>NW_026783442.1:728000-1092000 GCF_949774975.1 Lagenorhynchus albirostris
AATCTGCACTAAAATGAAGCCTCACTTCCCACCGGTCAAAAGGGCCATCAGAAAAAAGTGTAAAATCCAGAAAGGCAGGACAGGCCATGGAGAACTGGGAGCCTTGTTATGCTGATGGGCGGGATGTAAATTGCCAACAGCCACTCTGGAGAAGTGTATGGTGTTTCCTGAAACATCTAAAAAACAAAGCAACAGAGCCTAGGGCACTTCCACTCATGGTCCTATAGCTAAGGGAAATTAAAATCAAAAAGACACAGCCACCCCAAAGTTTGGGACGGCTCTGTTTACAAGAACCTCTTTTACGGTACAAGTTCAATATCACAGAAAGCGCAAAATGGAAAAGAAGTTGTGGTACTTACGTACAATGCAATATCACTCAGCAATGTAATCTGTGTCATCAGGCCTGTAGCAGCATAATGAGTGGATTCAGGTACGATGATTCTAACTGAAATAAGTCACACAGAAAAAGAAACATCATAAGATATCACTAGTACACGGAATGTAATCTTGGATACATAGGAACTGGATTACAAAACAGAACAGGGTCTCAAATGTAGAAAACCAACTTATGCTTGCTTAAGGGGAAAGGTGAGTTGGGGTGCTGCATAAAACCAGAGATTGAAATTAGCACAGATACCGTTCCATAAGCCAAATATTATTAGAGAGGAGCTACTCCTTGCTCAACGAAGTGCACTCAACACCCCATATTAAACGCCTAAGAATATACCTGACCAGTAAGAATCTTAAAACCTATGGATTTATTTGTCTCCAAAAGAGAATCAAGCGTGGGTACAGCGGCATCAGCGCAGCAGTGATAGGATTGGTGAGGTTCGGTGAGCAAATGCAGACCCTTTGACGTCATATTGCATGGTACACATTCCATGGGTCCCAACTCTCCTGGTGTAAGGGATTCTTCCTTCAGCTAAAACATGCATGTGGAACCCAGAGTATGATCCACCGTGTGATCGGGAAACGTGTTCAAATGTATCTCATTTTTCGTCCCCTGCTACTCGGTGGAACTTTCCAGACGCTTTACTAACACTCTCCCCACTTGGAGAGTCAGTGCCTTTAACCTCCTGTTTGGCCCAGTTTGCAATTTCTTCGGAAGATGAACAGGAATAAGGAGAAGCAATGGGAGACTATCTGTAGGTGTCTGGACGGCCAAATTTAACCCTCATTTCCCATCAGGAAGACGAATGAACCAAAGGCTCCGCGTGCCGTGCTGGAACTAGATTAGGGTCTAAAGAGATCCTGCGGTGTTGCGGCCAACTCACAGGAAAGCAAGTTGAAGAAAGGAGCTCAGGGGCACTGTAATTCACAATCCTGTGGAGTTATAAATGACAGCTATCATCCAAAATTATACTGAAGTAAGGCTGCGAAGAGGACTTGAATGTGGTGCAGAATTGCTGGAAACTGATTTCAGAAGGTACACGGGAGTCGCTCTTAAAGCATAGGAAAAGAGACAGAACTTGGAAAATAATGCACTTGGCAAAAAGGGCATATGTGTTTTATCTAGAGCTCTCATAACTGAGGGGAGGAGATTCCCAGCAGGCTCCAACTGCCACCTGAGGGCTCACGTTGCCAAGGCAATGTGAGCAAGCCAGGCAGGAGTTACCTCACAGCAGAGCCCCACCTCACAGAAGGGTGAGAAACCCAGCCAACAGCAGACTCTCACCAGAAGACCCACATCACCAAGGGGATGGGAACCAGGCAGGAGTGTCTTCACACCAGTGGGGCCACATCATCGAAAGGTGAGGTACTCAGCACATGTGTCCTCAAACCAGAGGACCCACATCACCAAGGACCTCGGAATGAGGCAGGCAGGAGTAGCCTCACAACACTGGGCCCATAGAATAAAAAAGTGAGGAATCCAGCAGTTGGAACCTCCCAGCAGGCAGCCCAGAGCACCGAGGCTATGGGATCCAGGCCACAGTGAACTCACAGAAGAGGGCCCATGTCATGAAGCTGAGCAACCCAGCCATTGGGACCTCAGAGCAGGAGGCCCACATCCCCATGGGGATGGAAATCTGGTAGGAGTGTCCTCGCACCACTGAGAACGTATCAGAAAATTCTGGACGACCAGCAGTTAGGGCCTGACGCCAGAGGACCCTCATCACCAAGGGAAGGAGGCTCCCAGCAGGCTCCAACTGCCACCAGAGGGCTGACGTCGCCAAGGCGATGTGTGCCAACCAGGCACGAATGACCTCACAGCAGAGGGCCCACCTCAGAGAAGTGTGACGAACCCAGTCAGGATCAGACTCGCACCACAGGGCCCACATCACCAAATGGATTGGAACCAGGCAGGAGTGTCCTCACACCAGTGGGGCCACATCATAGAAAGTTGCGGAACCCAGCACATGTGGCCTCAAACCAGAAGACCCACATCACTAAGGGGTTGCGAGTGAGGCAGGCAGGAGGAGCATCACAACACAGGACCCATAGAATACAAAAGTTGAGGAATCCAGCAGTTGGAACCTCCCAGCAGGCAGCTCAGAGCACCGATGATAAGGGATCCTTGCCGGAGTGAACTCACAGCAGAGGGCCCACATCATGGTACTGTGAGCAAGCCAGCCGTTTTGACCTCAGAGCAGAAGGCCCATATCCCCATGGGGATGGGAACCTGGCAAGAGTGTCCTCACTCACTTGGTGCACATCAGAAAATGTGGGGAGCCCAGCAGTTATGGCCTAAGGCAAGAGGGCCCTCATCACCGAGGGGAGGAGGATCCCAGCACACTCCAACTGCCACCAGAGGGCCCACGTCGCCAAGGTGACGTGTGCCAGAGAGGCATGATCGACCTCACAGCAGAGGGCCCACCTCACAGAAGGGTGAGGAACCCAGCCAGGATCAGACTCTCACCTGAGGGCCCACATCAGCAAGGGGATGGGAACCACTCAGGACTGTCTTCCCTCCAGTGGGGCCACATCATTGAAAGGTGCGGAACCCAGCACATGTGGCCTCAAATCAGAGGACACATATCACAAAGGGAATGGGAGTGAGGCAGGCAGGAGTAGCCTAAAAACAGAGGGCCCAAAGAATAAGAAAGGTGAGGAATCCAGCAGTTGGAACCTCCCAGCAGGCGACCGAGAGCACAGAAGCTATGGGATGCAGGCAGGAGTGAACTAACAGCAGAGAGCCCACATCATGAAACTGTGAGCAACCCAGGCGTTGGGACCTCAGAGCAGAAGGCCCACATCCCAATGGGGATGTGAACCTGGCTGGAGTGTCCTCGCACCACTGGGCGCACATCACAAAATGTGGGGAGCCCAGCAGTTAGGGCCTGACGCCAGAGGGCCCTCATCACCGAGGGGAGGAGGCTCCCAGCAGGCTCCAAGTGCCACCAGAGGGCTCATGTCCACAAGGCGAGGTGAGCAAGCCAGGCAGGAGTGACCTCACAGCAGACGGCCAAGAGCACAGAGGCTATGGGATCCAGGCCTCTGTGAACTAACACCAGAGAGCCCACATCATGAAAATGTGAACAACCCAGCCGTTGGGACCTCAGAGCAGAAGGCCCACATCCCCATGGAGATGGGATCCTAAGAGGAGTGCCAAAGCATCACTGGGCTCACTAAGAAAAGTTGGTGAGCCCAGCAGTTAGGGCCTGACGCAAGAGGGCCCTCATCACCGGGGGGAGGAGATTCCCAGCACGCTCCAACTGCCACCACACGGCTGACTTCACCAAGGCAATGTGTGCCAGCCATGCAGGAGTGACCTATCAGCAGAGGGTCTCCCTCACACGTGGGTGAGGAACACAGCCAGGAACAGACTCTCACCAGGGGGTCCACATAACCACGTGGATGAGAACCAGGCAGGAGTGTCCTCACACTAGTGGGGCCACATCATCGAAAGGTGAGGAACCCAGCAAAGGTGGCCACAAACCAGAGGACCCACATCACCAAGGGGTTGAGAGTCAGGTAGGTGTCTGGACGTGCATATTTAACACTCATTTCCCATCAGGAAGAGGAATTAACCAAAGGCTCAGCGTGCCCTGCCAGAAGCAGATTAGGGCCTGAAGCAGTCTTGCGGGTTTGCGGCCAGCTCAGAAGAAAGCGAGTTGAAGAAAGGAGCTCAGGGGCCCTGTAATTCACAAACCTGCAGAGTTATAAATGACAGATAACGTCCAAAAATATATTGAAGTAAGGCTGCCAAGAGGACTTGAAAGCGGGACAGAATTTCAGGAAACCGATTTCAGGAGGTAGACTGGATTTGCATTTAAAGCATAGGAAAAGAGGCAGAACATCGACAATGATGCACTTGGCAAAAAAGGGCGTATGAGTTTGTTCCTGAATATATTCAGGAACAAACACATACGCCCTTTTTGGCAAACCAAGCAAGCTTGCAATGGAAATCCGAACTACTATGAAGTGTCACTTCCCCCCGGTCTAAGGGCCATCTGAGAAAAGTGTAAAATCCAGAAAGGCAAGACAGGCCATGGGGAAAAAGGAGCCTTGTTATGCTGATGGGCGGGATGTAAATTGCCAACAGCCACTCTGGAGAAGTGTATGGTGTTTCCTGATACATCTGAAAAACAAAGCAACAGAGTCTAGGGCATTTCCACTTATGGTCCTATAGCTTAGGGAAATTAAAATCAAAAAGACACAGCCACCCCAAAATTTGGGACGGCTCTGTTTACAGGAACCTCTTCTACAGTACAAGTTAAATATCCCAGAGAACAAATAATTGATAAAGAAGTTGCGGTACTTACGTACAACAGAATACCACTCAGCAATGAAATCTGTGTCACCAGGCCTGTACCAGCATAATGAGTGGATTGAGGCACGATGATTCTAAGTGAAATAAGTCACACAGAAAAAGAAACATCATAAGGTATCACTAATGCACGGAATGTAAACTTGACTACACATGAACTGAATTACAAAACAGAACAGGGTCTCAAATGTAGAAAACCAACTTATGCTTGCTTAAGGGGAAAGGTGAGTTGGGGCGCTGCATAAAAACAGAGTTTGAAATTAGCACAGATACCGTTCCATAAGCCAAATATGTAATAGACAAGACCTACCCCTTGCTCAACGAAATGGACTCAACAATGAGGTATCACCTCACACCTCTTAGAATGGGCATCATCTGAAAATCTACAAACAACAAATGCTGGAAAGGGTGTGGAGAAAAGGAAGCCTCTTCCACTATTGTTGGGAATATAAATTGATACAGTCACTATGGAGAACAATATGGAGTTTCTTAAGAAACTAATAATAGAATTACCATATGATACAGCAATCCCAGTACTGGACATATACCCAGACAAAACCATAAATCAAAAAGAGACATTCACCGCAATGTTCATTGCATCACTATTTACAATATCGAGGTAATGGAAGCAACCTAAATGCCCACAGACAGACGAATGCATAAAGATGTGGTACATATATAAAATGGAATATTACTAAGCCATGAAAGGAATGAAATTGGGTCATTTGTAGAGACGTCGATGGATCTAGAGACTGTCATACAGAGTGAAGTAAGTCAGAAAGAGAAAAACAAATCTTGTATATTCATGCATATATGTGGAACCTAGAAAAACTGTACAGATTAACCGTTTTGCAAGGCATAAATAGAGCAACAGATGTAGACAACAATCGTATGGACAACAAGGGGGGAAAGCTCTTGGAGGGGTGGTGGTGGGAGGAGTTGAGAGATTGGGATTGGCATGTAAACATTTATATGTATAAAATAGATAACCAATAAGAACCTGCTGTATAAAAGTATAAAATAAAATTCAAAATTAAAAAGAAATAAAATTTAAAAAATAAAACAGAAAAAACAATTATTCCCTTCACATACATGTATTTATATGAATAAATTATTTCCATGCTTATATCTGTAAATACAAAAAAGAGGAATAAAATCTACCTTGAAACAAAAACGAAAAAGAGAAAAAAAAAACAGAACCCACCAGTTACTCAGAGGAAAACCGTATCAGGGCACTTCCTCCAGTTGTAAACAATTCTGAAGTTGGTCAGTGGTGGGGAATCGTCTCCCATTCAGCCAGCAGCCCCCACACAACAAGCGTCCTCATTGCAAAGCTGGGGCACCGTGCCGAGGCATCTGTGAGTAAACGTGAGCTGAGCCCCAGGCCAGTTGCTGCTGAACTGTTCCCACCCTTCCCAGGTAAAACACCTGAATATATACAAGGACTTGAAAGCCTAGAGGAAGGGCCATGGAGCCACACGAGTGACAGCATGCCAGCTGACTTGGTGCCTGCAGGCCAGCCAGGATGGTCCTGGCCCTGGGTGCTCTTCTGGAAGATTTCCATTTCCCTGCCTGAGATACCCGTCCTGTCCCTGCCCCCACTGCTTTTTTCCTTCCTCACCTCTGCCCAGGGAGAAATTCCAGCAGCAGGTATGGGTGACACATCTTCTTCTTTAGCAGGTGGCAGCCTGGCAACTGCTGCAGAAAGTCCAGCAGAGCCCCACTCACACTGGGCCACCCACAAAGCCGTGGCCTCTCACTCCCTCCCACCAGCCCAGCCCCGAGACTGCTGACAGGGCAGAGAAAATGGCGTCAGGCACAGCTGCAGGGGCTCTTGCTGCCTGGAGTGGTATTTATATTGATCTCAACCCAGGCACACCTGGAGAGGGCTGGCCGGCACGGTAAGGCTGCCCAGGTCAGCCAATCATCACCCCTCAGGGGCTCACAGTTGCAGAAAATGGAACTTGCTGAACCGGCCAGGTCCAAGGAATAGGTGTGGCCTCCTGAGAGTCAGGATAGACAAGGGGCTGCAGCTTTGGCTTGTTTTCTAATCATTTTATCTGGCCCATGAGTGGGAGACAACTTCAAGAAAACCCTCTCCTAATGAGAGGAACCCAGGAGTCAGGGAGAGGAGGGGGTGGGTGGTGGTTGGAGACAGAGGCCTGGTGCCCTGGGTGCAGTGGAAGTCTCTGGAAGACCAGATGGAGGGAGGCCACACAGAGTGATGCCCAGGGTCACAGACCTGTCGGAGCTGCTGTTTGTTAGTTCAAGTCCTGCTCTGAGGTGCTCTGTGTCAGCTCTGAGCGACAGGTGAGCTGGGGGTGCTCTTCAATGAGGGCTATGTGCACGGTTCCTGTGTGCCCAGCCCTGCCACGGTACCTGCAAGGGTAGCTCTGTATCCTGGGAGGGGCCTGACCATGAGAGCCCCGTGGGCTGGGTTGGGGGTGGGGTACCTGCCCAGGAGAGCTCCATATCCTGGGATTGGCCTGACCACGAGAGCCCCATGGGCTGCTGGGGACCTGGTAAAAGATGTCAGGACAGTCAGTGAAGCCACCGAGGATATACCTCCAGGTGCTCCTGATTCCTACACCCTGCTGGTCATTCTACCAACCACCAGGACATGGTATTCTGTATTAGTCTTCAATGATGCCTTCTTTTGTATTCCATTAGTCCCAGAGTCACAAGAAATTTTGGCTTGTGAGTGGCAGGACTCAACATACAACTAAAACAATACTTCCGGGCCGTCTTGCCCCAAGGGTTCAAAAATTCCCACACCATCTTTGGGGAAAGCTTAGCTAAAGACCGAAAAGTTCTACCTCTGGAAAAGGAAACCCTCCTTCAATATGCAGATGACATTCTGATCGCCAGCCCTACTAAGGAGGCCTCTGAACTACCAAGCCAATAAAGGATAGAAGTTGTCCAAGAAAAAGCTGAAATATCACAGACTGCGGTGACCTGCCTGGGCTTCATTCTCACACAAGGTCAGAGAAGCCCATCCCAGGAAAGGGAAGAAACCATTTGCAGCCTTACCCCTTTCTAAAACTAGAAGACAGCTTAGGGGTTCCTGGGGAGGCCAGGGTTTGCTGCTTCTGGATCTCTAAGTACAGTCTACTAGCTGGGCCTCTATATGAAACACTGAAAGGAAAAGATGATGATCCTTTTGAACAGGATCCAGAAGTGGCCTTTCAAGAATGGAAAGAGCAGTCAATTCAGACCCTTGCCCTGGAACTCCCTAATTGAGCTAAACCCTTTGACCTTTCCATTCCCGGTGAAAGGTGAATCGCCATTGGAGAATTAGTGCAAAAACTGGGACCACTTGAAATGGAACAACGCAAGAATGCCATCCAGGTAGGATAAACTACAGTCACCAAGGGGCTTGGCCCACTGCCACATCTGGCCAAGATACTGGCGGTATCTAAAAACCTGGAACTCAGCAGCCCAAAAGGCCACCTCCCTCCTAAGGGAAAAGGACCCCACGTGGTGATCCTAATCACCAACCATGCCCTGAAGTTGCAGGGTTCGCTCCGTGGGCACACCGACCTCGAGTGAGGAGGCCCTCCAACTCCAACATCCAGAGAGATAACTGGGGGCAACAGGACACCATGACGACTCGTGTGAACATCACTTGACCTGAAGTTTCTCTCATAAAACAACAATAGTGTGTCCCGAAGGAGTAGACTACTGCTTGCAGGACTTACTGCACCCGGAGGGGAGCTAATAATCTTGGCGGGGGAACCGTATATCACACTGTCACCATAGAAAAGCCTACAGACACCGTGATGATGGTGGCCAATAAGACCGGCTGGACTTCTGTTTACTTCAAAAGGCTGTTGACTCAGTGTCCATCATGGTCCTTGATCACCACTGACCCTGGACTGTCTGGGAGTTGAGCGGGCAGGGCTCTGACACCTGGTGCTGTTTTTACGTTAATTCAGGGGCCTAATTGAAGAAAGAGCAGACTACTGGTCAGAGCATCTAGGCTGGCAGAAACGGTCAGCCTAAGGTGGCCGAACAAATGTGGGGCGGGGTGAAATCGGCCCCCACAGCGTCTCTGCACATCTCTTTCCTGGACCCTTAAAGGTCATTAGAATCTATAACACTTCCAATGCTGGTGCTCAGGCGGACGAGCAGGGAGGCAGGGGTCCTGGGGCCAATCAACGTCACCTGGAGGCTGCTGGGGAGAAGTTCTGACCCTCGTCCCCTGGTATGAGGGCTCCCAACTCAGCACTCAGCAGTTACAGAAGAAGGGTCTGCACCCTCAGCACTCCAAGAATGAGGAACGGGACAAAAGGCAGAGGAGCAAAGCCCATTAAAAATCCCTGGGAGATAAAAATAGAATCTGGGCAATAAAGTCAAGTCTGACCTTTTTTATCCTTTGTGCTTTGTCTAATTTCACGTGCTCCTAGGGTCCCGCATGCAGAGGTTCCACACCCAGCACTTCAGACCAGATTTCCTAGTGCAGAATGGCTGGGTCGACACCTCAGCTCCTGGGGCCCAGTGCAGACTCCGAGATATAGAGCCTGAGCTGCAGCCAACCCGGCCCTTGAGAGCTCTGCCCCCTCCCTCCCACTGACTCTGACAGGATCTCTACACAGCAGCCCAGCCCACAGCCCACGGGGTAGTGCATGCTCTCACCTCTCCATTCTCTGATCAAAATATAAAGTTTCCTTTGCTTGTGAACCAAACTCAGTCTCGATCTGTTGGCCCCAATGACACTGGGCAGGGGGACACTTTTTGGGGTCCACTCTGGAGGATCAGTAACAGAAATTGAGACTATTGTAACTTCAATGAACAGATGTGTGAGCCAAACTGTAGTTAACATAGAACAGTTTATAAGGCTCGGGTAAAATAAGATGTTTCTAACACTTCCATTTGATATTTCCATCACTTTATTATAAGCAAGTTCAGTGAAAAGGTTTGTCTTATTTGTCAGGTCAATATTAGAGAAATGAAGTGATTTCTTTCCAAGGATGTACATCTAATAATCTTGGTTAAAGCTTCAATCTTGTTTTAAATGCTTTTCCATTGAAAATGATACCTCTCTTTCAGCTCCCCCATTTCTGAGAAGTATAAAATCTTATAATTTATTATTACCAAAGGGGAAAGGTGGGAGGAGGGATAAATTAACAGTTTGGAATTCACACATACACACTGCTATGTATAAAATAGATCATCAACAAGGAACTACTGTATAGCACAGGGAACTACACTCAATATTTTGCAATAACCTATAAGGGGAAACAATCGGAAAAAGAATAGATATTTTTATTGACATCATCTATCCATGACAGTTAAAGTGTAACCTAAGGGAAGCCGGTGGTGAGTGCTTCTGACCCTGAAGACTTCAATCATCTAAAGTTTGGACTCTGCCTACTTCCCAAGGCCCTTAATGAACATATGTGTAGCCGTAGCTTAAAAAACTCCCCAGTTTGGGTTTCGGGGAGACACTGATTTTGAAAAAGCCCTGGTGTTCTCCTTACATGAATGGGACTCTTCCTACTGCTAAAACATGTCTGTCACATCCAGAGGATGGTATACCGTCTGATCGGGAAGAGTTTGGTAAAGGCATCTCATCTCCTCATCTCCTGGTGCTCGGGTTCACCCCTCCAACGTCTTTACTAACAGTCTCCCCACTTGGAGATGTCAGCACTGTCAACATCCTGTTGCGTACAGTTTGGAATTTGTCCAGAGGATGAAGCGGAAGGATGAGGAACAATGAGAGACAAGTCCTAGGTGTTCAGACAGGCACATGTCACTCTAATTTCCAATCAGGAAGATGAATTGACCAAAGGCTAGGGTTGCCCATGGAAACAGTATAGGGCTTGAGGAAATCCCACTGCTTTGTGGCCAGTTCCCATAAACACAAGTTGAACAATGGAACTCAGGGGCAGTAAAATTCACGAAACTGCAGAGTTGAAAATATCTATCACAAAAATGTCTCGAGGAAAGTCAGAGAAAAGGATTGGTAAGCAAGGGAGAATGGCAGGAAAGGGATTTGAGGAGGTAGAAAGGACTCACCATTAAGCACAAGAAAAGGGGCTGAACATTGCCAACATTGCAGTTGGCCAAAAAGGCTGTATGCATTTTTTTCTGTATATATTCAAGAAAAGGGCATACACTTTTTTAGCCAACCAAACAGGTGGGCACTGGAAATCAATACTACAAAAGATATCACTTCGCATCAGTCAGAAGAGCCATCCTCATAAAGTGTAAACACCAGAAATGCAGAACAGGGCAAGGAGAAGAGGGAGCCCTGTGAGGCTTATAGTGGAAATGTATATTGCCAACGGCCATTCTGGAGAAGTGTATTGTGTTTACTAAAGCATCTAAAAAATGAGCTACAGAGCATAGGGCACTTGCACTCATGGGCGTATATCTTGGGAAAAACAAAAATCGAGAGGACACAGGCACCCCAATGTTTACTGCCTCTCTGTTTAAAAGATCCTTGACTGGGATATAACTTAAATGTCTCTGGAGGGAAAAAATGGATAGAGATGTGGTACTTATGTAGAGTGGAATATTACTCAGCCTGGAAATCAATGAAATATGGCCAGTTGTAACAACTCTGGAGGAGTTACGTATGATCATTCTAAGTGACATAATTCAAAATGAAAAAGACACATATCATAAGATATCACTTAAAGGTGGAATCCAAAATGGCTACACATGAAATAAATTACAAAACAAAAACATAGTCAAATATGTAGAAAACACGCGTAAGGCTGCTAAACGGGAAAGGTGGGGAGGGGTGAGGCACCATCCAGGAGGTTGAAATTAGCAAAGATACCATTCCAAATACCAAACTGATAATCAACAAGGCCTACACGGTAGCTAAAAGAACTGCACTCAGCACACTCAAGTTACTGGAAAAGAATATCTATGACTGGTAAGAATCTGAAAAAGAATTTATTGATGTCTCTCTGTACGTGAATCAAGTGGATGTACAGCAGCAAGAAACAGAGCTTTGAAAATCAGCTGTAACCAATATAGTAATAAATTGAAAGAAATAAACGACAGAGAGACAGAGAAAACCTCTTACAACTTTTCCTCAGGGACGGTGATGCAACATGGATTGAACACATCTAGACACACAGCAGGATGAGACATAAGGCTGGAAACTGTTCGCGCTAAGAGAAATGTGAGGTTGGGTGAGGAAATGCACACCCTTTAAAGTAATACTACCAGGTACCCATTCAATGGGTCCCAAATCTGCAGGTTCAAGGAATCTTCCTACAGCTAAAACATGCATGGAAAACCCAGAGGACTGTACACCATGTGATCGGGAGATGTGTCTAAAATGCAGCTCATTTATCCTCTCCTGCTGCTCCTGTTCATCATTCCAGCCACGTTACTTAGAATCTCCCCACTTAGAGAATCAGCACATTTAAACTTCTGTTTCACACATTTTGCAAATTGTGAGGAGGATGAACGGGAAGAGGGGGAACCAATGAGAGAATAGTTGTAGGGGTTTGGACGGGCACATGTCACTCTAATTTCCCATTAAGAATAAGATTTAAAAAAGGCTCAGCCCGCCTCGCCGGAGCCAAAAGAGGGCCTGAAGCAATCCTGCGGCTTTGAGGCCAGCTCACAAAAGAGCAACTTAAAAAATGGAGCTCAGGGTCACTGCAATTCACAAACCTGCAGAGTTATAAATGAAAACTAATGTCCCAAAGTATGTTGAGGTAAGGCAAAGAAGAGGATCTGAATGCAAGACAGAATTGCAAGAAACAAATTTCAAGAGATAGATTGGACTCGTCATTAAAGCACATGAAAAGTGGCAGAATTTCGACAATGATGCAGTTGGCCCAAAAGGGAGTATGCGTTTTTTTCCTGAATATATCCAGGAAAAAACGCATACGCACTTTATGGGCAACCAAGCAAGCAAGCAATGCAAATGTGCACAACACAGAAGTCTCATTTCCCACCGGTCAAAAGGGCCATCCGAAAAAATTGTAAAAACCAGAAATGCAGGACAGGCCATGGAGAACAGGGAGCCTTTATACGCTGATGGACAGTGTGTGAACTGCCGAGAGCCACTCTGGAGAAGTGTATGGTGGTTCCTAAATCATCTAAAAACAGAGCTACAGAGCATAGGGCACTTCCAATCACGGGAGTATATCTAGGGAAGTCTAAAAATCAACAAGACACAAGCACACCACGGTTTAGGGCTACTCTGTTTACAAGAACCTCAACTTCAGTACACCTTAAATATCCCAGGAAAGAGAACAATGGATAAAGAAAATGTGGTACTTATGTACAATGGAATATCTCTTCACCATGAAATCAATGTAATAAGGCTAGTAGAAGGATAAAGAGTGGATTTAGGTCCGATAATACTACTTGAAATAAGTCAAACAGAAAAAGAAACATATCATAAGATATCACTTATAGAGGGAGGATAAATATGGCTGCACAAAACATGAATTACAAAACAGAACAGTGTCTCACATTTAGAAAACACACTTATGTCAGCTTAAGGGGAAAGGAGAGGTGAGGTGATGCATAAAACCAGAGTTTGAAATTAGCACAGATACCGTTCAATAAACCAAATAGGTATTAGACAAGATCTACACCTTGCTCAATGAACTGGCCTCAACACACCCTATACACCGCAGAGAAATATATCTGAGTAATAAGAATCTTAAAACCCATGTATTGATATATCTCCATAAGGGAATCAAGTGTGTGCAGAGCGGCACAAACACAGCAGTGAAAATGAGCTAAACCCCATTATAGAAATAAATTTTAAATCCAAAACGCAGAAACAATGAAAGAGAGAAAAATTCTTACAAAATTCGCTCAGGGGTTGTGATGTAACCTGGAATGACCACATATAAACCCACAGCTGGATAAGACATAAGGCTGGACACTTGGGGCTGAGAGGATTGGTGAGCTTTGGTGAGCAACTGCCGAAAGTTTAATGCAATACTTCATGCTACTCATTCCAAGGGTCCCAACACTGCAGGTTGAAGGGAATCTTCCTACAGCTAAACCATGCATGGGAAATCCAGCAGATGGTATACCATATGATCGGGAAAGGTTTCTAAAACGCACCTCATTTTCCTCTCCTGGGGCACCTGATCAACATTCCAGCCACTTTACTAACAACATCCCCACATGGAAAGTCAATGCCTTTAAGTTCCGGGATCGCACAGTATGCAGTTAGTGAGGAGGATGAATGGGAATAGGGGGAACCAGTGAGAAAATAGCTGTAGCGGTTTCAATGGCCACATGTCACTCTAATTTCACATAGGAAGAAGAATTAACCAAAGGCAGAGCAAGGCGCCCCCGAAGAAGAATAGGGCCTGAAGAAATCCTGTGGATATGAGGCAAGATCACAAAAATAAGAGCTGAAAAATGGAACTAAGGGCAACTGAAATTCAAAAACCTGCAGAGTTATAAAGGGAACTATTTTCCAAAAGCATATTGAGGTAAGGCTATGAAGAGGCACTGAGAGCAAGGCAGAATTGCAGGAAACCGATTTCAGGAGGTAGACTGGAATTGCATGTAAAGCATAGGAAAAGAGGCAGAACATCCACAGTGATGCACTTGGCCAAAAAGGGCATATGCGTTTTTTCCTGAATATATTCAGGAAAGAACGCATACGCCCTTTTTGGCCAAACAAGCAAGCTTGCAAAGGAAATCTGCACTACAATGAAGTCTCACTGCCCCCCGGTCAAAAGGGCCATCTGAAAAAAGTGTAAAATCCAGAAAGGCAGGACAGGCCATGGAGAACTGGGAGCCTTGTTATGCTGATGGGCGGGATGTAAATTGCCAACAGCCATTCTGGAGAAGTGTATGGTGTTTCCTGAAACATCTAAAAAACAAAGCAACAGAGCCTAGGGCACTTCCACTTATGGTCCTATAGCTTAGGGAAATTAAAATCAAAAAGACACAGCCACCCCAAAGTTTGGGACGGCTCTGTTTACAAGAACCTCATTTAAGATACAAGATCAATGTCACAGAAAGCGAAAAAATGGATAAAGAAGTTGTGGTACTTACGTACAATGCAATATCACTCAGCAATGAAATCTATGTCATCAGGCCCGTAGCAGCATAATGAGTGGATTCAGGTATGATGCTTCTAACTGAAATAAGTCACACAGAAAAAGAAACATTATAAGATATCACTAATACAGGGAATGTAAACTTGGCTACAGAGGAACTGAATGACAAAACAGAACAGGGTCTCAAATGTAGAAAACCAACTTATGCTTGCTTAAGGGGAAAGGTGAGTTGGGGTGCTGCATAAAACCAGAGATTGAAATGAGCACAGATAAAGTTCCATAAGCCAAATATGTAATAGACAAGAGCTACTCCTTGCTCAACGAGTGGACTCAACACTCCGTATTAAACGCCTAAGAATATACCTGACTAGTAAGAATCTTAAAACCTATGGATTTATGTCTCCGAAAGAAAATCAAGCATGTGTATAGCGGCATAAGCACAGCAGTGATAGGATTGTTGAGGTTCGGTGAGCAAATGGAGACCCTTTGAAGTCATGTTGCATGGTACCAATAACATGGGTCTCAACTCTCCAGGTTTAAGGGATTCTTCCTTCAGCTAAAACATTCATGTGGAACCCAGAGTATGATCCACCATGTGACCGGGAAACGTGTTCAAATGTGTCTCAGTTTTCCTCCCCTGGTCCTCGGCTGCAACATTCCAGACACTTTACTAACACTCTGCCCACTTGGAGAGTCAGTGCCTTTAACCTCCTGTTTGGCCCAGTTTGCAATTTCTGCGGAAAATGAGCAGGAATAGGGAGAACCAATGAGAGACTAGCTGAAGGTGTATATACGGGCAAATTTAACTCTCATTTCCCACCAGCAAGAGGAATTAACCAAAGGCTCAGTGTGCCGTGCCGGAACCACACTAGGGCCTGAAGCAATCCTGCGGTGTTGCGGCCAGCTCACGAGAAAGCGAGTTGAAGAAAGGAGCTCAGGGGCACTGTAATTCACAAACCTGCAGAGTTATAAATGACAGCTATCGTCCAAAAATATACTGAAGTCAGGCTGCCAAGAGGACTTGAAAGCGGGGCAGAATTGCAGGAAACCGATTTCAGGAGGTAGACTGGAATTGCATGTAAAGCATAGGAATAGAGGCAGAACGTCCACAATGATGCACTTGGTCAAAAAGGGCGTATACGTTTTTTCCTGAATATATTCAGGAAAAAACACATACGCCCTTTTTGTCCAACCAAGCAAGCTTGCAAAGGAAATCTGCACTACAATGAAGTCTCACTGCCCCCCGGTCAAAAGGGCCATCTGAAAAAAGTGTAGAATCCAGAAAGGCAGGACAGGCCATGGAGAACTGGGAGCCTTGTTATGCTGATGGGCGGGAAGTGAATTGCCAACAGCCACTCTGGAGAAGTGTATGGTGTTTCCTGAATCATCTAAAAAACAAAGCGACAGAGCCTAGGGCACTTCCACTTATGGTCCTATAGCTTAGGGAAATTAAAATCAAAAAGACACAGCCACCCCAAAGTTTGGGACGGCTCTGTTTACAAGAACCTCGTGTACGGTACAAGTTCAATATCACAGAAAGCAAAAAAAAGGATAAAGAAGTTGTGGGACTTACGTACAATGCAATATCACTCAGCAATGAAATCTATGTCATCAGGCCCATAGAAGCATAATGAGTGGATTCAGGTACGATGATTCTAAGTGAAATAAGTCACACAGGAAAAGAAACATCAAAAGTTATCACTAATACATGGAATGTAAACTTGGCTACACAGGAACTGAATTACAGAACAGAACAGGCACTCAAATGTAGAAAACCAACTTATGCTTGCTTAAGGGGAAAGGTGAGTTGGGGTGCTGCATAAAACCAGAGATTGAAATTAGCACAGATAACGTTCCATAAGCCAAATATGCAATAGACAGGAGCTACTCCTTGCTCAACGAGTGGACTCAACACTCCGTATTAAACGCCTAAAAATATACCTGACTAGTAAGAATCTTAAAACCTATGGATTTATATGTCTCCGAAAGAGAATCAAGCGTGTGTACAACGGCATAAAGGCAGCAGTGATAGGATTGGTGAGGTTTGGTGAGCAAATGAAGACCCTTTGAAGTCATATTGCATGGTACCCGTTCCATGGGTCTCAACTCTCCAGGTTTAAGGGAGACTTCCTTCAGCTAAAAATGCATGTGGAACCCAGAGTAAGATCCACCGTGTGATCGGGAAACGTGTTCAAATGTGTCTCAGTTTTCATCCCCTGGTACTCGGGTGCAACATTCCAGACGCTTTATTAACACACTTCCCACTTGGAGAGTCAGTGCCTTTATTCTCCTGTTTGGCCCCGTTTGCAATTTCTGTGGAAAATGAACAGGAATAGGGAGAACCAATGAGAGACTAGCTGGAGGTGTCTGGACAGCCAAATTTCACTCTCATTTCCCACCAGGAAGTGGAATTAACCAAATGCTCAGCGTGCCATGCCGGAAACACACTAGGGCCTGAAGCAATCCTGCAGTGTTGCGGCCAGCTCACAAGAAAGTGAGCTGAAGAAAGGAGCTCAGGGGCACTGTCATTCACAAACCTGCAGAGTTATCAATGACAGCTATCGTCCAAAAATATATTGAAGTAAGGCTGCCAAGAGGACTTGAAAGCGGGGCAGAATTGCAGGAAACCGATTTCAGGAGGTAGACTGGAATTGCAGGTAAAGCATAGGGAAAGAGGCATAGGTCCACAATGATGGACTTGGCCAAAAAGGGCGTATGCGTTTTTTCCTGAATATATTCAGGAAAAAACGCATACGCACTTTTTGGCCAAACAAGCAACCTTGCAAAGGAAATCTGCACTACAATGAAGTCTCACTGCCCCCCGGTCAAAAGGGCCATCTGAAAAAAGTGTAAAATCCAGAAAGGCAGGACAGGCCATGGAGAACTGGGAGCCTTGTTATGCTGATGGGCGGGATGTAAATTGCCAACAGCCACTCTGGAGAAGTGTATGGTGTTTCCTGAAACATCTAAAAAACAAAGCGACAGAGCCTAGGGCACTTCCACTTATGGTCCTATAGCTTAGGGAAATTAAAATCAAAAAGACATAGCCATCCCAAAGTTTGGGACGGCTCTGTTTACAAGAACCTCGTTTACGGTACAAGTTCAATATCACAGAAAGCGAAAAATGGATAAAGAAGTTGTGGTACTTACGTACAATGCAATATCACTCAGCAATGACATCTATGTCATCAGGCCCGTAGCAGCATAATGAGTGGATTCAGGTATGATGCTTCTAACTGAAATAAGTCACACAGAAAAAGAAACATCATAAGATATCACTAATACACGGAATGTAAATTTGGCTACACAGGAACTGGATTACAAAACAGAACAGGGTCTCAAATTTAGAAAACCAACTTATGCTTGCTTAAGGGGAAAGGTGAGTTGGGGTGCTGCATAAAACCAGAGATTGAAATGAGCACAGATAAAGTTCCTGAAGCCAAATATGGAATAGACAAGAGCTACTCCTTGCTCAACGAAATGGACTCAACACCCCATATTAAACGCCTAAGAATGTACCTGACTAGTAAGTATCTTAAAACCTATGGATTGCTATGTCTCCGAAAGAGAATCAAGCGTGTGTACACTGGCATAAACGCAGCAGTGATAGGATTGGAGAGGTTCGGTGAGCAAATGAAGACCCTTTGAAGTCATATTGCATGGTAGGCATTCCACGGGTCTCAACTCTCCAGGTTTAAGGGATTCTTCCTTCAGCTAAAACATGCATGTGGAACCCAGAGTATGATCAACCGTGTGATCGGGAAACGTGTTCCAATATGTCTCCGTTCTCGTCCCCTGGTACTCGGGTGCAACATTCAAGACGCTTTACTAACACTCTCGCGACTTGGAGAGTCATTGCCTTTAACCTCCTGTTTGGCCCAGGTTGCAATTACTGCGGAAGATGAACAGGAATAGGGAGAACCAATGAGAGACTAGCTTGAGGTGTCTGGACGGGCAAATTTAACTCTCATTTCCCACCAGGAAGGGAATTAACCAAAGGCTCAAGGTGCCGTGCCGGAACCAGATTAGGGACTGAAGCAATCCTGCGGTGTTGCGGCCAGCTCACAAGAAAGTGAGTTGAAGAAAGGAGCTCAGGGGCACTGTCATTCACAAACTTGCAGAGTTATAAATGACAGCTATTGTCCAAAAATATACTGAAGTAAGGCTGCCAAGAGGCCTTGAAAGCGGGGCAGAATTGCAGGAAACCGATTTCAGGAGGTAGAATGGAATTGCATTTAAACCATAGGAAAAGAGGCAGAACGTCGACAATGATGCACTTGGCCAAAAAGGGTGTATGTGTTTTTTCCTGAATATATTCAGGAAAAAACGCATACGCACCTTTTGGCCAACCAAGCAAGCTTGCAAAGGAAATCTGCACTACAATGAAGTCTCACTTCCCCCTGCTCAAAAGGGCCATCTGAAAAAAGTGTAAAATCCAGAAAGGCAGGACAGGCCATGGAGAACTGGGAGCCTTGTTATGCTGATGGGCGGGATGTAAATTGCCAACAGCCACTGGGGAGAAGTGTATGGTGTTTCCTGAAACATCTAAAAAACAAAGCAACAGAGCCTGGGGCACGTCCACTTATGGTCCTATAGCTTAGGGAAATTAAAATCAAAAAGACACAGCCACCCCAAAGTTTGGGACGGCTCGTTTACGGTACAAGTTCAATATCGCAGAAAGCGCAAAATGGATAAAGAAGTTGTGGTACTTACGTACAATGCAATATCACTCAGCAATGACATCTATGTCATCAGGCCCGTAGCAGCATAATGAGTGGATTCAGGTATGATGCTTCTAACTGAAATAAGTCACACAGAAAAAGAAACATCATAAGATATCACTAATACACGGAATGTAAACTTGGCTACACAAGCACTGGATTACAAAACAAAACAGGGTCTCAAATTTAGAAAACCAACTTATGCTTGCTTAAGGGGAAAGGTGAGTTGGGGTGCTGCATAAAACCAGAGATTGAAATGAGCACAGATAAAGTTCCTAAGCCAAATATGGAATAGAAACAGCTACTCCTTGCTCAACGAAATGGACTCAACACCCCATATTAAACGCCTAAGAATGTACCTGACTAGTAAGTAATTTAAAACCTATGGATTGCTATGTCTCCGAAAGAGAATCAAGCGGGTGTACAGGGGCATAAACGCAGCAGTGATAGGATTGGAGAGGTTCGGTGAGCAAATGAAGACCCTTTGAAGTCATATTGCATGGTACCCATTCCACGGGTCTCAACTCTCCAGGTTTAAGGGATTCTTCCTACAGCTTAAACATGCATGTGGAATCCAGAGTATCATCAACCGTGTGATCGGGAAACGTGTTCCAATATGTCTCAGTTCTCATCCCCTGGTACTCGGGTGCAACATTCCAGACGCTTTACTAACACTCTCCCGGTTTGGAGAGTCAGTGCCTTTAACCTCCTGTTTGGCCCAGTTTGCAATTTCTGCGGAAGATGAACAGGAATAGGGAGAACCAATGAGAGATTAGCTGGATGTGTCTGGACGGGCAAATTTAACTCTCATTTCCAACCAGGAAGAGGAATTAACCTAAGGGTCAGCGTGCCGTGCCGGAACCAGATTATGGCCTGAAGCAATCTGTGGTGTTGCGGCCAGCTCACAAGAAAGCGACTTGAAGAAGGGAGCTCAGGGGCACTGTAATTCACAAACATGCAGAGTTATAAATGACAGCTATCGTCCAAAAATATACTGAAGTAAGGCTGCCAAGAGGAGTTGAAAGTGGGGCAGAATTGCAGGAAACCGATTTCAGGAGGTAGGCTGGAATTGCATTTAAAGCATAGGAAAAGAGGCAGAACGTGCACAATGATGCACTTGGCCAAAAAGTGCGTATGCGTTTTTTCCTGAATATATTCAGGAAAAAACGGATACGCACTTTTTGGCCAACCAAGCAAGCTTGCAAAGGAAATCTGCACTACAATGAAGTCTCACTTCCCCCCGGTCAAAAGGGCCATCTGAAAAAAGTGTAAAATCCAGAAAGGCAGGACAGGCCATGGAGAACTGGGAGCCTTGTTATGCTGATGGGCGGGATGTAAATTGCCAACAGCCACTCTGGAGAAGTGTATGGTGTTTCCTGAAACATCTAAAAAACAAAGCAACAGAGCCTGGGGCACTTCCACTTATGGTCCTATAGCTTAGGGAAATTAAAATGAAAAAGACACAGCCAGCCCAAAGTTTGGGACGGCTCTGTTTACAAGAACCTCATTTACGGTATAAGTTCAATATCACCGAAAGTGAAAAATGGATAAAGAAGTTGTGGTACTTACGTACAATGCAATATCACTCAGCAATGACATCTATGGCATCAGTCCCGTAGCAGCATAATGAGTGGATTCAGGTATGATGCTTCTAACTGAAATAAGTCACACAGAAAAAGAAACTTCATAAGATATCACTAATACACTGAATGTATACTTGGCTACACAAGAACTGGATTACAAAACAGAACAGGGTCTCAAATTTAGAAAACCAACTTATGCTTGCTTAAGGGGAAAGGTGAGTTGGGGTGCTGCATAAAACCAGAGATTGAAATGAGCACAGATACCGTTCCATAAGCCAAATATGGAATAAACAAGAGCTACTCCTTGCTCAACGAAATGGACTCAACACCCCATATTAAACGCCTAAGAATGTACCTGACTAGTAAGTATCTTAAAACCTATGGATTGCTATGTCTCCAAAAGAGAATCAAGCATGTGTACACTGGCATAAAAGCAGCAGTGATAGGATTGGAGAGGTTCGGTGAGCAAATGAAGAACCTTTGAAGTCATATTGCATGGTACCCATTCCACGGGTCTCCACTCTCCAGCTTTAAGGGATTCTTCCTTCAGCTAAACCATGCATGTGGAACCCAGAGTATGATCAACCGTGTGCTCGGGAGACGTGTTCAAATATGTCTCCGTTCTCGTCCCCTGGTACTCGGGTGCAACATTCCAGACGCTTTACTAACACTCTCCCGACTTGGAGAGTCAGTGCCTTTAACCTCCTGTTTGGCCCAGTTTGCAATTTCTGCGGAAGATGAACAGGAATAGGGAGAACCAATGAGAGACTAGCTGGAGGTGTCTGGACGGGCAAATTTAACTCTCATTTCCCACCAGGAAGAGGAATTAACCAAAGGCTCAGCGTGCCGTGCCGGTACCAGATAAGGGCCTGAAGCAATCCTGCGGTGCTGCGGCCAGCTCACAAGAAAGCGAGTTGAAGAAAGGAGCTCAGGGGCACTGTAATTCACAAACCTGCAGAGTTATAAATGACGGCTTTCGTCCAAAAATATACTGAAGTAAGGCTGCCAAGAGGACTTGAAAGCGGGGCAGAATTGCAGGAAACCGATTTCAGGAGGTAGGCTGTAATTGCATTTAAAGCATAGGAAAAGAGGCAGAACGTCCACAATGATGCACTTGGCCAAAAAGGGCGTATGCGTTTTTTCCTGAATATATTCAGGAAAAAACGCATACGCCCTTTTTGGCCACCAAGCAAGCTTGCAAAGGAAATCTGCACTACAATGAAGTCTCACTTCCCCCCGGTCAAAAGGGCCATGTGAAAAAAGTGTAGAATCCAGAAAGGCAGGACAGGCCATGGAGAACTGGGAGCATGGTTATGCTGATGGGTGGGATATAAATTGCCAACAGCCACACGGGAGAAGTGTATGGTGTTTCCTGAAACATCTAAAAAACAAAGCAACAGAGCCTAGGGCACTTCCAATTATGGTCCTATAGCTTAGGGAAATTAAAATCAAAAAGACACAGCCACCCCAAAGTTTGGGACGGCTCGTTTACAGTACAAGTTCAATATCGCAGAAAGCGCAAAATGGATAAAGAAGTTGTGGTACTTACTTACAATGCAATATCACTCAGCAATGACATCTATGTCATCAGGCCCGTAGCAGCATAAGGAGTGGATTCAGGTTGATGCTTCTAACTGAAATAAGTCACACAGAAAAAGAAACATCATAAGATATCTCTAATACACGTAATGTAAACTTGCTACACAAGAACTGGATTACAAAACAGAACAGGGTCTCAAATGTAGAAAACCAACTTATGCTTGCTTAAGGGGAAAGGTGAGTTGGGGTGCTGCATAAAACCAGAGATTGAAATGAGCACAGATAAAGTTCCTTAAGCCAAATATGGAATAGACAAGATCTACTCCTTGCTCAACGAAATGGACTCAACACCCCATATTAAACGCCTAAGAATGTACCTGACTAGTAAGTATCTTAAAACCTATGGATTGCTATGTCTCCGAAAGAGAATCAAGCGTGTGTAAACTGGCATAAACGCAGCAGTGATAGGATTGGAGAGGTTCGGTGAGCAAATGAAGACCCTTTGAAGTCATATTGCATGGTACCCATACCACGGGTCTCCACTCTCCAGGTTTAAGGGATTCTTCCTTCAGCTAAACCATGCATGTGGAACCCAGAGTATGATCCACCGTGTGATCGGGAGATCTGTTCCAATATGTCTCAGTTCTCGTCCCCTGGTACTCGGGTGCAACATTCCAGACGCTTTACTAACTCTCTCCCGACTTGGAGAGTCAGTGCCTTTAACCTCCTGTTTGGCCCAGTTTGCAATTTCTGCGGAAAATGAACAGGAATACGGAGAACCAATGAGAGACTAGCTGGATGTGTCTGGACACGCAAATTTAACTCTCCTTTCCCACCAGGAAGAGGAATTAAACAAAGGCTCAGCGTGCCGTGCCGGAACCAGATTAGGGCCTGAAGCAATCCTGCGGTGTTGCGGCCAGCTCACAAGAAAGCGAGTTGAAGAAAGGAGCTCAGGGGCACTGTAATTCACAAACCTGCAGAGTTATAAATGACAGCTATCGTCCAAAAATATACTGAAGTCAGGCTGCCAAGAGGACTTGAAAGCGGGGCAGAATTGCAGGAAACCGATTTCAGGAGGTAGACTGGAATTGCATTTAAAGCATAGGAAAAGAGGCAGAACGTCGACAATGACGCACTTGGCCAAAAAGGGCGTATGAGTTTTTTCCTGAATATATTCAGGAAAAAACGCATACGCCCTTTTTGGCCAACCAAGCAAGCTTGCAAGGGAAATCTGCACTACAATGAAGTCTCACTTCCCCCTGTTCAAAAGGGCCATCTGAAAAAAGTGTAAAATCCAGAAAGGCAGGACAGGCCATGGAGAACTGGGAGCCTTGTTATGCTGATAGGCGGGATGTAAATTGCCAAAAGCCACTCGGGAGAAGTGTATGGTGTTTCCTGAAACATCTAAAAAACAAAGCAACAGAGCCTGGGGCACTTCCTCTTATGGTCCTATAGCTTAGGGAAATTAAAATCAAAAAGACACAGCCACCCCAAAGTTTGGGACGGCTCGTTTACGGTACAAGTTCAATATCGCAGAAAGCGCAAAATGGATAAAGAAGTTGTGGTACTTACGTACAATGCAATATCACTCAGCAATGACATCTATGTCATCAGGCCCGTAGCAGCATAATGAGTGGATTCAGGTATGATGCTTCCAACTGAAATAAGTCACACAGAAAAAGAAACATCATAAGATATCACTAATACACGGAATGTAAACTTGGCTACACAGGAACTGGATTACAAAACAGAACAGGGTCTCAAATTTAGAAAACCAACTTATGCTTGCTGAAGGGGAAAGGTGAGTTGGGGTGCTGCATAAAACCAGAGATTGAAATGAGCACAGATAAAGTTCCTTAAGCCAAATATGGAATAGAAAGAGCTACTCCTTCCTCAACGAAATGGACTCAACACCCCATATTTAATGCCTAAGAATGTACCTGACTAGTAAGTATCTTAAAACCTATGGATTGCTATGTCTCCGAAAGAGAATCAAGCGTGTGTACACTGGCATAAACGCAGCAGTGATAGGATTGGACAGGTTCGGTGAGCAAATGAAAACCCTTTGAAGTCATATTGTATGGTACGCATTCCACGGGTCTCCACTCTCAAGCTTTAAGGGATTCTTCCTTCAGCGAAACCGTACATGTGGAACTCAGAGTATGATCAAACGTGTGATCGGGAGACATGTTCCAATATGTCTCCGTTCTCGTCCCCTGGTACTCGGGTGCAACATTCCAGACGCTTTACTAACACTCTCCCGACTTGGAGAGTCAGTGCCTTTAACCTCCTGTTTGGCCCAGTTTGCAATTTCTGCGGAAGATGAACAGGAATAGGGAGAACCAATGAGAGACTAGCTGGAGGTGTCTGGACGGGCAAATTTAACTCTCATTTCCCACCAGGAAGAGGAATTAACCAAAGGCTCAGCGTGCCATGCCGGAACCAGATTAGGGCCTGAAGCAATCCTGCGGTGTTGCGGACAGCTCACAAGAAAGCGACTTGAAGAAAGGGGCTCAGGGGCACTGTAATTCACAAACCTGCAGAGTTATAAATGACAGCTATCATCCAAAAATATACTGAAGTAAGGCTGCCAAGAGGACTTGAAAGCGGGGCAGAATTGCAGGAAACCGATTTCAGGAGGTAGACTGGAATTGCATTTATAGCATAGGAAAAGAGGCAGAACGTCCACAATGATGCACTTGGCCAAAAAGGGCGTATGCGTTTTTTCCTGAATATATTCAGGAAAAAACGCATACGTCCTTTTTGGCCAACCTAGCAAGGTTGCAAAGGAAATCTGCACTACAATGAAGTCTCACTTCCCCCCGGTCAAAAGGGCCATCTGAAAAAAGTGTAGAATCCAGAAAGGCAGGACAATCCATGGAGAACTGGGAGCCTTGTTATGCTGATGGGCGGGATGTAAATTGCCAACAGCCACTTGGGAGAAGTGTATGGTGTTTCCTGAAACATCTAAAAAACAAAGCAACAGAGGCTGGGGCACTTCCACTTATGGTCCTATAGCTTAGGGAAATTAAAATCAAAAAGACACAGCCACCCCAAAGTTTGGGACGGCTCTCTTTACAAGAACCTCGTTTACGGTACAAGTTCAATATCGCAGAAAGCGCAAAATGTATAAAGAAGTTGTGGTACTTACGTACAATGCAATATCACTCAGCAATGACATCTATGTCATCAGGCCCGTAGCAGCATAATGAGTGGATTCAGGTATGATTATTCTAACTGAAATAAGTCACACAGAAAAAGAAACATCATAAGATATCACTAATACACGGAATGTAAACTTGGCTACACAGGAACTGGATTACAAAACAGAACAGGGTCTGAAATTTAGAAAACCAACTTATGCTTGCTTAAGGGGAAAGGTGAGTTGGGGTGCTGCATAAAACCAGAGATTGAAATGAGCACAGATAAAGTTCCTTAAGCCAAATATGGAATAGACAAGAGCTACTCCTTGCTCAACGAAATGGACTCAACACCCCATATTAAACGCCTAAGAATGTACCTGACTAGTAAGTATCTTAAAACCTATGCATTGCTATGTCTCCGAAAGAGAATCAAGCGTGTGTACACTGGCATAAATGCAGCAGTGATAGGATTGGAGAGGTTCGGTGAGCAAATGAAGACCCTTTGAAGTCATATTGCATGGTACCCATTCCACGGGTCTCCACTCTCCAGCTTTAAGGGATTCTTCCTTCAGCTAAAGCATTCATGTGGAACTCAGAGTATGATAAAACGTGTGATCGGGAGACGTGTTCAAATATGTCTCCGTTCTCGTCCCCTGGTACTCGGGTGCAACATACCAGACGCTTTACTAACACTCTCCCGACTTGGAGAGTCAGTGCCTTTAACCTCCTGTTTGGCCCAATTTGCAATTTCTGCGGAAGATGAACAGGAATAGGGAGAACCAATGAGAGACTAGCTGGAGGTGTCTGGACGGGCAAATTTAACTCTCATTTCCCACCAGGAAGAGGAATTAACCAAAGGCTCAGCGTGCCGTGCCGGAACCAGATTAGGGCCTGAAGCAATCCTGCGGTGTTGCGGCCAGCTCACAAGAAAGCGAGTTGAAGAAAGGAGCTCAGGGGCACTGTAATTCACAAACCTGCAGAGTTATAAATGATAGCTATCGTCCAAAAGTATACTGAAGTAAGGCTGCCAAGAGGACTTGAAAGCGGGGCAGAATTGCAGGAAACCGATTTCAGGAGGTAGACTGGAATTGCATTTAAAGCATAGGAAAAGAGGCAGGACGTCCACAATGATGCACTTGGCCAAAAAGGGCGTATGCGTTTTTTCCTGAATATATTCAGGAAAAACGCATACGCCCTTTTTGGCCAACCAAGCAAGCTTGCAAAGGAAATCTGCACTACAATGAAGTCTCACTTGCCCCTGGTCAAAAGGGCCATCTGAAAAAAGTGTAGAATCCAGAAAGGCAGGACAGGCCATGGAGAACTGGGAGCCTTGTTATGCTGATGGGCAGGATGTAAATTGCCAACAGCCACTTGGGAGAAGTGTATGGTGTTTCCTGAAACATCTAAAAAACAAAGCAACAGAGCCTGGGGCACTTCCACTTATGGTCCTATAGCTTAGGGAAATTAAAATTAAAAAGACACAGCCACCCCAAAGTTTGGGACGGCTCTGTTTACAAGAACCTCGTTTACGGTACAAGTTCAATATCGCAGAAAGCGCAAAATGGATAAAGAAGTTGTGGTACTTACGTACAATGCAATATCACTCAGCAATGACATCTATGTCATGAGGCCCATAGCAGCATAATGAGTGGATTCAGGTATGATAATTCTAACTGAAATAAGTCACACAGAAAAAGAAACATCATAATATATCACTAATACACGGAATGTAAACTTGGCTACACAGGAACTGGATTACAAAACAGAACAGGGTCTCAAATTTAGACAACCAACTTATGCTTGCTTAAGGGGAAAGGTGAGTTGGGGTGCTGCATAAAACCAGATATTGAAATGAGCACAGATAAAGTTCCTTAAGCCAAAAATGTAATAGACAAGAGCTACACATTGCTCAAAGAAATGGACTCAACACCCCATATTAAACGCCTAAGAATGTACCTGACTAGTAAGTATCTTAAAACCTATGGATTGCTATGTCTCTGAAACTGAATCAAGCGTGTGTACACTGGCATAAACGCAGCAGTGATAGGATTGGAGAGGTTCGGTGAGCAAATGAAGACCCTTTGAAGTCATATTGCATGGTACCCATTCCACGGGTCTCCACTCTCCAGCTTTAAGGGATTCTTCCTTCAGCTAAACCATGCATGTGGAACCCAGAGTATGATCAAACGTGTGATCGGGAGACGTGTTCAAATATGTCTCCGTTCTCGTCCCCTGGTACTCGGGTGCAACATTCCAGACGCTTTGCTAACTCTCTCCCGACTTGCAGAGTCAGTGCCTTTAACCTCCTGTTTGGCCCAGTTTGCAATTTCTGCGGAAGATGAACAGGAATAGGGAGAACCAATGAGAGACTAGCTGGAGGTGTCTGGACGGGCAAATTTAACTCTCATTTCCCACCAGGAAGGGAATTAACCAAAGGCTCAGCGTGCCGTGCCGGAACCAGATTAGGGCCTGAAGCAATCCTGCGGTGTTGCGGCCAGCTCACAAGAAAGCGAGTTGAAGAAAGGAGCTCAGGGACACTGTAATTCACAAACCTGCAGAGTTATAAATGACAGCTATCGTCCAAAAATATACTGAAGTAAGGCTGCCAAGAGGACTTGAAAGCGGGGCAGAATTGCAGGAAACCGATTTCAGAAGGTAGGCTGGAATTGCATTTAAAGCATAGGAAAAGAGGCAGAAGGTCGACAATGATGCACTTGGCCAAAAAGGGCGTATGCGTTTTTTCCTGAATATATTCAGGAAAAAACGCATACGCCCTTTTTGGCCAACCAAGCAAGCTTGCAAAGGAAATCTGCACTACAATGAAGTCTCACTTCCCCCCGGTCAAAAGGGCCATCTGAAAAAAGTGTAAAATCCAGAAAGGCAGGACAGGCCATGGAGAACTGGGAGCCTTGTTATGCTGATGGGCGGGATGTAAATTGCCAACAGCCACTCGGGAGAAGTGTATGGTGTTTCCTGAAACATCTAAAAAACAAAGCAGCAGAGACTAGGGCACTTCCACTTATGGTCCTATAGCTTAGGGAAATTAAAATCAAAAAGACACAGCCACCCCAAAGTTTGGGACGGCTCTGTTTACAAGAACCTCGTTTATGGTACAAGTTCAATATCGCAGAAAGCGCAAAATGGATAAAGAAGTTGTGGTACTTACGTACAATGCAATATCACTCAGCAATGACATCTATGTCATCAGGCCCGTAGCAGCATAATGAGTGGATTCAGGTATGATGCTTCTAACTGAAATAAGTCACACAGAAAAAGAAACATCATAAGATATCACTAATACACGGAATGTAAACTTGGCTACACAAGAACTGGATTACAAAACAGAACAGGGTCTCAAATTTAGAAAACCAACTTATGCTTGCTTAAGGGGAAAGTTGAGTTTGGGTGCTGCATAAAACCAGAGATTGAAATGAGCACAGATAAAGTTCCTTAAGCCAAATATGGAATAGACAAGAGCTACTCCTTGCTCAACGAAATGGACTCAACACCCCATATTAAACGCCTAAGAATGTACCTGACTAGTAAGTATCTTAAAACCTATGGATTGCTATGTCTCCGAAAGAGAATCAAGCGTGTGTACACTTGCATAAACGCAGTAGTGATAGGATTGGAGAGGTTCGGTGAGCAAATGAAGACCCTTTGAAGTCATATTGCATGGTACCCATTCCACGGGTCTCAACTCTCCAGGTTTAAGGGATTCTTCCTTCAGCTAAACCATGCATGTGCAACTCAGAGTATGATCAAATGGGTGATCGGGAGACGTGTTCAAATATGTCTCCGTTCTCAACCCCTGGTACTCGGGTGCAACATTCCAGACGCTTTACTAACACTCTCCCGACTTGGAGACTCAGTGCCTTTAACCTCCTGTTTGGCCCAGTTTGCAATTTCTGCGGAAGATGAACAGGAATAGGGAGAACCAATGAGAGACTAGCTGGAGGTGTCTGGACGGGCAAATTTAACTCTCATTTCCCACCAGGAAGGGAATTAACCAAAGGCTCAGCGTGCCGTGCCGGAACCAGATTAGGGCCTGAAGCAATCTTGCGGTGTTGCGGCCAGCTCACAAGAAAGCGAGTTGAAGAAACGAGCTCAGGGGCACTGTAATTCACAAACCTGCAGAGTTATAAATGACAGCTATCGTCCAAAAATATACTGAAGTCAGGCTGCCAAGAGGACTTGAAAGCGGGGCAGAATTGCAGGAAACCGATTTCAGGAGGTAGACTGGAATTGCATTTAAAGCATAGGAAACGAGGCAGAACGTCCACAATGATGCACTTGGCCAAAAAGGGCGTATGCGTTTTTTCCTGAATATATTCAGGAAAAAACGCATACGCCCTTTTTGGCCAACCAAGCAAGCTTGCAAAGGAAATCTGCACTACAATGAAGTCTCACTTCCCCCCGGTCAAAAGGGCCATCTGAAAAAAGTGTAGAATCCAGAAAGGCAGGACAGTCCATGGAGAACTGGGAGCCTTGTTATGCTGATGGGCGGGATGTAAATTGCCAACAGCCACTTGGGAGAAGTGTATGGTGTTTCCTGAAACATCTAAAAAACAAAGCAACAGAGCCTGGGGCACTTCCACTTATGGTCCTATAGCTTAGGGAAATTAAAATCAAAAAGACACAGCCACCCCAAAGTTTGGGACGCCTCTCTTTACAAGAACCTCGTTTACGGTACAAGTTCAATATCGCAGAAAGCGCAAAATGGATAAAGAAGTTGTGGTACTGACGTATAATGCAATATCACTCAGCAATGACATCTATGTCATCAGGCCCATAGCAGCATAATGAGTGGATTCAGGTATGATTATTCTAACTGAAATAAGTCACACAGAAAAAGAAACATCATAAGATATCACTAATACACGGAATGTAAACTTGGCTACACAGGAACTGGATTACAAAACAGAACAGGGTCTCAAATTTAGAAAACCAACTTATGCTTGCTTAAGGGGAAAGGTGAGTTGGGGTGCTGCATAAAACCAGAGATTGAAATGAGCACAGATAAAGTTCCTTAAGCCAAATATGGAATAGACAAGAGCTACTCCTTGCTCAACGAAATGGACTCAACACCCCATATTAAATACCTAAGAATGTACCTGACTAGTAAGTATCTTAAAACCTATGCATTGCTATGTCTCCGAAAGAGAATCAAGCGTGTGTACACTGGCATAAATGCAGCAGTGATAGGATTGGAGAGGTTCGGTGAGCAAATGAAGACCCTTTGAAGGCATATTGCATGGTACCCATTCCACGGGTCTCCACTCTCCAGCTTTAAGGGATTCTTCCTTCAGCAGAGCATTCATGTGGAACTCAGAGTATGATAAAACGTGTGATCGGGAGACGTGTTCAAATATGTCTCCGTTCTCATCCCCTGGTACTCGGGTGCAACATTCCAGACGCTTTACTAACACTCTCCCGACTTGGAGAGTCAGTGCCTTTAACCTCCTGTTTGGCCCAATTTGCAATTTCTGCGGAAGATGAACAGGAATAGGGAGAAGCAATGAGAGACTAGCTGGAGGTGTCTGGACGGGCAAATTTAACTCTCATTTCCCACCAGGAAGAGGAATTAACCAAAGGCTCAGCATGCCGTGCCGGAACCAGATTAGGGCCTGAAGCAATCCTGCGGTGTTGCGGCCAGCTCACAAGAAAGCGAGTTGAAGAAAGGAGCTCAGGGGCACTGTAATTCACAAACCTGCAGAGTTATAAATGACAGCTATCGTCCAAAAATATACTGAAGTAAGGCTGCCAAGAGGACTTGAAAGTGGGGCAGAATTGCAGGAAACCGATTTCAGGAGGTAGACTGGAATTGCATTTAAAGCATAGGAAAAGAGGCAAGACGTCCACAATGATGCACTTGGCCAAAAAGGGCGTATGCGTTTTTTCCTGAATATATTCAGGAAAAAACGCATACGCCCTTTTTGGCCAACCAAGCAAGCTTGCAAAGGAAATCTGCACTACAATGAAGTCTCACTTCCCCCCGTCAAAAGGGCCATCTGAAAAAAGTGTAGAATCCAGAAAGGCAGGACAGGCCATGGAGAACTGGGAGCATGGTTATGCTGATGGGTGGGATATAAATTGCCAACAGCCACTCGGGAGAAGTGTATGGTGTTTCCTGAAACATCTAAAAAACAAAGCAACAGAGACTAGGGCACTTCCACTTATGGTCCTATAGCTTAGGGAAATTAAAATCAAAAAGACACAGCCACTCCAAAGTTTGGGACGGCTCTGTTTACAAGAACCTCGTTTATGGTACAAGTTCAATATCACAGAAAGTGAAAAATGGATAAAGAAGTTGTGGTACTTATGTACAATGCAATATCACTCAGCAATGAAATCTATGTCATCAGGCCCGTAGCAGCATAATGAGTGGATTCAGGTATGATGATTCTAACTGAAATAAGTCACAAAGAAAAAGAAACATCATAAGATATCACTAATACACGGAATGTAAACTTGGCTACACAGGAACTGGATTACAAAACAGAACAGGGTCTCAAATTTAGAAAACCAACTTATGCTTGCTTAAGGGGAAAGGTGAGTTGGGGTGCTGCATAAAACCAGAGATTGAAATGAGCACAGATAAAGTTCCTTAAGCCAAAAATGTAATAGACAAGAGCTACTCCTTGCTCAACGAAATGGACTCAATACCCCATATTAAACGCCTAAGAATGTACGTGAGTAGTAAGTTAAAACCTATGGATTGCTATGTCTCCGAAAGAGAATCAAGCGTGTGTACAGGGGCATAAACGCAGCAGTGATAGGATTGGAGAGGTTCGGTGAGCAAATGAAGACCCTTTGAAGTCATATTGCATGGTACCCATTCCACGGGTCTCCACTCTCCAGCTTTAAGGGATTCTTCCTTCAGCTAAACCATGCTTGTGGAACCCAGAGTATGATCAAACGTGTGATCGGGAGACGTGTTCAAATATGTCTCCATTCTCGTCCCCTGGTACTCGGGTGCAACATTCCAGACGCTTTACTAACACTCTCCCGACTTGGAGAGTCAGTGCCTTTAACCTCCTGTTTGGCCCAGTTTGCAATTTCTGCGGAAGATGAACCGGAATAGGGAGAACCAATGAGAGACTAGCTGGAGGTGTCTGGACGGGCAAATTTAACTCTCATTTCCCACCAGGAAGAGGAATTAACCAAAGGCTCAGCGTGCCGTGCCGGAACCAGATTAGGGCCTGAAGCAATCCTGTGGTGTTGTGGCCAGCTCACAAGAAAGCGAGTTGAAGAAAGGAGCTCAGGGGCACTGTAATTCACAAACCTGCAGAGTTATAAATGACAGCTATCGTCCAAAAATATACTGAAGTAAGGCTGCCAAGAGGACTTGAAAGTGGGGCAGAATTGCAGGAAACCGATTTCAGGAGGTAGACTGGAATTGCATTTAAAGCATAGGAAAAGAGGCAGGACGTCCACAATGATGCACTTGGCCAAAAAGGGCGTATGCGTTTTTTCCTGAATATATTCAGGAAAAAACGCATACGCCCTTTTTGGCCAACCAAGCAAGCTTGCAAAGGAAATCTGCACTACAATGAAGTCTCAGTTCCCCCCGTCAAAAGGGCCATCTGAAAAAAGTGTAGAATCCAGAAAGGCAGGACAGGCCATGGAGAACTGGGAGCATGGTTATGCTGATGAGTGGGATATAAATTGCCAACAGCCACTCGGGAGAAGTGTATGGTATTTCCTGAAACATCTAAAAAACAAAGCAACAGAGACTAGGGCACTTCCACTTATGGTCCTATAGCTTAGGGAAATTAAAATCAAAAAGACACAGCCACTCCAAAGTTTGGGACGGCTCTGTTTACAAGAACCTCGTTTATGGTACAAGTTCAATATCACAGAAAGTGAAAAATGGATAAAGAAATTGTGGTACTTATGTACAATGCAATATCACTCAGCAATGAAATCTATGTCATCAGGCCCGTAGCAGCATAATGAGTGGATTCAGGTATGATGATTCTAACTGAAATAAGTCACAAAGAAAAAGAAACATCATAAGATATCACTAATACACAGAATGTAAACTTGGCTACACAGGAACTGGATTACAAAACAGAACAGGGTCTCAAATTTAGAAAACCAACTTATGCTTGCTTAAGGGGAAAGGTGAGTTGGGGTGCTGCATAAAACCAGAGATTGAAATGAGCACAGATAAAGTTCCTTAAGCCAAAAATGTAATAGACAAGAGCTATTCCTTGCTCAACGAAATGGACTCAATACCCCATATTAAACGCCTAAGAATGTACGTGAGTAGTAAGTTAAAACCTATGGATTGCTATGTCTCCGAAAGAGAATCAAGCGTGTGTACAGGGGCATAAACGCAGCAGTGATAGGATTGGAGAGGTTCGGTGAGCAAATGAAGACCCTTTGAAGTCATATTGCATGGTACCCATTCCACGGGTCTCCACTCTCCAGCTTTAAGGGATTCTTCCTTCAGCTAAACCATGCATGTGGAACCCAGAGTATGATCAAACGTGTGATCGGGAGACGTGTTCAAATATGTCTCCATTCTCGTCCCCTGGTACTCGGGTGCAACATTCCAGACGCTTTACTAACACTCTCCCGACTTTGAGAGTCAGTGCCTTTAACCTCCTGTTTGGCCCAGTTTGCAATTTCTGCGGAAGATGAACCGGAATAGGGAGAACCAATGAGAGACTAGCTGGAGGTGTCTGGACGGGCAAATTTAACTCTCATTTCCCACCAGGAAGAGGAATTAACCAAAGGCTCAGCGTGCCGTGCCGGAACCAGATTAGGGCCTGAAGCAATCCTGCGGTGTTGCGGCCAGCTCACAAGAAAGCGAGTTGAAGAAAGGAGCTCAGGGGCACTGTAATTCACAAACCTGCAGAGTCATAAATGACAGCTATCGTCCAAAAATATACTGAAGTAAGGCTGCCAAGAGGACTTGAAAACGGGGCAGAATTGCAGGAAACCGATTTCAGGAGGTAGACTGGAATTGCATTGAAAGCATAGGAAAAGAGGCAGAACGTCCACAATGATGCACTTGGCCAAAAAGGGCGTATGCGTTTTTTCCTGAATATATTCAGGAAAAAACGCATACGCCCTTTTTGGCCAACCAAGCAAGCTTGCAAAGGAAATCTGCACTACAATGAAGTCTCACTTCCCCCTGGTCAAAAGGGCCATCTGAAAACAGTGTAAAATCCAGAAAGGCAGGACAGGCCATGGAGAACTGGGAGCCTTGTTATGCTGATGGGCGGGATGTAAATTGCCAACAGCCACTTGGGAGAAGTGTATGGTGTTTCCTGAAACATCTAAAAAACAAAGCAACAGAGCCTGGGGCACTTCCACTTATGGTCCTATAGCTTAGGGAAATTAAAATCAAAAAGACACAGCCACCCCAAAGTTTGGGACGGCTCGTTTACGGTACAAGTTCAATATCGCAGAAAGCGCAAAATGGATAAAGAAGTTGTGGTACTTACGTACAATGCAATATCACTCAGCAATGACATCTATGTCATCAGGCCCGTAGCAGCATAATGAGTGGATTCAGGTATGATGCTTCTAACTGAAATAAGTCACACAGAAAAAGAAACATCATAAGATATCACTAATACACAGAAAGTAAACTTGGCTACACAGGAACTGGATTACAAAACAAAACAGGGTCTCAAATTTAGAAAACCAAGTTATGCTTGCTTAGGGGGAAAGGTGAGTTGGGGTGCTGCATAAAACCCGAGATTGAAATGAGCACAGATAAAGTTCCTTAAGCCAAATATGGAATAGAAAGAGATACTCCTTGCTCAACGAAATGGACTCAACACCCCACATTAAACGCCTAAGTATGTACCTGACTAGTAAGTAATTTAAAACCTATGGATTGCTATGTCTCCGAAAGAGAATCAAGCGTGTCTACAGGGGCATAAACGCAGCAGTGATAGGATTGGAGAGGTTCGGTGAGCAAATGAAGACCCTTTGAAGTCATATTGCATCGTACGCATTCCACGGGTCTCAACTCTCCAGGTTTAAGGGATTCTTCCTTCAGCTAAACCATGCATGTGGAACCCAGATTATGATCAACCGTGTGATCGGGAGACATGTTGCAATATGTCTCAGTTCTCGTCCCATGGTACTCGGGTGCAACATTCCAGACGCTCTACTAACTCTCTCCCGACTTGGAGAGTCAGTGCCTTTAACCTCCTGTTTGGCCCAGTTTGCAATTTCTGCGGAAAATGAACAGGAATAGGGAGAACCAATGAAAGAGTAGCTGGATGTGTCTGGACAGGCAAATTCAACTCTCATATCCCACCAGGAAGAGGAATTAATCTAAGGGTCAGCGTGCCGTGCCAGAACCAGATTAGGGCCTGAAGCAATCTGTGGTGTTGCGGCCAGCTCACAAGAAAGCGACTTGAAGAAAGGAGCTCAGGGGCACTGTAATTCACAAACCTGCAGAGTTATAAATGACAGCTATCGTCCAAAAATATACTGAAGTAAGGCTGCCAAGAGGAGTTGAAAGTGGGGCAGAATTGCAGGAAACCGATTTCAGGAGGTAGACTGGAATTGCATTTAAAGCATAGGAAAAGAGGCAGGACGTCCACAATGATGGACTTGGCCAAAAAGGGCGTATGCGTTTTTCCTGAATATATTCAGGAAAAAACGCATACGCCCTTTTTGGCCAACTAAGCAAGCTTGCAAAGGAAATCTGAACTACAATGAAGTCTCACTTCCCCCCTGTCAAAAGGGCCATCTGAAAAAAGTGTAAAATCCAGAAAGGCAGGACAGGCCATGGAGAACTGGGAGCATGGTTATGCTGATGGGTGGGATATAAATTGCCAACAACCACTCTAGAGAAGTGTATGTTGTTTCCTGAAACATCTAAAAAACAAAGCAACAGAGCCTAGGGCACTTCCACTTATGGTCCTATAGCTTAGGGAAATTAAAATCAAAAAGACACAGTCACCCCAAAGTTTGGGACGGCTCTGTTTACAAGAACCTCGTTTACTGTATAAGTGCAATATCACAGAAAGTGAAAAATGGATAAAGAATTTGTGGTACTTACGTACAATGCAATATCACTCAGCAATGAAATCTATGTCATCAGGCCCGTAGCAGCATAATGAGTGGATTCAGGTATGATGATTCTAACTGAAATAAGTCACAAAGAAAAAGAAACATCATAAGATATCACTAATACACAGAATGTAAACTTGGCTACATAGGAACTGGATTACAAAACAGAACAGGGTCTCAAATTTAGAAAACCAACTTATGCTTGCTTAAGGGGAAAGGTGAGTTGGGGTGCTGCATAAAACCAGAGATTGAAATGAGCACAGATAAAGTTCCTTAAACCAAATATGGAATAGACAAGAGCTACTCCTTGCTCAATGAAATGGACTCAACACCCCATATTAAACGCCTAAGAATGTACCTGACTACTAAGTATCTTAAAACCTATGGATTGCTATGTCTCCGAAAGAGAATCAAGCGTGTGTACACTGGCATAAACGCAGCAGTGATAGGATTGGAGAGGTTCAGTGAGCAAATGAAGACCCTTTGAAGTTATTGTATGGTACCCATTCCACGGGTCTCCACGCTCCAGCTTTAAGGGATTCTTCTTTCAGCTAAACCATGCCTGTGGAACCCAGAGTATGATCAAACGTGTGATCGGGAGACGTGTTCAAATATGTCTCCGTTCTCGTCCCCTGGTGCTCGGGTGCAACATTCCAGACACTTTACTAACACTCTCCCGACTTGGAGAGTCAGTGCCTTTAACCTCCTGTTTGGCCCAGTTTGGAATTTCTGCGGAAAATGAACAGGATTAGGGAGAACCAATGAGAGACTAGCTGGAGGTGTCTGGACGGGCAAATTTAACTCTCATTTCCCACCAGGAAGAGGAATTAATCTAAGGGTCAGCGTGCCGTGGCAGAACCAGACTAGGGCCAGAAGCAATCTGTGGTGTTGCGGCCAGCTCACAAGAAAGCGACTTGAAGAAAGGAGCTCAGGGGCACAGTAATTCACAAACCTGTAGAGATATAAATGACAGCTATCGTCCAAAAATATACTGAAGTAAGGCTGCCAATAGGACTTGAAAGCGGGGCAGAATTGCAGGAAACCGATTTCAGGAGGTAGACTGGAATTGCATTTAAAGCATAGGAAAAGAGGCAGAACGTCGACAATGATGCACTTGGCCAAAAAGGGCGTATGCGTTTTTTCCTGAATATATTCAGGAAAAAACGCATACGCACCTTTTGGCCAACCAAGCAAGCTTGCAAAGGAAATCTGCACTACAATGAAGTCTCACTTCCCCCTGGTCAAAAGGGCCATCTGAAAACAGTGTAAAATCCAGAAAGGCAGGACAGGCCATGGAGAACTGGGAGCCTTGTTATGCTGATGGGCGGGATGTAAATTGCCAACAGCCACTCTGGAGAAGTGTATGGTGTTTCCTGAAACATCTAAAAAACAAAGCAACAGAGCCTGGGGCACTTCCACTTATGGTCCTATAGCTTAGGGAAATTAAAATCAAAAAGACACAGCCACCCCAAAGTTTGGGACGGCTCGTTTACGATACAAGTTCAATATCGCAGAAAGCGCAAAATGGATAAAGAAGTTGTGGTACTTACGTACAATGCAATATCACTCAGCAATGACATCTATGTCATCAGGCCCGTAGCAGCATAATGAGTGGATTCAGGTATGATGATTCTAACTGAAATAAGTCACACAGAAAAAGAAACATCATAAGATATCACTAATACACCGAATGTAAACTTGGCTACACAAGAACTGGATTACAAAACAGAACAGCGTCTCAAATTTAGAAAACCAACTTATGCTTGCTTAAGGGGAAAGGTGAGTTGGGGTGCTGCATAAAACCAGAGATTGAAATGAGCACAGATAAAGTTCCTTAAGCCAAATATGAAATAGAAAGAGATACTCCTTGCTCAACGAAATGGACTCAACACCCCATATTAAAAGCCTAAGAATGTACCTGACTAGTAAGTAATTTAAAACCTATGGATTGCTACGTCTCCGAAAGTGAATCAAGCGTGTGTACAGGGGCATAAACGCAGCAGTGATAGGATTGGAGAGGTTCGGTGAGCAAATGAAGACCCTTTGAAGTCATATTGCATCATACCCATTCCACTGGTCTCCACTCTCCAGCTTTAAGGGATTCTTCCTTCAGCTAAACCATGCATGTGGAACCCAGATTATGATCAACCGTGTGATCGGGAGATGTGTTCCAATATGTCTCAGTTCTCGTCCCCTGGTACTCGGGTGCAACATTCCAGACGCTTTACTAACACTCTCCCGACTTGGAGAGTCAGTGCCTTTAACCTCCTGTTTGGCCCAGTTTGCAATTTCTGCGGAAAATGAACAGAAATAGGGAGAACCAATGAGAGACTAGCTGGAGGTGTCTGGACGGGCAAATTTAACTCTCATTTCCCACCAGGAAGAGGAATTAATCTAAGGGTCTGCATGCCGTGCCAGAACCAGACTAGGGCCTGAAGCAATCTGTGGTGTTGCGGCCACCTCACAAGAAAGCGACTTGAAGAAAGGAGCTCAGGGGCACTGTAATTCACAAACCTGCAGAGTTATAAATGACAGCTATCGTCCAAAAATATACTGAAGTAAGGCTGCCAAGAGGACTTGAAAGTGGGGCAGAATTGCAGGAAACCGATTTCAGGAGGTAGACTGGAATTGCATTTAAAGCATAGGAAAAGAGGCAGGACGTCCACAATGATGCACTTGGCCAAAAAGGGCGTATGCGTTTTTCCTGAATATATTCAGGAAAAAACGCATACGCCCTTTTGGCCAACCAAGCAAGCTTGCAAAGGAAATCTGCACTACAATGAAGTCTCACTTCCCCCCTGTCAAAAGGGCCATCTGAAAAAAGTGTAGAATCCAGAAAGGCAGGACAGGCCATGGAGAACTGGGAGCCTTGTTATGCTGATGGGCGGGATGTAAATTGCCTACAGCAACTCGGGAGAAGCATATGGTGTTTCCTGAAACATCTAAAAAACAAAGCAACAGAGCCTAGGGCACTTCCACTTATGGTCCTATAGCTTAGGGAAATTAAAATCAAAAAGACACAGCCACCCCAAAGTTTGGGACGGCTCTGTTTACAAGAACCCCGTTTACGGTACATGTTCAATATCGCAGAAAGTGAAAAATGGATAAAGAAGTTGTGGTACTTACGTACAATGCAATATCACTCAGCAATGACATCTATGTCATCAGGCCCATAGCAGCATAATGAGTGGATTCAGGTATGATGATTCTAACTGAAATAAGTCACACAGAAAAAGAAACATCATAAAATATCACTAATACACGGAATGTAAACTTTCCTACACAGGAACTGGATTACAAAACAGAACAGGGTCTCAAATTTAGAAAACCAACTTATGCTTGCTTAAGGGGAAAGGTGAGTTGGGGTGCTGCATAAAACCAGAGATTGAAATGAGCACAGATAAAGTTCCTTAAGCCAAAAATGTAATAGACAAGAGCTACACATTGCTCAAAGAAATGGACTCAACACCCCATATTAAACGCCTAAGAATGTACGTGACTAGTAAGTTAAAACCTATGGATTGCTATGTCTCCGAAAGAGAATCAAGCGTGTGTACACTGGCATAAACGCAGCAGTGATAGGATTGGAGAGGTTCGGTGAGCAAATGAAGACCCTTTGAAGTCATATTGCATGGTACCCATTCCACGGGTCTCCACTCTCCAGCTTTAAGGGATTCTTCCTTCAGCTAAACCATGCATGTGGAACCCAGAGTATGATGAAACGTGTGATCGGGAGACGTGTTCAAATATGTCTCCGTTCTCGTCCCCTGGTACTCGGGTGCAACATTCCAGACGCTTTACTAACACTCTCCCGACTTGGAGACTCAGTGCCTTTAACCTCCTGTTTGGCCCAGTTTGCAATTTCTGCGGAAGATGAACAGGAATAGGGAGAACCAATGAGAGACTAGCTGGAGGTCTGGACGGGCAAATTTAACTCTCATTTCCCACCAGGAAGGGAATTAACCAAAGGCTCAGCGTGCCGTGCCGGAACCAGATTAGGGCCTGAAGCAATCTTGCGGTGTTGCGGCCAGCTCACAAGAAAGCGAGTTGAAGAAAGGAGCTCAGGGGCACTGTAATTCACAAACCTGCAGAGTTATAAATGGCAGCTATCGTCCAAAAATATACTGAAGTCAGGCTGCCAAGAGGACTTGAAAGCGGGGCAGAATTGCAGGAAACCGATTTCAGGAGGTAGACTGGAATTGCATTTAAAGCATAGGAAAAGAGGCAGAACGTCCACAATGATGCACTTGGCCAAAAAGGGCGTATGCGTTTTTTCCTGAATATATTCAGGAAAAAACGCATACGCCGTTTTTGGCCAACCAAGCAAGCTTGCAAAGGAAATCTGCACTACAATGAAGTCTCACTTCCCCCTGGTCAAAAGGGCCATCTGAAAAAAGTGTAGAATCCAGAAAGGCAGGACAGTCCATGGAGAACTGGGAGCCTTGTTATGCTGATGGGCGGGATGTAAATTGCCAACAGCCACTTGGGAGAAGTGTATGGTGTTTCCTGAAACATCTAAAAAACAAAGCAACAGAGCCTGGGGCACTTCCACTTATGGTCCTATAGCTTAGGGAAATTAAAATCTAAAAGACACAGCCACCCCAAAGTTTGGGACGGCTCTCTTTACAAGAACCTCGTTTACGGTACAAGTTCAATATCGCAGAAAGCGCAAAATGTATAAAGAAGTTGTGGTACTTACGTACAATGCAATATCACTCGGCAATGATATCTATGTCATCAGGCCCGTAGCAGCATAATGAGTGGATTCAGGTATGATTATTCTAACTGAAATAAGTCACACAGAAAAAGAAACATCATAAGATATCACTAATACACGGAATGTAAACTTGGCTACACAGGAACTGGATTACAAAACAGAACAGGGTCTCAAATTTAGAAAACCAACTTATGCTTGCTTAAGGGGAAAGGTGAGTTGGGGTGCTGCATAAAACCAGAGATTGAAATGAGCACAGATAAAGTTCCTTAAGCCAAATATGGAATAGACAAGAGCTACTCCTTGCTCAACGAAATGGACTCAACACCCCATATTAAACGCCTAAGAATGTACCTGACTAGTAAGTATCTTAAAACCTATGCATTGCTATGTCTCCGAAAGAGAATCAAGCGTGTGTACACTGGCATAAATGCAACAGTGATAGGATTGGAGAGGTTCGGTGAGCAAATGAAGACCCTTTGAAGTCATATTGCATGGTACCCATTCCACGGGTCTCCACTCTCCAGCTTTAAGGGATTCGTCCTTCAGCTAAAGCATTCTTGTGGAACTCAGAGTATGATAAAACGTGTGATCGGGAGACGTGTTCAAATATGTCTCCGTTCTCGTCCCCTGGTACTCGGGTGCAACATTCCAGATGCTTTACTAACACTCTCCCGACTTGGAGAGTCAGTGCCTTTAACCTCCTGTTTGGCCCAATTTGCAATTTCTGCGGAAGATGAACAGGAATAGGGAGAAGCAATGAGAGACTAGCTGGAGGTGTCTGGACGGGCAAATTTAACTCTCATTTCCCACCAGGAAGGGAATTAACCAAAGGGTCAGCGTGCCGTGCCGGAACCAGATTAGGGCCTGAAGCAATCCTGTGGTGTTGCGGCCAGCTCACAAGAAAGCGAGTTGAAGAAAGGAGCTCAGGGGCACTGTAATTCACAAACCTGCAGAGTTATAAATGACAGCTATCGTCCAAAAATATACTGAAGTAAGGCTGACAAGAGGACTTGAAAGCGGGGCAGAATTGCAGGAAACCGATTTCAGGAGGTAGGCTGGAATTGCATTTAAAGCATAGGAAAAGAGGCAGAACGTCCACAATGATGCACTTGGCCAAACAGGGCGTATGCGTTTTTTCCTGAATATATTCAGGAAAAAACGCATACGCCCTTTTGGCCAACCAAGCAAGCTTGCAAAGGAAATCTGCACTACAATGAAGTCTCACTTCCCCACGGTCAAAAGGGCCATCTGAAAAAAGTGTAAAATCCAGAAAGGCAGGACTGGCCATGGAGAACTGGGAGCCTTGTTAGGCTGATGGGCGGGATGTAAATTGCCAACAGCCACTCGGGAGAAGTGTATGGTGTTTCCTGAAACATCTAAAAAACAAAGCAACAGAGCCTGGGGCACTTCCACTTATGGTCCTATAGCTTAGGGAAATTAAAATCAAAAAGACACAGCCACCCAAAAGTTTGGGACGGCTCTGTTTACATGAACCTCGTTTATGGTACAAGTTAAATATCGCAGAAAGTGAAAAATGGATAAAGAAGTTGTGGTACTTACGTACAATGCAATATCACTCAGCAGTGAAATCTATGTCATCAGGCCCGTAGCAGCATAATGAGTGGATTCAGGTATGATGATTCTAACTGAAATAAGTCACAAAGAAAAAGAAACATCATAAGATATCACTAATACGCAGAATGTAAACTTGGCTACACAGGAACTGGATTACAAAACAGAACAGGGTCTCAAATGTAGAAAACCAACTTATGCTTGCTTAAGGGGAAAGGTGAGTTGGGGTGCTGCATAAAACCAGAGATTGAAATTAGCACAGATAAAGTTCCTTAAGCCAAATATGGAATAGACAAGAGCTACTCCTTGCTCAACGAAATGGACTCAACACCCCATATTAAACGCCTAAGCATGTACCTGACTAGTAAGTATCTTAAAACCTATGGATTGCTATGTCTCCGAAAGAGAATCAAGTGTGTGTACAGGGGCATAAACGCAGCAGTGATAGGATTGGAGAGGTTCGGTGAGCAAATGAAGACCCTTTGAAGTCATATTGCATGGTACCCATTCCACGGGTCTCCACTGTCCAGCTTTAAGGGATTCTTCCTTCAGCTAAACCATGCATGTGGAACCCAGAGTATGATCAAACGTGTGATCGGGAGACGTGTTCAAATATGTCTCCGTTCTCGTCCCCTGGTGCTCGGGTGCAACATTCCAGACACTTTACTAAAACTCTCCCGACTTGGAGAGTCAGTGCCTTTAACCTCCTGTTTGGCCCAGTTTGCAATTTCTGCGGAAGATGAACAGGAATAGGGAGAACCAATGAGAGACTAGCTGGAGGTGTCTGGACGGGCAAATTTAACTCTCATTTCCCATCAGGAAGAGGAATTAACCAAAGGCTCAGCGTGCTGTGCCGGAACCATATTAGGGCCTGAAACAATCCTGCGGTGTTGCGGTCAGCTCACAAGAAATCGAGTTGAAGAAAGGAGCTCAGGGGCACTGTAATTCACAAACCTGCAGAGTTATAAATGACAGCTATTGTCCAAAAATATACTGAAGTCAGGCTGCCAAGAGGACTTGAAAGCGGGGCAGAATTGCAGGAAACCGATTTCAGGAGGTAGACTGGAATTGCATTTAAAGCATAGGAAAAGAGGCAGAACGTCGACAATGATGCACTTGGCCAAAAAGGGCGTATGCGTTTTTTCCTGAATATATTCAGGAAAAAACGCATACGCCCTTTTTGGCCAACCAAGCAAGCTTGCAAAGGAAATCTGCACTACAATGAAGTCTCACTTCCCCCTGGTCAAAAGGGCCATCTGAAAAAAGTGTAAAATCCAGAAAGGCAGGACAGGCCATGGAGAACTGGGAGCCTTGTTATGCTGATGGGCGGGATGTAAATTGCCAACAGCCACTCAGAAGTGTATGGTGTTTCCCGAGACATCTAAAAAACAAAGCAACAGAGCCTAGGGCACTTCCACTTATGGTCCTTTAGCTTAGGGAAATTAAAATCAAAACGACACAGCCATCCCAAAATTTGGAACGGCTCTGTTTACAAGAACCTCGTTTACGGTACAAGTTCAATATCGCAGAAAGTGAAAAATGGATAAAGAGGTTGTGGTACTTATGTACAATGCAATATCATTCAGCAATGACATCTATGTCATCAGGCCCGTAGCAGCATAATGAGTGGATTCAGGTATGATGCTTCTAACTGAAATAAGTCACACAGAAAAAGAAACATCATAAGATATCACTAATACGCGGAATGTAAACTTGGCTACACAGGAACTGGATTACAAAACAGAACAGGGTCTCAAATTTAGAAAACCAACTTATGCTTGCTTAAGGGGAAAGGTGAGTTGGGGTGCTGCATAAAACCAGAGATTGAAATTAGCACAGATACCGTTCCATAAGCCAAATATGGAATAAACAAGAGCTACTCCTTGCTCAACGAAGTGGACTCAACACCCCATATTAAATGCCTAAGAATGTACCTGACTAGTAAGTATCTTAAAACCTATGGATTGCTATGTCTCCAAAAGAGAATCAAGGGTGTGTACACTGGCATAAACGCAGCAGTGATAGGATTGGAGAGGTTCGGTGAGCAAATGAAGAACCTTTGAAGTCATATTGCATGGTACCCATTCCACGGGTCTCCACTCTCCAACTTTAAGGGATTCTTCCTTCAGCTAAACCATGCATGTGGAACCCAGAGTATGATCAAAAGTGTGCTCGGGAGACGTGTTCAAATATGTCTCTGTTCTCGTCCCCTGGTACTCGGGTGCAACATTCCAACATTTTACTAACACTCTCCCCACTTGGAGAGTCAGTGCCTTTAACCTCCTGTTTGGCCCAGTTTGCAATTTCTGCGGAAGATGAACAGGAATAGGGAGAACCAATGAGAGACTAGCTGGAGGTGTCTGGACGGGCAAATTTAACTCGCATTTCCCACCAGGAAGAGGAAATAAACAACGGCTCAGCGTGCCATGCCAGAACTACACTAGGGCCTGAAGCAATCCTGCGGTGTTGCGGCCAGCTCACAAGAAAGCGAGTTGAAGAAAGGAGCTCAGGGGCACTGTAATTCACAAACCTGCAGAGTTATAAATGACAGCTATCGTCCAAAAATATACTGAAGTAAGGCTGCCAAGAGGACATGGAAGCGGGGCAGAATTGCAGGAAACCGATTTCAGGAGGTAGGCTGGAATTGCATTTAAAGCATAGGAGAAGAGGCAGAACGTCCACAATGATGCACTTGGCCAAAAAGGGCGTATGCGTTTTTTCCTGAATATATTCAGGAAAAAACGCATACGCCCTTTTTGGCCAACCAAGCAAGTTTACATGGAACTCTGTACTACAATGAAGTCTCACTGCCCCCCGGTCAAAAGTGCCATCTGAAAAAAGTGTAAAATCCAGAAAGGCTAGACAGGCCAGGAAGAACTGGGAGGCTTCATATGCTGATGGGCGGGATGTAAATTGCCAAAAGCCACTCTGGAGAAGTGTATGGTGTTTCCTGAAACATCTAAAAAACAAAGCAACAGAGACTAGTGCACTTCCACTTATGCTCCTATAGCTAAGGGAAATTAAAATCAAAAAGACACAGCCACCCCAAAGTTTGGGACGGCTCTGTTTACAAGAACCTCGTTTACGGTACAAGTTCAATATCACAGAAAGCAAAAAATGGAAAAGAAGTTGTGGTACTTACGTACAATGCAATATCACTCAGCAATGAAATCTGTGTCATCAGGCCCGTAGCAGCATAATGAGTGGATTCAGGTAAGATGATTCTAAGTGAAATAAGTCACACAGAAAAAGAAACATCATAAGATATCACTAGTACATGGAATGTAATCTTGGATACACAGGAACTGAATTACAAAACAGAACATGGTCTCACATGTAGAAAACCAACTTATGCTTGCTTAAGGGGAATGATGAGTTGGGGTGCTGCATGAAACCAGAGATTGAAATTGGCACAGATACCGTTCCATAAGCCAAATATGTAATAGACCAGAGGTACACCTTGCTCAACGAAGTGGACGCAACACGCCATATTAAACGCCTGAGAATATACCTGACTAGTAAGAATCTTTAAACCTATGGATTTATATGTCTCCAAAAGAGAATCAAGCCTGTGTACAGCGGTATAAGCGCAGCAGTGATAGGACTGTTGAGTTTCGGTGAGCAAATGCAGACCCTTTGAAGTCATATTGCATGGTACCCATTCCAGGGGTCTCAACTCTCCAGGTTTAATGGATTCTTACTTCAGCTAAAACATGCATGTGGAACCCAGAGTATGATCCACCGTGGGATCGGGAAACGTGTTCAAATCTGTCTCAGTTTTAGTCCCCTGGTACTCGGGTGCAACATTCCAGACGCTTTACTAACACTCTCCCCACTTGGACAGTCAGGGCCTTTAACCTCCTGTTTGTCCCAGTTTGCAATTCATGCGGAAGATGAACAAGAATAGGGAGAACCAATGAGAGACTAGCTGGAGGTGTCTGGACGGGCAAATTTAACTCTCATTACCCACCAGGAAGAGGAATTAACCAAAGGCTCAGCGTGCCATTCCGGAACCACACTAGGGACTGAAGCAAACCTGCGGTGTTGCGGCCAGCTCACAAGAAAGCGAGTTGAAGAAAGGAGCTCAGGGGCACTGTAATTCACAAACCTGCAGAGTTATAAATGACAGCTATCGTCCAAAACTATACTGAAGTAAGGCTGCCAAGAGACTTGAAAGCGGGGCAGAATTGCAGGAAACAGATTTCAGGAGGTAGACTGGAATTGCATGTAAAGCACAGGAAAAGAGGCAGAACGTCCAAAATGATGCACTTGGCCAAAAAGGGCGTATGCGTTTTTTCCTGTATATATTCAGGAAAAAATGCATACGCCGTTTTTGGCCAACCAAGCAAGCTTGCAAAGGAAATCTGCACTAAAATGAAGCCTCACTTCCCACCGGTCAAAAGGGCCATCAGAAAAAAGTGTAAAATCCAGAAAGGCAGGACAGGCCATGGAGAACTGGGAGCCTTGTTATGCTGATGGGCGGGATGTAAATTGCCAACAGCCACTCTGGAGAAGTGTATGGTGTTTCCTGAAACATCTAAAAAACAAAGCAACAGAGCCTAGGGCACTTCCACTCATGGTCCTATAGCTAAGGGAAATTAAAATCAAAAAGACACAGCCACCCCAAAGTTTGGGACGGCTCTGTTTACAAGAACCTCTTTTACGGTACAAGTTCAATATCACAGAAAGCGCAAAATGGAAAAGAAGTTGTGGTACTTACGTACAATGCAATATCACTCAGCAATGTAATCTGTGTCATCAGGCCTGTAGCAGCATAATGAGTGGATTCAGGTACGATGATTCTAACTGAAATAAGTCACACAGAAAAAGAAACATCATAAGATATCACTAGTACACGGAATGTAATCTTGGATACATAGGAACTGGATTACAAAACAGAACAGGGTCTCAAATGTAGAAAACCAACTTATGCTTGCTTAAGGGGAAAGGTGAGTTGGGGTGCTGCATAAAACCAGAGATTGAAATTAGCACAGCTACCGTTCCATAAGCCAAATATTATTAGAGAGGAGCTACTCCTTGCTCAACGAAGTGCACTCAACACCCCATATTAAACGCCTAAGAATATACCTGACCAGTAAGAATCTTAAAACCTATGGATTTATTTGTCTCCAAAAGAGAATCAAGCGTGGGTACAGCGGCATCAGCGCAGCAGTGATAGGATTGGTGAGGTTCGGTGAGCAAATGCAGACCCTTTGACGTCATATTGCATGGTACACATTCCATGGGTCCCAACTTTCCTGGTGTAAGGGATTCTTCCTTCAGCTAAAACATGCATGTGGAACCCAGAGTATGATCCACCGTGTGATCGGGAAACGTGTTCAAATGTATCTCATTTTTCGTCCCCTGCTACTCGGTGGAACTTTCCAGACGCTTTACTAACACTCTCCCCACTTGGAGAGTCAGTGCCTTTAACCTCCTGTTTGGCCCAGTTTGCAATTTCTTCGGAAGATGAACAGGAATAAGGAGAAGCAATGGGAGACTATCTGTAGGTGTCTGGACGGCCAAATTTAACCCTCATTTCCCATCAGGAAGACGAATGAACCAAAGGCTCCGCGTGCCGTGCTTGAACTAGATTAGGGTCTAAAGAGATCCTGCGGTGTTGCGGCCAACTCACAGGAAAGCAAGTTGAAGAAAGGAGCTCAGGGGCACTGTAATTCACAATCCTGTGTAGTTATAAATGACAGCTATCATCCAAAATTATACTGAAGTAAGGCTGCGAAGAGGACTTGAATGTGGTGCAGAATTGCTGGAAACTGATTTCAGAAGGTACACGGGAGTCGCTCTTAAAGCATAGGAAAAGAGACAGAACTTGGAAAATAATGCACTTGGCAAAAAGGGCATATGTGTTTTATCCAGAGCTCTCATAACTGAGGGGAGGAGATTCCCAGCAGGCTCCAACTGCCACCTGAGGGCTCACGTTGCCAAGGCAATGTGAGCAAGCCAGGCAGGAGTTACCTCACAGCAGAGCCCCACCTCACAGAAGGGTGAGAAACCCAGCCAACAGCAGACTCTCACCAGAGGACCCACATCACCAAGGGGATGGGAACCAGGCAGGAGTGTCTTCACACCAGTGGGGCCACATCATCGAAAGGTGAGGTACTCAGCACATGTGTCCTCAAACCAGAGGACCCACATCACCAAGGACCTCGGAATGAGGCAGGCAGGAGTAGCCTCACAACACTGGGCCCATAGAATAAAAAAGTGAGGAATCCAGCAGTTGGAACCTCCCAGCAGGCAGCCCAGAGCACCGAGGCTATGGGATCCAGGCCACAGTGAACTCACAGAAGAGGGCCCATGTCATGAAGCTGAGCAACCCAGCCATTGGGACCTCAGAGCAGGAGGCCCACATCCCCATGGGGATGGAAATCTGGTAGGAGTGTCCTCGCACCACTGAGAACGTATCAGAAAATTCTGGACGACCAGCAGTTAGGGCCTGACGCCAGAGGACCCTCATCACCAAGGGAAGGAGGCTCCCAGCAGGCTCCAACTGCCACCAGAGGGCTGACGTCGCCAAGGCGATGTGTGCCAACCAGGCACGAATGACCTCACAGCAGAGGGCCCACCTCAGAGAAGTGTGACGAACCCAGTCAGGATCAGACTCGCACCACAGGGCCCACATCACCAAATGGATTGGAACCAGGCAGGAGTGTCCTCACACCAGTGGGGCCACATCATAGAAAGTTGCGGAACCCAGCACATGTGGCCTCAAACCAGAAGACCCACATCACTAAGGGGTTGCGAGTGAGGCAGGCAGGAGGAGCATCACAACACAGGACCCATAGAATACAAAAGTTGAGGAATCCAGCAGTTGGAACCTCCCAGCAGGCAGCTCAGAGCACCGATGATAAGGGATCCTTGCCGGAGTGAACTCACAGCAGAGGGCCCACATCATGGTACTGTGAGCAAGCCAGCCGTTTTGACCTCAGAGCAGAAGGCCCATATCCCCATGGGGATGGGAACCTGGCAAGAGTGTCCTCACTCACTTGGTGCACATCAGAAAATGTGGGGAGCCCAGCAGTTATGGCCTAAGGCAAGAGGGCCCTCATCACCGAGGGGAGGAGGATCCCAGCACACTCCAACTGCCACCAGAGGGCCCACGTCGCCAAGGTGACGTGTGCCAGAGAGGCATGATCGACCTCACAGCAGAGGGCCCACCTCACAGAAGGGTGAGGAACCCAGCCAGGATCAGACTCTCACCTGAGGGCCCACATCAGCAAGGGGATGGGAACCACTCAGGACTGTCTTCCCTCCAGTGGGGCCACATCATTGAAAGGTGCGGAACCCAGCACATGTGGCCTCAAATCAGAGGACACATATCACAAAGGGAATGGGAGTGAGGCAGGCAGGAGTAGCCTAAAAACAGAGGGCCCAAAGAATAAGAAAGGTGAGGAATCCAGCAGTTGGAACCTCCCAGCAGGCGACCGAGAGCACAGAAGCTATGGGATGCAGGCAGGAGTGAACTAACAGCAGAGAGCCCACATCATGAAACTGTGAGCAACCCAGGCGTTGGGACCTCAGAGCAGAAGGCCCACATCCCAATGGGGATGTGAACCTGGCTGGAGTGTCCTCGCACCACTGGGCGCACATCACAAAATGTGGGGAGCCCAGCAGTTAGGGCCTGACGCCAGAGGGCCCTCATCACCGAGGGGAGGAGGCTCCCAGCAGGCTCCAAGTGCCACCAGAGGGCTCATGTCCACAAGGCGAGGTGAGCAAGCCAGGCAGGAGTGACCTCACAGCAGACGGCCAAGAGCACAGAGGCTATGGGATCCAGGCCTCTGTGAACTAACACCAGAGAGCCCACATCATGAAAATGTGAACAACCCAGCCGTTGGGACCTCAGAGCAGAAGGCCCACATCCCCATGGAGATGGGATCCTAAGAGGAGTGCCAAAGCATCACTGGGCTCACTAAGAAAAGTTGGTGAGCCCAGCAGTTAGGGCCTGACGCAAGAGGGCCCTCATCACCGGGGGGAGGAGATTCCCAGCACGCTCCAACTGCCACCACACGGCTGACTTCACCAAGGCAATGTGTGCCAGCCATGCAGGAGTGACCTATCAGCAGAGGGTCTCCCTCACACGTGGGTGAGGAACACAGCCAGGAACAGACTCTCACCAGGGGGTCCACATAACCACGTGGATGAGAACCAGGCAGGAGTGTCCTCACACTAGTGGGGCCACATCATCGAAAGGTGAGGAACCCAGCAAAGGTGGCCACAAACCAGAGGACCCACATCACCAAGGGGTTGAGAGTCAGGTAGGTGTCTGGACGTGCATATTTAACACTCATTTCCCATCAGGAAGAGGAATTAACCAAAGGCTCAGCGTGCCCTGCCAGAAGCAGATTAGGGCCTGAAGCAGTCTTGCGGGTTTGCGGCCAGCTCAGAAGAAAGCGAGTTGAAGAAAGGAGCTCAGGGGCCCTGTAATTCACAAACCTGCAGAGTTATAAATGACAGATAACGTCCAAAAATATATTGAAGTAAGGCTGCCAAGAGGACTTGAAAGCGGGACAGAATTTCAGGAAACCGATTTCAGGAGGTAGACTGGATTTGCATTTAAAGCATAGGAAAAGAGGCAGAACATCGACAATGATGCACTTGGCAAAAAAGGGCGTATGAGTTTGTTCCTGAATATATTCAGGAAAAAACACATACGCCCTTTTTGGCAAACCAAGCAAGCTTGCAATGGAAATCCGAACTACTATGAAGTCTCACTTCCCCCCGGTCTAAGGGCCATCTGAGAAAAGTGTAAAATCCAGAAAGGCAAGACAGGCCATGGGGAAAAAGGAGCCTTGTTATGCTGATGGGCGGGATGTAAATTGCCAACAGCCACTCTGGAGAAGTGTATGGTGTTTCCTGATACATCTGAAAAACAAAGCAACAGAGTCTAGGGCATTTCCACTTATGGTCCTATAGCTTAGGGAAATTAAAATCAAAAAGACACAGCCACCCCAAAATTTGGGACGGCTCTGTTTACAGGAACCTCTTCTACAGTACAAGTTAAATATCCCAGAGAACAAATAATTGATAAAGAAGTTGCGGTACTTACGTACAACAGAATACCACTCAGCAATGAAATCTGTGTCACCAGGCCTGTACCAGCATAATGAGTGGATTGAGGCACGATGATTCTAAGTGAAATAAGTCACACAGAAAAAGAAACATCATAAGGTATCACTAATGCACGGAATGTAAACTTGACTACACATGAACTGAATTACAAAACAGAACAGGGTCTCAAATGTAGAAAACCAACTTATGCTTGCTTAAGGGGAAAGGTGAGTTGGGGCGCTGCATAAAAACAGAGTTTGAAATTAGCACAGATACCGTTCCATAAGCCAAATATGTAATAGACAAGACCTACCCCTTGCTCAACGAAATGGACTCAACAATGAGGTATCACCTCACACCTCTTAGAATGGGCATCATCTGAAAATCTACAAACAACAAATGCTGGAAAGGGTGTGGAGAAAAGGAAGCCTCTTCCACTATTGTTGGGAATATAAATTGATACAGTCACTATGGAGAACAATATGGAGTTTCTTAAGAAACTAATAATAGAATTACCATATGATACAGCAATCCCAGTACTGGACATATACCCAGACAAAACCATAAATCAAAAAGAGACATTCACCGCAATGTTCATTGCATCACTATTTACAATATCGAGGTAATGGAAGCAACCTAAATGCCCACAGACAGACGAATGCATAAAGATGTGGTACATATATAAAATGGAATATTACTAAGCCATGAAAGGAATGAAATTGGGTCATTTGTAGAGACGTCGATGGATCTAGAGACTGTCATACAGAGTGAAGTAAGTCAGAAAGAGAAAAACAAATCTTGTATATTCATGCATATATGTGGAACCTAGAAAAACTGTACAGATTAACCGTTTTGCAAGGCATAAATAGAGCAACAGATGTAGACAACAATCGTATGGACAACAAGGGGGGAAAGCTCTTGGAGGGGTGGTGGTGGGAGGAGTTGAGAGATTGGGATTGGCATGTAAACATTTATATGTATAAAATAGATAACCAATAAGAACCTGCTGTATAAAAGTATAAAATAAAATTCAAAATTAAAAAGAAATAAAATTTAAAAAATAAAACAGAAAAAACAATTATTCCCTTCACATACATGTATTTATATGAATAAATTATTTCCATGCTTATATCTGTAAATACAAAAAAGAGGAATAAAATCTACCTTGAAACAAAAACGAAAAAGAGAAAAAAAAAACAGAACCCACCAGTTACTCAGAGGAAAACCGTATCAGGGCACTTCCTCCAGTTGTAAACAATTCTGAAGTTGGTCAGTGGTGGGGAATCGTCTCCCATTCAGCCAGCAGCCCCCACACAACAAGCGTCCTCATTGCAAAGCTGGGGCACCGTGCCGAGGCATCTGTGAGTAAACGTGAGCTGAGCCCCAGGCCAGTTGCTGCTGAACTGTTCCCACCCTTCCCAGGTAAAACACCTGAATATATACAAGGACTTGAAAGCCTAGAGGAAGGGCCATGGAGCCACACGAGTGACAGCATGCCAGCTGACTTGGTGCCTGCAGGCCAGCCAGGATGGTCCTGGCCCTGGGTGCTCTTCTGGAAGATTTCCATTTCCCTGCCTGAGATACCCGTCCTGTCCCTGCCCCCACTGCTTTTTTCCTTCCTCACCTCTGCCCAGGGAGAAATTCCAGCAGCAGGTATGGGTGACACATCCTCTTCTTTAGCAGGTGGCAGCCTGGCAACTGCTGCAGAAAGTCCAGCAGAGCCCCACTCACACTGGGCCACCCACAAAGCCGTGGCCTCTCACTCCCTCCCACCAGCCCAGCCCCGAGACTGCTGACAGGGCAGAGAAAATGGCGTCAGGCACAGCTGCAGGGGCTCTTGCTGCCTGGAGTGGTATTTATATTGATCTCAACCCAGGCACACCTGGAGAGGGCTGGCCGGCACGGTAAGGCTGCCCAGGTCAGCCAATCATCACCCCTCAGGGGCTCACAGTTGCAGAAAATGGAACTTGCTGAACCGGCCAGGTCCAAGGAATAGGTGTGGCCTCCTGAGAGTCAGGATAGACAAGGGGCTGCAGCTTTGGCTTGTTTTCTAATCATTTTATCTGGCCCATGAGTGGGAGACAACTTCAAGAAAACCCTCTCCTAATGAGAGGAACCCAGGAGTCAGGGAGAGGAGGGGGTGGGTGGTGGTTGGAGACAGAGGCCTGGTGCCCTGGGTGCAGTGGAAGTCTCTGGAAGACCAGATGGAGGGAGGCCACACAGAGTGATGCCCAGGGTCACAGACCTGTCGGAGCTGCTGTTTGTTAGTTCAAGTCCTGCTCTGAGGTGCTCTGTGTCAGCTCTGAGCGACAGGTGAGCTGGGGGTGCTCTTCAATGAGGGCTATGTGCACGGTTCCTGTGTGCCCAGCCCTGCCACGGTACCTGCAAGGGTAGCTCTGTATCCTGGGAGGGGCCTGACCATGAGAGCCCCGTGGGCTGGGTTGGGGGTGGGGTACCTGCCCAGGAGAGCTCCATATCCTGGGATTGGCCTGACCACGAGAGCCCCATGGGCTGCTGGGGACCTGGTAAAAGATGTCAGGACAGTCAGTGAAGCCACCGAGGATATACCTCCAGGTGCTCCTGATTCCTACACCCTGCTGGTCATTCTACCAACCACCAGGACATGGTATTCTGTATTAGTCTTCAATGATGCCTTCTTTTGTATTCCATTAGTCCCAGAGTCACAAGAAATTTTGGCTTGTGAGTGGCAGGACTCAACATACAACTAAAACAATACTTCCGGGCCGTCTTGCCCCAAGGGTTCAAAAATTCCCACACCATCTTTGGGGAAAGCTTAGCTAAAGACCGAAAAGTTCTACCTCTGGAAAAGGAAACCCTCCTTCAATATGCAGATGACATTCTGATCGCCAGCCCTACTAAGGAGGCCTCTGAACTACCAAGCCAATAAAGGATAGAAGTTGTCCAAGAAAAAGCTGAAATATCACAGACTGCGGTGACCTGCCTGGGCTTCATTCTCACACAAGGTCAGAGAAGCCCATCCCAGGAAAGGGAAGAAACCATTTGCAGCCTTACCCCTTTCTAAAACTAGAAGACAGCTTAGGGGTTCCTGGGGAGGCCAGGGTTTGCTGCTTCTGGATCTCTAAGTACAGTCTACTAGCTGGGCCTCTATATGAAACACTGAAAGGAAAAGATGATGATCCTTTTGAACAGGATCCAGAAGTGGCCTTTCAAGAATGGAAAGAGCAGTCAATTCAGACCCTTGCCCTGGAACTCCCTAATTGAGCTAAACCCTTTGACCTTTCCATTCCCGGTGAAAGGTGAATCGCCATTGGAGAATTAGTGCAAAAACTGGGACCACTTGAAATGGAACAACGCAAGAATGCCATCCAGGTAGGATAAACTACAGTCACCAAGGGGCTTGGCCCACTGCCACATCTGGCCAAGATACTGGCGGTATCTAAAAACCTGGAACTCAGCAGCCCAAAAGGCCACCTCCCTCCTAAGGGAAAAGGACCCCACGTGGTGATCCTAATCACCAACCATGCCCTGAAGTTGCAGGGTTCGCTCCGTGGGCACACCGACCTCGAGTGAGGAGGCCCTCCAACTCCAACATCCAGAGAGATAACTGGGGGCAACAGGACACCATGACGACTCGTGTGAACATCACTTGACCTGAAGTTTCTCTCATAAAACAACAATAGTGTGTCCCGAAGGAGTAGACTACTGCTTGCAGGACTTACTGCACCCGGAGGGGAGCTAATAATCTTGGCGGGGGAACCGTATATCACACTGTCACCATAGAAAAGCCTACAGACACCGTGATGATGGTGGCCAATAAGACCGGCTGGACTTCTGTTTACTTCAAAAGGCTGTTGACTCAGTGTCCATCATGGTCCTTGATCACCACTGACCCTGGACTGTCTGGGAGTTGAGCGGGCAGGGCTCTGACACCTGGTGCTGTTTTTACGTTAATTCAGGGGCCTAATTGAAGAAAGAGCAGACTACTGGTCAGAGCATCTAGGCTGGCAGAAACGGTCAGCCTAAGGTGGCCGAACAAATGTGGGGCGGGGTGAAATCGGCCCCCACAGCGTCTCTGCACATCTCTTTCCTGGACCCTTAAAGGTCATTAGAATCTATAACACTTCCAATGCTGGTGCTCAGGCGGACGAGCAGGGAGGCAGGGGTCCTGGGGCCAATCAACGTCACCTGGAGGCTGCTGGGGAGAAGTTCTGACCCTCGTCCCCTGGTATGAGGGCTCCCAACTCAGCACTCAGCAGTTACAGAAGAAGGGTCTGCACCCTCAGCACTCCAAGAATGAGGAACGGGACAAAAGGCAGAGGAGCAAAGCCCATTAAAAATCCCTGGGAGATAAAAATAGAATCTGGGCAATAAAGTCAAGTCTGACCTTTTTTATCCTTTGTGCTTTGTCTAATTTCACGTGCTCCTAGGGTCCCGCATGCAGAGGTTCCACACCCAGCACTTCAGACCAGATTTCCTAGTGCAGAATGGCTGGGTCGACACCTCAGCTCCTGGGGCCCAGTGCAGACTCCGAGATATAGAGCCTGAGCTGCAGTCAACCCGGCCCTTGAGAGCTCTGCCCCCTCCCTCCCACTGACTCTGACAGGATCTCTACACAGCAGCCCAGCCCACAGCCCACGGGGTAGTGCATGCTCTCACCTCTCCATTCTCTGATCAAAATATAAAGTTTCCTTTGCTTGTGAACCAAACTCAGTCTCGATCTGTTGGCCCCAATGACACTGGGCAGGGGGACACTTTTTGGGGTCCACTCTGGAGGATCAGTAACAGAAATTGAGACTATTGTAACTTCAATGAACAGATGTGTGAGCCAAACTGTAGTTAACATAGAACAGTTTATAAGGCTCGGGTAAAATAAGATGTTTCTAACACTTCCATTTGATATTTCCATCACTTTATTATAAGCAAGTTCAGTGAAAAGGTTTGTCTTATTTGTCAGGTCAATATTAGAGAAATGAAGTGATTTCTTTCCAAGGATGTACATCTAATAATCTTGGTTAAAGCTTCAATCTTGTTTTAAATGCTTTTCCATTGAAAATGATACCTCTCTTTCAGCTCCCCCATTTCTGAGAAGTATAAAATCTTATAATTTATTATTACCAAAGGGGAAAGGTGGGAGGAGGGATAAATTAACAGTTTGGAATTCACACATACACACTGCTATGTATAAAATAGATCATCAACAAGGAACTACTGTATAGCACAGGGAACTACACTCAATATTTTGCAATAACCTATAAGGGGAAACAATCGGAAAAAGAATAGATATTTTTATTGACATCATCTATCCATGACAGTTAAAGTGTAACCTAAGGGAAGCCGGTGGTGAGTGCTTCTGACCCTGAAGACTTCAATCATCTAAAGTTTGGACTCTGCCTACTTCCCAAGGCCCTTAATGAACATATGTGTAGCCGTAGCTTAAAAAACTCCCCAGTTTGGGTTTCGGGGAGACACTGATTTTGAAAAAGCCCTGGTGTTCTCCTTACATGAATGGGACTCTTCCTACTGCTAAAACATGTCTGTCACATCCAGAGGATGGTATACCGTCTGATCGGGAAGAGTTTGGTAAAGGCATCTCATCTCCTCATCTCCTGGTGCTCGGGTTCACCCCTCCAACGTCTTTACTAACAGTCTCCCCACTTGGAGATGTCAGCACTGTCAACATCCTGTTGCGTACAGTTTGGAATTTGTCCAGAGGATGAAGCGGAAGGATGAGGAACAATGAGAGACAAGTCCTAGGTGTTCAGACAGGCACATGTCACTCTAATTTCCAATCAGGAAGATGAATTGACCAAAGGCTAGGGTTGCCCATGGAAACAGTATAGGGCTTGAGGAAATCCCACTGCTTTGTGGCCAGTTCCCATAAACACAAGTTGAACAATGGAACTCAGGGGCAGTAAAATTCACGAAACTGCAGAGTTGAAAATATCTATCACAAAAATGTCTCGAGGAAAGTCAGAGAAAAGGATTGGTAAGCAAGGGAGAATGGCAGGAAAGGGATTTGAGGAGGTAGAAAGGACTCACCATTAAGCACAAGAAAAGGGGCTGAACATTGCCAACATTGCAGTTGGCCAAAAAGGCTGTATGCATTTTTTTCTGTATATATTCAAGAAAAGGGCATACACTTTTTTAGCCAACCAAACAGGTGGGCACTGGAAATCAATACTACAAAAGATATCACTTCGCATCAGTCAGAAGAGCCATCCTCATAAAGTGTAAACACCAGAAATGCAGAACAGGGCAAGGAGAAGAGGGAGCCCTGTGAGGCTTATAGTGGAAATGTATATTGCCAACGGCCATTCTGGAGAAGTGTATTGTGTTTACTAAAGCATCTAAAAAATGAGCTACAGAGCATAGGGCACTTGCACTCATGGGCGTATATCTTGGGAAAAACAAAAATCGAGAGGACACAGGCACCCCAATGTTTACTGCCTCTCTGTTTAAAAGATCCTTGACTGGGATATAACTTAAATGTCTCTGGAGGGAAAAAATGGATAGAGATGTGGTACTTATGTAGAGTGGAATATTACTCAGCCTGGAAATCAATGAAATATGGCCAGTTGTAACAACTCTGGAGGAGTTACGTATGATCATTCTAAGTGACATAATTCAAAATGAAAAAGACACATATCATAAGATATCACTTAAAGGTGGAATCCAAAATGGCTACACATGAAATAAATTACAAAACAAAAACATAGTCAAATATGTAGAAAACACGCGTAAGGCTGCTAAACGGGAAAGGTGGGGAGGGGTGAGGCACCATCCAGGAGGTTGAAATTAGCAAAGATACCATTCCAAATACCAAACTGATAATCAACAAGGCCTACACGGTAGCTAAAAGAACTGCACTCAGCACACTCAAGTTACTGGAAAAGAATATCTATGACTGGTAAGAATCTGAAAAAGAATTTATTGATGTCTCTCTGTACGTGAATCAAGTGGATGTACAGCAGCAAGAAACAGAGCTTTGAAAATCAGCTGTAACCAATATAGTAATAAATTGAAAGAAATAAACGACAGAGAGACAGAGAAAACCTCTTACAACTTTTCCTCAGGGACGGTGATGCAACATGGATTGAACACATCTAGACACACAGCAGGATGAGACATAAGGCTGGAAACTGTTCGCGCTAAGAGAAATGTGAGGTTGGGTGAGGAAATGCACACCCTTTAAAGTAATACTACCAGGTACCCATTCAATGGGTCCCAAATCTGCAGGTTCAAGGAATCTTCCTACAGCTAAAACATGCATGGAAAACCCAGAGGACTGTACACCATGTGATCGGGAGATGTGTCTAAAATGCAGCTCATTTATCCTCTCCTGCTGCTCCTGTTCATCATTCCAGCCACGTTACTTAGAATCTCCCCACTTAGAGAATCAGCACATTTAAACTTCTGTTTCACACATTTTGCAAATTGTGAGGAGGATGAACGGGAAGAGGGGGAACCAATGAGAGAATAGTTGTAGGGGTTTGGACGGGCACATGTCACTCTAATTTCCCATTAAGAATAAGATTTAAAAAAGGCTCAGCCCGCCTCGCCGGAGCCAAAAGAGGGCCTGAAGCAATCCTGCGGCTTTGAGGCCAGCTCACAAAAGAGCAACTTAAAAAATGGAGCTCAGGGTCACTGCAATTCACAAACCTGCAGAGTTATAAATGAAAACTAATGTCCCAAAGTATGTTGAGGTAAGGCAAAGAAGAGGATCTGAATGCAAGACAGAATTGCAAGAAACAAATTTCAAGAGATAGATTGGACTCGTCATTAAAGCACATGAAAAGTGGCAGAATTTCGACAATGATGCAGTTGGCCCAAAAGGGAGTATGCGTTTTTTTCCTGAATATATCCAGGAAAAAACGCATACGCACTTTATGGGCAACCAAGCAAGCAAGCAATGCAAATGTGCACAACACAGAAGTCTCATTTCCCACCGGTCAAAAGGGCCATCCGAAAAAATTGTAAAAACCAGAAATGCAGGACAGGCCATGGAGAACAGGGAGCCTTTATACGCTGATGGACAGTGTGTGAACTGCCGAGAGCCACTCTGGAGAAGTGTATGGTGGTTCCTAAATCATCTAAAAACAGAGCTACAGAGCATAGGGCACTTCCAATCACGGGAGTATATCTAGGGAAGTCTAAAAATCAACAAGACACAAGCACACCACGGTTTAGGGCTACTCTGTTTACAAGAACCTCAACTTCAGTACACCTTAAATATCCCAGGAAAGAGAACAATGGATAAAGAAAATGTGGTACTTATGTACAATGGAATATCTCTTCACCATGAAATCAATGTAATAAGGCTAGTAGAAGGATAAAGAGTGGATTTAGGTCCGATAATACTACTTGAAATAAGTCAAACAGAAAAAGAAACATATCATAAGATATCACTTATAGAGGGAGGATAAATATGGCTGCACAAAAAATGAATTACAAAACAGAACAGTGTCTCACATTTAGAAAACACACTTATGTCAGCTTAAGGGGAAAGGAGAGGTGAGGTGATGCATAAAACCAGAGTTTGAAATTAGCACAGATACCGTTCAATAAACCAAATAGGTATTAGACAAGATCTACACCTTGCTCAATGAACTGGCCTCAACACACCCTATACACCGCAGAGAAATATATCTGAGTAATAAGAATCTTAAAACCCATGTATTGATATATCTCCATAAGGGAATCAAGTGTGTGCAGAGCGGCACAAACACAGCAGTGAAAATGAGCTAAACCCCATTATAGAAATAAATTTTAAATCCAAAACGCAGAAACAATGAAAGAGAGAAAAATTCTTACAAAATTCGCTCAGGGGTTGTGATGTAACCTGGAATGACCACATATAAACCCACAGCTGGATAAGACATAAGGCTGGACACTTGGGGCTGAGAGGATTGGTGAGCTTTGGTGAGCAACTGCCGAAAGTTTAATGCAATACTTCATGCTACTCATTCCAAGGGTCCCAACACTGCAGGTTGAAGGGAATCTTCCTACAGCTAAACCATGCATGGGAAATCCAGCAGATGGTATACCATATGATCGGGAAAGGTTTCTAAAACGCACCTCATTTTCCTCTCCTGGGGCACCTGATCAACATTCCAGCCACTTTACTAACAACATCCCCACATGGAAAGTCAATGCCTTTAAGTTCCGGGATCGCACAGTATGCAGTTAGTGAGGAGGATGAATGGGAATAGGGGGAACCAGTGAGAAAATAGCTGTAGCGGTTTCAATGGCCACATGTCACTCTAATTTCACATAGGAAGAAGAATTAACCAAAGGCAGAGCAAGGCGCCCCAGAAGAAGAATAGGGCCTGAAGAAATCCTGTGGATATGAGGCAAGATCACAAAAATAAGAGCTGAAAAATGGAACTAAGGGCAACTGAAATTCAAAAACCTGCAGAGTTATAAAGGGAACTATTTTCCAAAAGCATATTGAGGTAAGGCTATGAAGAGGCACTGAGAGCAAGGCAGAATTGCAGGAAACCGATTTCAGGAGGTAGACTGGAATTGCATGTAAAGCATAGGAAAAGAGGCAGAACATCCACAGTGATGCACTTGGCCAAAAAGGGCATATGCGTTTTTTCCTGAATATATTCAGGAAAGAACGCATACGCCCTTTTTGGCCAACCAAGCAAGCTTGCAAAGGAAATCTGCACTACAATGAAGTCTCACTTCCCCCCGGTCAAAAGGGCCATCTGAAAAAAGTGTAAAATCCAGAAAGGCAGGACAGGCCATGGAGAACTGGGAGCCTTGTTATGCTGATGGGCGGGATGTAAATTGCCAACAGCCATTCTGGAGAAGTGTATGGTGTTTCCTGAAACATCTAAAAAACAAAGCAACAGAGCCTAGGGCACTTCCACTTATGGTCCTATAGCTTAGGGAAATTAAAATCAAAAAGACACAGCCACCCCAAAGTTTGGGACGGCTCTGTTTACAAGAACCTCATTTAAGATACAAGATCAATGTCACAGAAAGCGAAAAAATGGATAAAGAAGTTGTGGTACTTACGTACAATGCAATATCACTCAGCAATGAAATCTATGTCATCAGGCCCGTAGCAGCATAATGAGTGGATTCAGGTACGATGATTCTAAGTGAAATAAGTCACACAGAAAAAGAAACATTATAAGATATCACTAATACAGGGAATGTAAACTTGGCTACAGAGGAACTGAATGACAAAACAGAACAGGGTCTCAAATGTAGAAAACCAACTTATGCTTGCTTAAGGGGAAAGGTGAGTTGGGGTGCTGCATAAAACCAGAGATTGAAATGAGCACAGATAAAGTTCCATAAGCCAAATATGTAATAGACAAGAGCTACTCCTTGCTCAACGAGTGGACTCAACACTCCGTATTAAACGCCTAAGAATATACCTGACTAGTAAGAATCTTAAAACCTATGGATTTATGTCTCCGAAAGAAAATCAAGCATGTGTATAGCGGCATAAGCACAGCAGTGATAGGATTGTTGAGGTTCGGTGAGCAAATGGAGACCCTTTGAAGTCATGTTGCATGGTACCAATAACATGGGTCTCAACTCTCCAGGTTTAAGGGATTCTTCCTTCAGCTAAAACATTCATGTGGAACCCAGAGTATGATCCACCATGTGACCGGGAAACGTGTTCAAATGTGTCTCAGTTTTCCTCCCCTGGTCCTCGGCTGCAACATTCCAGACACTTTACTAACACTCTGCCCACTTGGAGAGTCAGTGCCTTTAACCTCCTGTTTGGCCCAGTTTGCAATTTCTGCGGAAAATGAGCAGGAATAGGGAGAACCAATGAGAGACTAGCTGAAGGTGTATATACGGGCAAATTTAACTCTCATTTCCCACCAGCAAGAGGAATTAACCAAAGGCTCAGTGTGCCGTGCCGGAACCACACTAGGGCCTGAAGCAATCCTGCGGTGTTGCGGCCAGCTCACGAGAAAGCGAGTTGAAGAAAGGAGCTCAGGGGCACTGTAATTCACAAACCTGCAGAGTTATAAATGACAGCTATCGTCCAAAAATATACTGAAGTCAGGCTGCCAAGAGGACTTGAAAGCGGGGCAGAATTGCAGGAAACCGATTTCAGGAGGTAGACTGGAATTGCATGTAAAGCATAGGAATAGAGGCAGAACGTCCACAATGATGCACTTGGTCAAAAAGGGCGTATACGTTTTTTCCTGAATATATTCAGGAAAAAACACATACGCCCTTTTTGTCCAACCAAGCAAGCTTGCAAAGGAAATCTGCACTACAATGAAGTCTCACTGCCCCCCGGTCAAAAGGGCCATCTGAAAAAAGTGTAGAATCCAGAAAGGCAGGACAGGCCATGGAGAACTGGGAGCCTTGTTATGCTGATGGGCGGGAAGTGAATTGCCAACAGCCACTCTGGAGAAGTGTATGGTGTTTCCTGAATCATCTAAAAAACAAAGCGACAGAGCCTAGGGCACTTCCACTTATGGTCCTATAGCTTAGGGAAATTAAAATCAAAAAGACACAGCCACCCCAAAGTTTGGGACGGCTCTGTTTACAAGAACCTCGTGTACGGTACAAGTTCAATATCACAGAAAGCAAAAAAAAGGATAAAGAAGTTGTGGGACTTACGTACAATGCAATATCACTCAGCAATGAAATCTATGTCATCAGGCCCATAGAAGCATAATGAGTGGATTCAGGTACGATGATTCTAAGTGAAATAAGTCACACAGGAAAAGAAACATCAAAAGTTATCACTAATACATGGAATGTAAACTTGGCTACACAGGAACTGAATTACAGAACAGAACAGGCACTCAAATGTAGAAAACCAACTTATGCTTGCTTAAGGGGAAAGGTGAGTTGGGGTGCTGCATAAAACCAGAGATTGAAATTAGCACAGATAACGTTCCATAAGCCAAATATGCAATAGACAGGAGCTACTCCTTGCTCAACGAGTGGACTCAACACTCCGTATTAAACGCCTAAAAATATACCTGACTAGTAAGAATCTTAAAACCTATGGATTTATATGTCTCCGAAAGAGAATCAAGCGTGTGTACAACGGCATAAAGGCAGCAGTGATAGGATTGGTGAGGTTTGGTGAGCAAATGAAGACCCTTTGAAGTCATATTGCATGGTACCCGTTCCATGGGTCTCAACTCTCCAGGTTTAAGGGAGACTTCCTTCAGCTAAAAATGCATGTGGAACCCAGAGTAAGATCCACCGTGTGATCGGGAAACGTGTTCAAATGTGTCTCAGTTTTCATCCCCTGGTACTCGGGTGCAACATTCCAGACGCTTTATTAACACACTTCCCACTTGGAGAGTCAGTGCCTTTATTCTCCTGTTTGGCCCCGTTTGCAATTTCTGTGGAAAATGAACAGGAATAGGGAGAACCAATGAGAGACTAGCTGGAGGTGTCTGGACAGCCAAATTTCACTCTCATTTCCCACCAGGAAGTGGAATTAACCAAATGCTCAGCGTGCCATGCCGGAAACACACTAGGGCCTGAAGCAATCCTGCAGTGTTGCGGCCAGCTCACAAGAAAGTGAGCTGAAGAAAGGAGCTCAGGGGCACTGTCATTCACAAACCTGCAGAGTTATCAATGACAGCTATCGTCCAAAAATATATTGAAGTAAGGCTGCCAAGAGGACTTGAAAGCGGGGCAGAATTGCAGGAAACCGATTTCAGGAGGTAGACTGGAATTGCAGGTAAAGCATAGGGAAAGAGGCATAGGTCCACAATGATGGACTTGGCCAAAAAGGGCGCATGCGTTTTTTCCTGAATATATTCAGGAAAAAACGCATACGCACTTTTTGGCCAAACAAGCAACCTTGCAAAGGAAATCTGCACTACAATGAAGTCTCACTGCCCCCCGGTCAAAAGGGCCATCTGAAAAAAGTGTAAAATCCAGAAAGGCAGGACAGGCCATGGAGAACTGGGAGCCTTGTTATGCTGATGGGCGGGATGTAAATTGCCAACAGCCACTCTGGAGAAGTGTATGGTGTTTCCTGAAACATCTAAAAAACAAAGCGACAGAGCCTAGGGCACTTCCACTTATGGTCCTATAGCTTAGGGAAATTAAAATCAAAAAGACATAGCCATCCCAAAGTTTGGGACGGCTCTGTTTACAAGAACCTCGTTTACGGTACAAGTTCAATATCACAGAAAGCGAAAAATGGATAAAGAAGTTGTGGTACTTACGTACAATGCAATATCACTCAGCAATGACATCTATGTCATCAGGCCCGTAGCAGCATAATGAGTGGATTCAGGTATGATGCTTCTAACTGAAATAAGTCACACAGAAAAAGAAACATCATAAGATATCACTAATACACGGAATGTAAATTTGGCTACACAGGAACTGGATTACAAAACAGAACAGGGTCTCAAATTTAGAAAACCAACTTATGCTTGCTTAAGGGGAAAGGTGAGTTGGGGTGCTGCATAAAACCAGAGATTGAAATGAGCACAGATAAAGTTCCTGAAGCCAAATATGGAATAGACAAGAGCTACTCCTTGCTCAACGAAATGGACTCAACACCCCATATTAAACGCCTAAGAATGTACCTGACTAGTAAGTATCTTAAAACCTATGGATTGCTATGTCTCCGAAAGAGAATCAAGCGTGTGTACACTGGCATAAACGCAGCAGTGATAGGATTGGAGAGGTTCGGTGAGCAAATGAAGACCCTTTGAAGTCATATTGCATGGTAGGCATTCCACGGGTCTCAACTCTCCAGGTTTAAGGGATTCTTCCTTCAGCTAAAACATGCATGTGGAACCCAGAGTATGATCAACCGTGTGATCGGGAAACGTGTTCCAATATGTCTCCGTTCTCGTCCCCTGGTACTCGGGTGCAACATTCAAGACGCTTTACTAACACTCTCCCGACTTGGAGAGTCATTGCCTTTAACCTCCTGTTTGGCCCAGGTTGCAATTACTGCGGAAGATGAACAGGAATAGGGAGAACCAATGAGAGACTAGCTTGAGGTGTCTGGACGGGCAAATTTAACTCTCATTTCCCACCAGGAAGGGAATTAACCAAAGGCTCAAGGTGCCGTGCCGGAACCAGATTAGGGACTGAAGCAATCCTGCGGTGTTGCGGCCAGCTCACAAGAAAGTGAGTTGAAGAAAGGAGCTCAGGGGCACTGTCATTCACAAACCTGCAGAGTTATAAATGACAGCTATTGTCCAAAAATATACTGAAGTAAGGCTGCCAAGAGGACTTGAAAGCGGGGCAGAATTGCAGGAAACCGATTTCAGGAGGTAGAATGGAATTGCATTTAAACCATAGGAAAAGAGGCAGAACGTCGACAATGATGCACTTGGCCAAAAAGGGTGTATGTGTTTTTTCCTGAATATATTCAGGAAAAAACGCATACGCACCTTTTGGCCAACCAAGCAAGCTTGCAAAGGAAATCTGCACTACAATGAAGTCTCACTTCCCCCTGCTCAAAAGGGCCATCTGAAAAAAGTGTAAAATCCAGAAAGGCAGGACAGGCCATGGAGAACTGGGAGCCTTGTTATGCTGATGGGCGGGATGTAAATTGCCAACAGCCACTGGGGAGAAGTTTATGGTGTTTCCTGAAACATCTAAAAAACAAAGCAACAGAGCCTGGGGCACGTCCACTTATGGTCCTATAGCTTAGGGAAATTAAAATCAAAAAGACACAGCCACCCCAAAGTTTGGGACGGCTCGTTTACGGTACAAGTTCAATATCGCAGAAAGCGCAAAATGGATAAAGAAGTTGTGGTACTTACGTACAATGCAATATCACTCAGCAATGACATCTATGTCATCAGGCCCGTAGCAGCATAATGAGTGGATTCAGGTATGATGCTTCTAACTGAAATAAGTCACACAGAAAAAGAAACATCATAAGATATCACTAATACACGGAATGTAAACTTGGCTACACAAGCACTGGATTACAAAACAAAACAGGGTCTCAAATTTAGAAAACCAACTTATGCTTGCTTAAGGGGAAAGGTGAGTTGGGGTGCTGCATAAAACCAGAGATTGAAATGAGCACAGATAAAGTTCCTAAGCCAAATATGGAATAGAAACAGCTACTCCTTGCTCAACGAAATGGACTCAACACCCCATATTAAACGCCTAAGAATGTACCTGACTAGTAAGTAATTTAAAACCTATGGATTGCTATGTCTCCGAAAGAGAATCAAGCGTGTGTACAGGGGCATAAACGCAGCAGTGATAGGATTGGAGAGGTTCGGTGAGCAAATGAAGACCCTTTGAAGTCATATTGCATGGTACCCATTCCACGGGTCTCAACTCTCCAGGTTTAAGGGATTCTTCCTACAGCTAAAACATGCATGTGGAATCCAGAGTATCATCAACCGTGTGATCGGGAAACGTGTTCCAATATGTCTCAGTTCTCATCCCCTGGTACTCGGCTGCAACATTCCAGACGCTTTACTAACACTCTCCCGGTTTGGAGAGTCAGTGCCTTTAACCTCCTGTTTGGCCCAGTTTGCAATTTCTGCGGAAGATGAACAGGAATAGGGAGAACCAATGAGAGATTAGCTGGATGTGTCTGGACGGGCAAATTTAACTCTCATTTCCAACCAGGAAGAGGAATTAACCTAAGGGTCAGCGTGCCGTGCCGGAACCAGATTAGGGCCTGAAGCAATCTGTGGTGTTGCGGCCAGCTCACAAGAATGCGACTTGAAGAAGGGAGCTCAGGGGCACTGTAATTCACAAACATGCAGAGTTATAAATGACAGCTATCGTCCAAAAATATACTGAAGTAAGGCTGCCAAGAGGACTTGAAAGCGGGGCAGAATTGCAGGAAACCGATTTCAGGAGGTAGGCTGGAATTGCATTTAAAGCATAGGAAAAGAGGCAGAACGTGCACAATGATGCACTTGGCCAAAAAGTGCGTATGCGTTTTTTCCTGAATATATTCAGGAAAAAACGGATACGCACTTTTTGGCCAACCAAGCAAGCTTGCAAAGGAAATCTGCACTACAATGAAGTCTCACTTCCCCCCGGTCAAAAGGGCCATCTGAAAAAAGTGTAAAATCCAGAAAGGCAGGACAGGCCATGGAGAACTGGGAGCCTTGTTATGCTGATGGGCGGGATGTAAATTGCCAACAGCCACTCTGGAGAAGTGTATGGTGTTTCCTGAAACATCTAAAAAACAAAGCAACAGAGCCTGGGGCACTTCCACTTATGGTCCTATAGCTTAGGGAAATTAAAATCAAAAAGACACAGCCACCCCAAAGTTTGGGACGGCTCTGTTTACAAGAACCTCATTTACGGTATAAGTTCAATATCACCGAAAGTGAAAAATGGATAAAGAAGTTGTGGTACTTACGTACAATGCAATATCACTCAGCAATGACATCTATGTCATCAGTCCCGTAGCAGCATAATGAGTGGATTCAGGTATGATGCTTCTAACTGAAATAAGTCACACAGAAAAAGAAACATCATAAGATATCACTAATACACTGAATGTATACTTGGCTACACAAGAACTGGATTACAAAACAGAACAGGGTCTCAAATTTAGAAAACCAACTTATGCTTGCTTAAGGGGAAAGGTGAGTTGGGGTGCTGCATAAAACCAGAGATTGAAATGAGCACAGATACCATTCCATAAGCCAAATATGGAATAAACAAGAGCTACTCCTTGCTCAACGAAATGGACTCAACACCCCATATTAAACGCCTAAGAATGTACCTGACTAGTAAGTATCTTAAAACCTATGGATTGCTATGTCTCCAAAAGAGAATCAAGCATGTGTACACTGGCATAAAAGCAGCAGTGATAGGATTGGAGAGGTTCGGTGAGCAAATGAAGAACCTTTGAATTCATATTGCATGGTACCCATTCCACGGGTCTCCACTCTCCAGCTTTAAGGGATTCTTCCTTCAGCTAAACCATGCATGTGGAACCCAGAGTATGATCAAACGTGTGCTCGGGAGACGTGTTCAAATATGTCTCCGTTCTCGTCCCCTGGTACTCGGGTGCAACATTCCAGACGCTTTACTAACACTCTCCCGACTTGGAGAGTCAGTGCCTTTAACCTCCTGTTTGGCCCAGTTTGCAATTTCTGCGGAAGATGAACAGGAATAGGGAGAACCAATGAGAGACTAGCTGGAGGTGTCTGGACGGGCAAATTTAACTCTCATTTCCCACCAGGAAGAGGAATTAACCAAAGGCTCAGCGTGCCGTGCCGGAACCAGATTAGGGCCTGAAGCCATCCTGCGGTGTTGCGGCCAGCTCACGAGAAAGCGAGTTGAAGAAAGGAGCTCAGGGGCACTGTAATTCACAAACCTGCAGAGGTATAAATGACAGCTATCGTCCAAAAATATACTGAAGTAAGGCTGCCAAGAGGACTTGAAAGCGGGGCAGAATTGCAGGAAACCGATTTCAGGAGGTAGACTGGAATTGCATTTAAAGCATAGGAAAAGAGGCAGAACGTCCACAATGATGCACTTGGCCAAAAAGGGCGTATGCGTTTTTTCCTGAATATATTCAGGAAAAAACGCATACGCCCTTTTTGGCCAACCAAGCAAGCTTGCAAAGGAAATCTGCTCTACAATGAAGTCTCACTTCCCCCCGGTCAAAAGGGCCATCTGAAAAAAGTGTAAAATCCAGAAAGGCAGGACAGGCCATGGAGAACTGGGAGCCTTGTTATGCTGATGGGCGGGATGTCAATTGCCAACAGCCACTCGGGAGAAGTGTATGGTGTTTCCTGAAACATCTAAAAAACAAAGCAACAGAGCCTAGGGCACTTCCACTTATGGTCCTATAGCTTAGGGAAATTAAAATCAAAAAGACACAGCCACCCCAAAGGTTGGGATGGCTCTGTTTACAAGAACCTGGTTTACGGTACAAGTTCAATATCGCAGAAAGTGAAAAATGGATAAAGAAGTTGTGGTACTTACGTACAATGCAGTATCACTCAGCAATGAAATCTATGTCATCAGGCCCGTAGCAGCATAATGAGTGGATTCAGGTACGATGATTCTAACTGAAATAAGTCACACAGAAAAACAAACATCATAAGATATCACTAATACACGGAATGTAAACTTGGCTACACAGGAACTGAATTACAAAACAGAACAGGGTCTCAAATTTAGAAACCCAACTTATGCTTGCTTAAGGGGAAAGGTGAGTTGGGGTGCTGCATAAAACCAGAGATTGAAATGAGCACAGATAAAGTTCCTTAAGCCAAATATGGAATAGACAAGAGCTACTCCTTGCTCAATGAAATGGACTCAACACCCCATATTAAATGCCTAAGAGTGTACCTGACTAGGAAGTATCTTAAAACCTATGGATTGCTATGTCTCTGAAAGAGAATCAAGTGTGTGTACAGGGGCATAAACGCAGCAGTGATAGGATTGGAGAGGTTCGGTGAGCAAATGAAGACCCTTTGAAGTCATATTGCATGGTACCCATTCCACGGGTCTCAACTCTCCAGGTTTAAGGTATTCTTCCTTCAGCTAAAACATGCATGTGGAACCCAGAGTATGATCTACCATGTGATTGGGAGACGTGTTCAAATATGTGTCAGTTTTCGTCCCCTGGTACTCGGGTGCAACATTCCAGACGCTTTACTAACACTCTCCCGACTTGGAGAGTCAGTGCCTTTAACCTCCTGTTTGGCCCAGTTTGCAATTTCTGCGGAAGATGAACAGGAATAGGGAGAACCAATGACAGACTAGCTGGAGGTGTCTGGACGGGCAAATTTAACTCTCATTTCCCACCAGGAAGAGGAATTAACCAAAGGCTCAGCGTGCCGTGCCGGAACCAGATTAGGGCCTGAAGCCATCCTGCGGTGTTGCGGCCAGCTCACGAGAAAGCGAGTTGAAGAAAGGAGCTCAGGGGCACTGTAATTCACAAACCTGCAGAGTTATAAATGACAGCTATCGTCCAAAAATATACTGAAGTAAGGCTGCCAAGAGGACTTGAATGCGGGACAGAATTGCAGGAAACCGATTTCAGGAGGTAGACTGGAATTGCATTTAAAGCATAGGAAAAGAGGCAGAACGTCCACAATGATGCACTTGGCCAAAAAGGGCGTATGCGTTTTTTCCTGAATATATTCAGGAAAAAACGCATACGCCCTTTTTGGCCAACCAAGCAAGCTTGCAAAGGAAATCTGCACTACAATGAAGTCTCACTGCCCCCCGGTCAAAAGGGCCATCTGAAAAAAGTGTAAAATCCAGAAAGGCAGGACAGGCCATGGAGAACTGGGAGCCTTGTTATGCTGATGGGCGTGATTTCAATTGCCAACAGCCATTCCAGAGAAGTGTATGGTGTTTCCTAAAACATCTAAAAAACAAAGCAACAGATCCTAGGGCACTTCCACTTATGGTCCTATAGCTTAGGGAAATTAAAATCAAAAAGACAGAGCCACCCAAAAGGTTGGAACGGCTCTGTTTACAAGAAACTCATTTACGGTACAAGTTCCATATCGCAGAAAGTAAAAAATTGATAAAGATGTTGTGGTACTTACGTACAACGCAATATCACTCAGCAATGAAATCTATGTCATCAGTCCCATAGCAGCATAATGAGTGGATTCAGGTACGATGATTCTAACTGAAATAAGTCACACAGAAAAAGAAACATCATAAGATATCACTAATACACGGAATGTAAACTTGGCTACACAGGAACTGAATTACAAAACAGAACAGGGTCTCAAATTTAGAAACACAACTTATGCTTGCTTAAGGGGAAAGGTGAGTTGGGGTGCTGCATAAAACCAGAGATTGAAATGAGCACAGATAAAGTTCCTTAAGCCAAATATGGAATAGACAAGATCTACTCCTTGCTCAACGAAATGGACTCAACACCCCATATTAAACGCCTAAGAATGTACCTGACTAGGAAGTATCTTAAAACCTATGGATTGCTATGTCTCCGAAAGAGAATCAAGCGTGTGTGCAGGGGCATAAACGCAGCAGTGATAGGACTGGAGAGGTTCGGTGAGCAAATGAAGACCCTTTGAAGTCATATTGCATGGTACCCATTCCACGGGTCTCAACTCTCCAGGTTTAAGGTATTCTTCCTTCAGCTAAAACATGCATGTGGAACCCAGAGTATGATCAACCGTGTGATCGGGAGACGTGTTCCAATATGTCTCAGTTTTCATCCCCTGGTACTCGGGTGCAACATTCCAGACGCTTTACTAACACTCTCCCGACTTGGAGAGTCAGTGCCTTTAACCTCCTGTTTGGCCCAGTTTGCAATTTCTGCGGAAGATGAACAGGAATAGGGAGAACCAATGAGAGACTAGCTGGAGGTGTCTGGACGGGCAAATTTAACTCTCATTTCCCACCAGGAAGAGGAATTAACCAAAGGCTCAGCGTGCCGTGCCGGAACAAGATTAGGGCCTGAAGCAATCATGCGTTGTTGCGGCCAGCTCACGAGAAAGCGAGTTGAAGAAAGGAGCTCAGGGGCACTGTAATTCACAAACCTGCAGAGTAATAAATGACAGCTATCGTCCAAAAATATACTGAAGTAAGGCTGCCAAGAGGACTTGAAAGCGGGGCAGAATTGCAGGAAACCGATTTCAGGAGGTAGACTGGAATTGCATTTAAAGCATAGGAAAAGAGGCAGAACGTCCACAATGATGCACTTGGCCAAAAAGGGCGTATGCGTTTTTTCCTGAATATATTCAGGAAAAAACACATACGCCCTTTTTGTCCAACCAAGCAAGCTTGCAAAGGAAATCTGCACTACAATGAAGTCTCACTTCCCCCCGGTCAAAAGGGCCATCTGAAAAAAGTGTAAAATACAGAAAGGCAGGCAAGGCTATGGAGAACTGGGAGCCTTGTTATGCTGATGGCCGGGATGTAAATTACCAACAGCCACTCGGGAGAAGTGTATGGTGTTTCCTGAAACATCTAAAAAACAAAGCAACAGAGCCTAGGGCACTTCCACTTATGGTCCTATAGCTTAGGGAAATTAAAATCAAAAAGACACAGCCACCCCAAAGGTTGGGATGGCTCTGTTTACAAGAACCTGGTTTACGGTACAAGTTCAATATCGCAGAAAGTGAAAAATGGATAAAGAAGTTGTGGTACTTACGTACAATGCAATATCACTCAGCAATGAAATCTATGTCATCAGGCCCGTAGCAGCATAATGAGTGGATTCAGGTATGATGATTCTAACTGAAATAAGTCTCACAGAAAAAGAAACATCATAAGATATCACTAATACACGGAATGTAAACTTGGCTACACAGGAACTGAATTACAAAACAGAACAGGGTCTCAAATTTAGAAAACCAACTTATGCTTGCTTAAGGGGAAAGGTGAGTTGGGGTGCTGCATAAAACCAGAGATTGAAATGAGCACAGAGAAAGTTCCTTAAGCCAAATATGGAATAGACAAGAGCTACTCCTTGCTCAACGAAATGGATTCAACACCCCATATTAAACACCAAAGAATATACCTGACTAGGAAGTATCTTAAAACCTATGGATTGCTATGTCTCCGAAAGAGAATCAAGCGTGTGTGCAGGGGCATAAACGCAGCAGTGATAGGACTGGAGAGGTTCGGTGAGCAAATGAAGACCCTTTGAAGTCATATTGCATGGTACCCATTCCACGGGTCTCAACTCTCCAGGTTTAAGGTATTCTTCCTTCAGCTAAAACATGCATGTGGAACCCAGAGTATGATCAACCGTGTGATCGGGAGACGTGTTCCAATATGTGTCAGTTTTCGTCCCCTGGTACTCGGGTGCAACACTCCAGACGCTTTCCTAACACTCTCCCTACTTGGAGAGTCAGTGCCTTTAACCTCCTGTTTGGCCCAGTTTGCAATTTCTTCGGAAGATGAACAGGAATAGGGAGAACCAATGTCAGACTAGATGGAGGTGTCTGGATGGGCAAATTTAACTCTCATTTCGCACCAGGAAGAGGAATTAACCAAAGGCTCAGCGTGCCATGCCGGAACCAGATTAGGGCCTGAAGCCATCCTGCGGTGTTGCGGCCAGCTCACAAGAAAGCGAGTTGAAGAAAGGAGCTCAGGGGCACTGTAATTCACAAACCTGCAGAGTTATAAATGACAGCTATCGTCCAAAAATATACTGAAGTAAGGCTGCCAAGAGGACTTGAAAGCGGGGCAGAATTGCAGGAAACCGATTTCAGGAGGTAGACTGGAATTGCATTTAAAGCATAGGAAAAGAGGCAGAACGTCCACAATGATGCACTTGGCCAAAAAGGGCGTATGCGTTTTTTCCTGAATATATTCAGGAAAAAACGCATACGCCCTTTTTGGCCAACCAAGCAAGCTTGCAAAGGAAATCTGCACTACAATGAAGTCTCACTTCCCCCCGGTCAAAAGGGCCATCTGAAAAAAGTGTAAAATCCAGAAAGGCAGGACAGGCCATGGAGAACTGGGAGCCTTGTTATGCTGATGGGCGGGATGTCAATTGCCAACAGCCACTCGGGAGAAGTGTATGGTGTTTCCTGAAACATCTAAAAAACAAAGCAACAGAGCCTAGGGCACTTCCACTTATGGTCCTATAGCTTAGGGAAATTAAAATCAAAAAGACACAGCCACCCCAAAGGTTGGGACGGCTCTGTTTACAAGAACCTGGTTTACGGTACAAGTTCAATATCGCAGAAAGTGAAAAATGGATAAAGAAGTTGTGGTACTTACGTACAATGCAGTATCACTCAGCAATGAAATCTATGTCATCAGGCCCGTAGCAGCATAATGAGTGGATTCAGGTACGATGATTCAAACTGAAATAAGTCACACAGAAAAAGAAACATCATAAGATATCACTAATACACGGAATGTAAACTTGGCTACACAGGAACTGAATTACAAAACAGAACAGGGTCTCAAATTTAGAAAACCAACTTATGCTTGCTTAAGGGGAAAGGTGAGTTGGGGTGCTGCATAAAACCAGAGATTGAAATGAGCACAGATAAAGTTCCTTAAGCCAAATATGGAATAGACAAGAGCTACTCCTTGCTCAACGAAATGGACTCAACACCCCATATTAAACGCCTAAGAATGTACCTGACTAGTAAGTATCTTAAAACCTATGGATTGCTATGTCTCCGAAAGAGAATCAAGCGTGTGTACAGGGGCATAAACGCAGCAGTGATAGGACTGGAGAGGTTCGGTGAGCAAATGAAGACCCTTTGAAGTCATATTGCATGGTACCCATTCCACGGGTCTCAACTCTCCAGGTTTAAGGTATTCTTCCTTCAGCTAAAACATGCATGTGGAACCCAGAGTATGATCAACCGTGTGATCGGGAGACGTGTTCCAATATGTCTCAGTTTTCGTCCCCTGGTACTCGGGTGCAACATTCCAGACGCTTTACTAACACTCTCCCGACTTGGAGAGTCAGTGCCTTTAACCTCCTGTTTGGCCCAGTTTGCAATTTCTGCGGAAGATGAACAGGAATAGGGAGAACCAATGAGAGACTAGCTGGAGGTGTCTGGACGGGCAAATTTAACTCTCATTTCCCACCAGGAAGAGGAATTAACCAAAGGCTCAGCGTGCCGTGCCGGAACCAGATTAGGGCCTGAAGCCATCCTGCGGTGTTGCGGCCAGCTCACGAGAAAGCGAGTTGAAGAAAGGAGCTCAGGGGCACTGTAAGTCACAAACCTGCAGAGTTATAAATGACAGCTATCGTCCAAAAATATACTGAAGTAAGGCTGCCAAGAGGACTTGAAAGCGGGGCAGAATTGCAGGAAACCGATTTCAGGAGGTGGACTGGAATTGCATTGAAAGCATAGGAAAAGAGGCAGAACGTCCACAATGATGCACTTGGCCAAAAAGGGCGTATGCGTTTTTCCTGAATATATTCAGGAAAAAACGCATACGCCCTTTTTGGCCAACCAAGCAAGCTTGCAAAGGAAATCTGCACTACAATGAAGTCTCACTTCCCCCCGGTCAAAAGGGCCATCTGAAAAAAGTGTAAAATCCAGAAAGGCAGGACAGGCCATGGAGAACTGGGAGCCTTGTTATGCTGATGGGCGGGATGTAAATTGCCAACAGCCACTCTGGAGAAGTGTATGGTGTGTCCTGAAACATCTAAAAAACAAAGCAACAGAGCCTAGGGCATTTCCACTTATGGTCCTATAGCTTAGGGAAATTAAAATCAAAAAGACACAGCCACCCCAAAGGTTGGGACGGCTCTGTTTACAAGAACCTGGTTTACGGTACAAGTTCAATATCGCAGAAAGTGATAAATGGATAAAGAAGTTGTGGTACTTACGTACAATGCAGTATCACTCAGCAATGAAATCTATGTCATCAGGCCCGTAGCAGCATAATGAGTGGATTCAGGTATGATGATTCTAACTGAAATAAGTCTCACAGAAAAAGAAACATCATAAGATATCACTAATACACGGAATGTAAACTTGGCTACACAGGAACTGAATTACAAAACAGAACAGGGTCTCAAATTTAGAAAACCAACTTATGCTTGCTTAAGGGGAAAGGTGAGTTGGGGTGCTGCATAAAACCAGAGATTGAAATGAGCACAGAGAAAGTTCCTTAAGCCAAATATGGAATAGACAAGAGCTACTCCTTGCTCAACGAAATGGATTCAACACCCCATATTAAACACCTAAGAATATACCTGACTAGGAAGTATCTTAAAACCTATGGATTGCTATGTCTCCGAAAGAGAATCAAGCGTGTGTGTAGGGGCATAAACGCAGCAGTGATAGGACTGGAGAGGTTCGGTGAGCAAATGAAGACCCTTTGAAGTCATATTGCATGGTACCCATTCCACGGGTCTCAACTCTCCAGGTTTAAGGTATTCTTCCTTCAGCTAAAACATGCATGTGGAACCCAGAGTATGATCAACCGTGTGATCGGGAGACGTGTTCCAATATGTGTCAGTTTTCGTCCCCTGGTACTCGGGTGCAACACTCCAGACGCTTTCCTAACACTCTCCCTACTTGGAGAGTCAGTGCCTTTAACCTCCTGTTTGGCCCAGTTTGCAATTTCTGCGGAAGATGAACAGGAATAGGGAGAACCAATGTCAGACTAGATGGAGGTGTCTGGATGGGCAAATTTAACTCTCATTTCGCACCAGGAAGAGGAATTAACCAAAGGCTCAGCGTGCCATGCCGGAACCAGATTAGGGCCTGAAGCCATCCTGCGGTGTTGCGGCCAGCTCACAAGAAAGCGAGTTGAAGAAAGGAGCTCAGGGGCACTGTAATTCACAAACCTGCAGAGTTATAAATGACAGCTATCGTCCAAAAATATACTGAAGTAAGGCTGCCAAGAGGACTTGAAAGCGGGGCAGAATTGCAGGAAACCGATTTCAGGAGGTAGACTGGAATTGCATTTAAAGCATAGGAAAAGAGGCAGAACGTCCACAATGATGCACTTGGCCAAAAAGGGCGTATGCGTTTTTTCCTGAATATATTCAGGAAAAAACGCATACGCCCTTTTTGGCCAACCAAGCAAGCTTGCAAAGGAAATCTGCACTACAATGAAGTCTCACTTCCCCCCGGTCAAAAGGGCCATCTGAAAAAAGTGTAAAATCCAGAAAGGCAGGACAGGCCATGGAGAACTGGGAGCCTTGTTATGCTGATGGGCGGGATGTCAATTGCCAACAGCCACTCGGGAGAAGTGTATGGTGTTTCCTGAAACATCTAAAAAACAAAGCAACAGAGCCTAGGGCACTTCCACTTATGGTCCTATAGCTTAGGGAAATTAAAATCAAAAAGACACAGCCACCCCAAAGGTTGGGACGGCTCTGTTTACAAGAACCTGGTTTACGGTACAAGTTCAATATCGCAGAAAGTGAAAAATGGATAAAGAAGTTGTGGTACTTACGTACAATGCAGTATCACTCAGCAATGAAATCTATGTCATCAGGCCCGTAGCAGCATAATGAGTGGATTCAGGTACGATGATTCAAACTGAAATAAGTCACACAGAAAAAGAAACATCATAAGATATCACTAATACACGGAATGTAAACTTGGCTACATAGGAACTGAATTACAAAACAGAACAGGGTCTCAAATTTAGAAACCCAACTTATGCTTGCTTAAGGGGAAAGGTGAGTTGGGGTGCTGCATAAAACCAGAGATTGTAATGAGCACAGATAAAGTTCCTTAAGCCAAATATGGAATAGACAAGAGCTACTCCTTGCTCAACGAAATGGACTCAACACCCCATATTAAATGCCTAAGAGTGTACCTGACTAGGAAGTATCTTAAAACCTATGGATTGCTATGTCTCTGAAAGAGAATCAAGTGTGTGTACAGGGGCATAAACGCAGCAGTGATAGGATTGGAGAGGTTCGGTGAGCAAATGAAGACCCTTTGAAGTCATATTGCATGGTACCCATTCCACGGGTCTCAACTCTCCAGGTTTAACGTATTCTTCCTTCAGCTAAAACATGCATGTGGAACCCAGAGTATGATCAACCGTGTGATCGGGAGACGTGTTCCAATATGTGTCAGTTTTCGTCCCCTGGTACTCGGGTGCAACATTCCAGACGCTTTACTAACACTCTCCCGACTTGGAGAGTCAGTGCCTTTAACCTCCTGTTTGGCCCAGTTTGCAATTTCTGCGGAAGATGAACAGGAATAGGGAGAACCAATGACAGACTAGCTGGAGGTGTCTGGACGGGCAAATTTAACTCTCATTTCCCACCAGGAAGAGGAATTAACCAAAGGCTCAGCGTGCCGTGCCGGAACCAGATTAGGGCCTGAAGCCATCCTGCGGTGTTGCGGCCAGCTCACGAGAAAGCGAGTTGAAGAAAGGAGCTCAGGGGCACTGTAATTCACAAACCTGCAGAGTTATAAATGACAGCTATCGTCCAAAAATATACTGAAGTAAGGCTGCCAAGAGGACTTGAACTTGGGGCAGAATTGCAGGAAACCGATTTCAGGAGGTAGACTGGAATTGCATTTAAAGCATAGGAAAAGAGGCAGAACGTCCACAATGATGCACTTGGCCAAAAAGGGCGTATGCGTTTTTTCCTGAATATATTCAGGAAAAAACGCATACGCCCTTTTTGGCCAACCAAGCAAGCTTGCAAAGGAAATCTGCACTACAATGAAGTCTCACTTCCCCCCGGTCAAAAGGGCCATCTGAAAAAAGTGTAAAATCCAGAAAGGCAGGACAGGCCATGGAGAACTGGGAGCCTTGTTATGCTGATGGGCGGGATGTAAATTGCCAACAGCCACTCTGGAGAAGTGTATGGTGTGTCCTGAAACATCTAAAAAACAAAGCAACAGAGCCTAGGGCACTTCCACTTATGGTCCTATAGCTTAGGGAAATTAAAATCAAAAAGACACAGCCACCCCAAAGGTTGGGACGGCTCTGTTTACAAGAACCTGGTTTACGGTACAAGTTCAATATCGCAGAAAGTGATAAATGGATAAAGAAGTTGTGGTACTTACGTACAATGCAGTATCACTCAGCAATGAAATCTATGTCATCAGGCCCGTAGCAGCATAATGAGTGGATTCAGGTATGATGATTCTAACTGAAATAAGTCACACAGGAAAAGAAACATCATAAGATATCACTAATACACGGAATGTAACCTTGGCTACACAGGAACTGAATTACAAAACAGAACAGGGTCTCAAATTAAGAAACCCAACTTATGCTTGCTTAAGGGGAAAGGTGAGTTGGGGTGCTGCATAAAACCAGAGATTGAAATGAGCACAGATAAAGTTCCTTAAGCCAAATATGGAATAGACAAGAGCTACTCCTTGCTCAACGAAATGGACTCAACACCCCATATTAAATGCCTAAGAGTGTACCTGACTAAGAAGTATCTTAAAACCTATGGATTGCTATGTCTCTGAAAGAGAATCAAGTGTGTGTACAGGGGCATAAACGCAGCAGTGATAGGATTGGAGAGGTTCGGTGAGCAAATGAAGACCCTTTGAAGTCATATTGCATGGTACCCATTCCACGGGTCTCAACTCTCCAGGTTTAAGGTATTCTTCCTTCAGCTAAAACATGCATGTGGAACCCAGAGTATGATCAACCGTGTGATCGGGAGACGTGTTCCAATATGTCTCAGTTTTCGTCCCCTGGTACTCGGGTGCAACATTCCAGACGCTTTACTAACACTCTCCCGACTTGGAGAGTCAGTGCCTTTAACCTCCTGTTTGGCCCAGTTTGCAATTTCTGCGGAAGATGAACAGGAATAGGGAGAACCAATGACAGACTAGCTGGAGGTGTCTGGACGGGCAAATTTAACTCTCATTTCCCACCAGGAAGAGGAATTAACCAAAGGCTCAGCGTGCCGTGCCGGAACCAGATTAGGGCCTGAAGCCATCCTGCGGTGTTGCGGCCAGCTCACGAGAAAGCGACTTGAAGAAAGGAGCTCGGGGCACTGTAATTCACAAACCTGCAGAGTTATAAATGACAGCTATCGTCCAAAAATATACTGAAGTAAGGCTGCCAAGAGGACTTGAAAGCGGGGCAGAATTGCAGGAAACCGATTTCAGGAGGTAGACTGGAATTGCATTTAAAGCATAGGAAAAGAGGCAGAACGTCCACAATGATGCACTTGGCCAAAAAGGGCGTATGCGTTTTTTCCTGAATATATTCAGGAAAAAACGCATACGCCCTTTTTGGCCAACCAAGCAAGCTTGCAAAGGAAATCTGCACTACAATGAAGTCTCACTTCCCCCCGGTCAAAAGGGCCATCTGAAAAAAGTGTAAAATCCAGAAAGGCAGGACAGGCCATGGAGAACTGGGAGCCTTGTTATGCTGATGGGCGGGATGTAAATTGCCAACAGCCACTCGGGAGAAGTGTATGGTGTTTCCTGAAACATCTAAAAAACAAAGCAACAGAGCCTAGGGCACTTCCACTTATGGTCCTATAGCTTAGGGAAATTAAAATCAAAAGACACAGCCACCCCAAAGGTTGGGACGGCTCTGTTTACAAGAACCTGGTTTACGGTACAAGTTCAATATCGCAGAAAGTGAAAAATGGATAAAGAAGTTGTGGTACTTACGTACAATGCAATATCACTCAGCAATGAAATCTATGTCATCAGGCCCGTAGCAGCATAATGAGTGGATTCAGGTACGATGATTCTAACTGAAATAAGTCACACAGAAAAAGAAACGTCATAAGATATCACTAATACACGGAATGTAACCTTGGCTACACAGGAACTGAATTACAAAACAGAACAGTGTCTCAAATTTAGAAAACCAACTTATGCTTGCTTAAGGGGAAAGGTGAGTTGGGGTGCTGCATAAAACCAGAGATTGAAATGAGCACAGATAAAGTTCCTTAAGCCAAATATGGAATAGACAAGAGCTACTCCTTGCTCAACGAAATGGACTCAACACCCCATATTAAATGCCTAAGAGTGTACCTGACTAGGAAGTATCTTAAAACCTATGGATTGCTATGTCTCTGAAAGAGAATCAAGTGTGTGTACAGGGGCATAAACGCAGCAGTGATAGGATTGGAGAGGTTCGGTGAGCAAATGAAGACCCTTTGAAGTCATATTGCATGGTACCCATTCCACGGGTCTCAACTCTCCAGGTTTAAGGTATTCTTCCTTCAGCTAAAACATGCATGTGGAACCCAGAGTATGATCAACCGTGTGATCGGGAGACGTGTTCCAATATGTCTCAGTTTTCGTCCCCTGGTACTCGGGTGCAACATTCCAGACGCTTTACTAACACTCTCCCGACTTGGAGAGTCAGTGCCTTTAACCTCCTGTTTGGCCCAGTTTGCAATTTCTGCGGAAGATGAACAGGAATAGGGAGAACCAATGAGAGACTAGCTGGAGGTGTCTGGACGGGCAAATTTAACTCTCATTTCCCACCAGGAAGAGGAATTAACCAAAGGCTCAGCGTGCCGTGCCGGAACCAGATTAGGGCCTGAAGCCATCCTGCGGTGTTGCGGCCAGCTCACGAGAAAGCGAGTTGAAGAAAGGAGCTCAGGGGCACTGTAATTCACAAACCTGCAGAGTTATAAATGACAGCTATCGTCCAAAAATATACTGAAGTAAGGCTGCCAAGAGGACTTGAAAGCGGGGCAGAATTGCAGGAAACCGATTTCAGGAGGTAGACTGGAATTGCATTTAAAGCATAGGAAAAGAGGCAGAACGTCCACAATGATGCACTTGGCCAAAAAGGGCGTATGCGTTTTTTCCTGAATATATTCAGGAAAAAACGCATACGCCCTTTTTGGCCAACCAAGCAAGCTTGCAAAGGAAATCTGCACTACAATGAAGTCTCACTTCCCCCCGGTCAAAAGGGCCATCTGAAAAAAGTGTAAAATCCAGAAAGGCAGGACAGGCCATGGAGAACTGGGAGCCTTGTTATGCTGATGGGCGGAATGTCAATTGCCAACAGCCACTCGGGAGAAGTGTATGGTGTTTCCTGAAACATCTAAAAAACAAAGCAACAGAGCCTAGGGCACTTCCACTTATGGTCCTATAGCTTAGGGAAATTAAAATCAAAAGACACAGCCACCCCAAAGGTTGGGACGGCTCTGTTTACAAGAACCTGGTTTACGGTACAAGTTCAATATCGCAGAAAGTGAAAAATGGATAAAGAAGTTGTGGTACTTACGTACAATGCAGTATCACTCAGCAATGAAATCTATGTCATCAGGCCCGTAGCAACATAATGAGTGGATTCAGGTACGATGATTCTAACTGAAATAAGTCACACAGGAAAAGAAACATCATAAGATATCACTAATACACGGAATGTAACCTTGGCTACACAGGAACTGAATTACAAAACAGAACAGGGTCTCAAATTTAGAAACCCAACTTATGCTTGCTTAAGGGGAAAGGTGAGTTGGGGTGCTGCATAAAACCAGAGATTGAAATGAGCACAGATAAAGTTCCTTAAGCCAAATATGGAATAGACAAGAGCTACTCCTTGCTCAAGGAAATGGACTCAACACCCCATATTAAATGCCTAAGAGTGTACCTGACTAGGAAGTATCTTAAAACCTATGGATTGCTATGTCTCTGAAAGAGAATCAAGTGTGTGTACAGGGGCATAAACGCAGCAGTGATAGGATTGGAGAGGTTCGGTGAGCAAATGAAGACCCTTTGAAGTCATATTGCATGGTACCCATTCCACGGGTCTCAACTCTCCAGGGTTAAGGTATTCTTCCTTCAGCTAAAACATGCATGTGGAACCCAGAGTATGATCAACCGTGTGATCGGGAGACGTGTCCCAATATGTCTCAGTTTTCGTCCCCTGGTACTCGGGTGCAACATTCCAGACGCTTTACTAACACTCTCCCGACTTGGAGAGTCAGTGCCTTTAACCTCCTGTTTGGCCCAGTTTGCAATTTCTGCGGAAGGTGAACAGGAATAGGGAGAACAAATGAGAGACTAGCTGGAGGTGTCTGGACGGGCAAATTTAACTCTCATTTCCCACCAGGAAGAGGAATTAACCAAAGGCTCAGCGTGCCGTGCCGGAACCAGATTAAGGCCTGAAGCCATCCTGCGGTGTTGCGGCCAGCTCACGAGAAAGCGAGTTGAAGAAAGGAGCTCAGGGGCACTGTAATTCACAAACCTGCAGAGTTATAAATGACAGCTATCGTCCAAAAATATACTGAAGTAAGGCTGCCAAGAGGACTTGAAAGCGGGGCAGAATTGCAGGAAACCAATTTCAGGAGGTAGACTGGAATTGCATTTAAAGCATAGGAAAAGAGGGAGAACGTCCACAATGATGCACTTGGCCAAAAAGGGCGTATGTTTTTTCCTGAATATATTCAGGAAAAAACGCATACGCCCTTTTTGGCCAACCAAGCAAGCTTGCAAAGGAAATCTGCACTACAATGAAGTCTCACTTCCCCCCGGTCAAAAGGGCCATCTGAAAAAAGTGTAAAATCCAGAAAGGCAGGACAGGCCATGGAGAACTGGGAGCCTTGTTATGCTGATGGGCGGGATGTAAATTGCCAACAGCCACTCGGGAGAAGTGTATGGTGTTTCCTGAAACATCTAAAAAACAAAGCAACAGAGCCTAGGGCACTTCCACTTATGGTCCTATAGCTTAGGGAAATTAAAATCAAAAAGACACAGCCACCCCAAAGGTTGGGACGGCTCTGTTTACAAGAACCTGGTTTACGGTACAAGTTCAATATCGCAGAAAGTGAAAAATGGATAAAGAAGTTGTGGTACTTACGTACAATGCAGTATCACTCAGCAATGAAATCTATGTCATCAGGCCCGTAGCAGCATAATGAGTGGATTCAGGTACGATGATTCTAACTGAAATAAGTCACACAGGAAAAGAAACATCATAAGATATCACCAATACACGGAATGTAACCTTGGCTACACAGGAACTGAATTACAAAACAGAACAGGGTCTCAAATTTAGAAACCCAACTTATGCTTGCTTAAGGGGAAAGGTGAGTTGGGGTGCTGCATAAAACCAGAGATTGAAATGAGCACAGATAAAGTTCCTTAAGCCAAATATGGAATAGACAAGAGCTACTCCTTGCTCAACGAAATGGACTCAACACCCCATATTAAATGCCTAAGAGTGTACCTGACTAGGAAGTATCTTAAAACCTATGGATTGCTATGTCTCTGAAAGAGAATCAAGCGTGTGTACAGGGGCATAAACGCAGCAGTGATAGGATTGGAGAGGTTCGGTGAGCAAATGAAGACCCTTTGAAGTCATATTGCATGGTACCCATTCCACGGGTCTCAACTCTCCAGGTTTAAGGTATTCTTCCTTCAGCTAAAACATGCATGTGGAACCCAGAGTATGATCAACCGTGTGATCGGGAGACGTGTTCCAATATGTCTCAGTTTTCGTCCCCTGGTACTCGGGTGCAACATTCCAGACGCTTTACTAACACTCTCCCGACTTGGAGAGTCAGTGCCTTTAACCTCCTGTTTGGCCCAGTTTGCAATTTCTGCGGAAGATGAACAGGAATAGGGAGAACCAATGACAGACTAGCTGGAGGTGTCTGGACGGGCAAATTTAACTCTCATTTCCCACCAGGAAGAGGAATTAACCAAAGGCTCAGCGTGCCGTGCCGGAACCAGATTAGGGCCTGAAGCCATCCTGCGGTGTTGCGGCCAGCTCACGAGAAAGCGAGTTGAAGAAAGGAGCTCAGGGGCACTGTAATTCACAAACCTGCAGAGTTATAAATGACAGCTATCGTCCAAAAATATACTGAAGTAAGGCTGCCAAGAGGACTTGAAAGCGGGGCAGAATTGCAGGAAACCGATTTCAGGAGGTAGACTGGAATTGCATTTAAAGCATAGGAAAAGAGGCAGAACGTCCACAATGATGCACTTGGCCAAAAAGGGCGTATGCGTTTTTTCCTGAATATATTCAGGAAAAAACGCATACGCCCTTTTTGGCCAACCAAGCAAGCTTGCAAAGGAAATCTGCACTACAATGAAGTCTCACTGCCCCCCGGTCAAAAGGGCCATCTGAAAAAAGTGTAAAATCCAGAAAGGCAGGACAGGCCATGGAGAACTGGGAGCCTTGTTATGCTGATGGGCGTGATTTCAATTGCCAACAGCCATTCCAGAGAAGTGTATGGTGTTTCCTAAAACATCTAAAAAACAAAGCAACAGAGCCTAGGGCACTTCCACTTATGGTCCTATAGCTTAGGGAAATTAAAATCAAAAAGACAGAGCCACCCAAAAGGTTGGAACGGCTCTGTTTACAAGAAACTCATTTACGGTACAAGTTCCATATCGCAGAAAGTAAAAAATTGATAAAGATGTTGTGGTACTTACGTACAACGCAATATCACTCAGCAATGAAATCTATGTCATCAGTCCCATAGCAGCATAATGAGTGGATTCAGGTACGATGATTCTAACTGAAATAAGTCACACAGAAAAAGAAACATCATAAGATATCACTAATACACGGAATGTAAACTTGGCTACACAGGAACTGAATTACAAAACAGAACAGGGTCTCAAATTTAGAAACACAACTTATGCTTGCTTAAGGGGAAAGGTGAGTTGGGGTGCTGCATAAAACCAGAGATTGAAATGAGCACAGATAAAGTTCCTTAAGCCAAATATGGAATAGACAAGATCTACTCCTTGCTCAACGAAATGGACTCAACACCCCATATTAAACGCCTAAGAATGTACCTGACTAGGAAGTATCTTAAAACCTATGGATTGCTATGTCTCCGAAAGAGAATCAAGCGTGTGTGCAGGGGCATAAACGCAGCAGTGATAGGACTGGAGAGGTTCGGTGAGCAAATGAAGACCCTTTGAAGTCATATTGCATGGTACCCATTCCACGGGTCTCAACTCTCCAGGTTTAAGGTATTCTTCCTTCAGCTAAAACATGCATGTGGAACCCAGAGTATGATCAACCGTGTGATCGGGAGACGTGTTCCAATATGTCTCAGTTTTCATCCCCTGGTACTCGGGTGCAACATTCCAGACGCTTTACTAACACTCTCCCGACTTGGAGAGTCAGTGCCTTTAACCTCCTGTTTGGCCCAGTTTGCAATTTCTGCGGAAGATGAACAGGAATAGGGAGAACCAATGACAGACTAGCTGGAGGTGTCTGGACGGGCAAATTTAACTCTCATTTCCCACCAGGAAGAGGAATTAACCAAAGGCTCAGCGTGCCGTGCCGGAACAAGATTAGGGCCTGAAGCAATCATGCGTTGTTGCGGCCAGCTCACGAGAAAGCGAGTTGAAGAAAGGAGCTCAGGGGCACTGTAATTCACAAACCTGCAGAGTAATAAATGACAGCTATCGTCCAAAAATATACTGAAGTAAGGCTGCCAAGAGGACTTGAAAGCGGGGCAGAATTGCAGGAAACCGATTTCAGGAGGTAGACTGGAATTGCATTTAAAGCATAGGAAAAGAGGCAGAACGTCCACAATGATGCACTTGGCCAAAAAGGGCGTATGCGTTTTTTCCTGAATATATTCAGGAAAAAACACATACGCCCTTTTTGTCCAACCAAGCAAGCTTGCAAAGGAAATCTGCACTACAATGAAGTCTCACTTCCCCCCGGTCAAAAGGGCCATCTGAAAAAAGTGTAAAATACAGAAAGGCTGGCAAGGCTATGGAGAACTGGGAGCCTTGTTATGCTGATGGCCGGGATGTAAATTACCAACAGCCACTAGGGAGAAGTGTATGGTGTTTCCTGAAACATCTAAAAAACAAAGCAACAGAGCCTAGGGCACTTCCACTTATGGTCCTATAGCTTAGGGAAATTAAAATCAAAAAGACACAGCCACCCCAAAGGTTGGGATGGCTCTGTTTACAAGAACCTGGTTTACGGTACAAGTTCAATATCGCAGAAAGTGAAAAATGGATAAAGAAGTTGTGGTACTTACGTACAATGCAATATCACTCAGCAATGAAATCTATGTCATCAGGCCCGTAGCAGCATAATGAGTGGATTCAGGTATGATGATTCTAACTGAAATAAGTCACACAGAAAAAGAAACATCATAAGATATCACTAATACACGGAATGTAAACTTGGCTACACAGGAACTGAATTACAAAACAGAACAGGGTCTCAAATTTAGAAAACCAACTTATGCTTGCTTAAGGGGAAAGGTTAGTTGGGGTGCTGCATAAAACCAGAGATTGAAATGAGCACAGATAAAGTTCCTTAAGCCAAATATGGAATAGACAAGAGCTACTCCTTGCTCAACGAAATGGACTCAACACCCCATATTAAACGCCTAAGAATGTACCTGACTAGGAAGTATCTTAAAACCTATGGATTGCTATGTCTCCGAAAGAGAATCAAGCGTGTGTACAGGGGCATAAACGCAGCAGTGATAGGACTGGAGAGGTTCGGTGAGCAAATGAAGACCCTTTGAAGTCATATTGCATGGTACCCATTCCACGGGTCTCAACTCTCCAGGTTTAAGGTATTCTTCCTTCAGCTAAAACATGCATGTGGAACCCAGAGTATGATCAACCGTGTGATCGGGAGACGTGTTCCAATATGTCTCAGTTTTCGTCCCCTGGTACTCGGGTGCAACATTCCAGACGCTTTACTAACACTCTCCCGACTTGGAGAGTCAGTGCCTTTAACCTCCTGTTTGGCCCAGTTTGCAATTTCTGCGGAAGATGAACAGGAATAGGGAGAACCAATGAGAGACTAGCTGGAGCTGTCTGGACGGGCAAATTTAACTCTCATTTCCCACCAGGAAGAGGAATTAACCAAAGGCTCAGCGTGCCGTGCCGGAACCAGATTAGGGCCTGAAGCCATCCTGCGGTGTTGCGGCCAGCTCACGAGAAAGCGAGTTGAAGAAAGGAGCTCAGGGGCACTGTAAGTCACAAACCTGCAGAGTTATAAATGACAGCTATCGTCCAAAAATATACTGAAGTAAGGCTGCCAAGAGGACTTGAAAGCGGGGCAGAATTGCAGGAAACCGATTTCAGGAGGTGGACTGGAATTGCATTGAAAGCATAGGAAAAGAGGCAGAACGTCCACAATGATGCACTTGGCCAAAAAGGGCGTATGCGTTTTTCCTGAATATATTCAGGAAAAAACGCATACGCCCTTTTTGGCCAACCAAGCAAGCTTGCAAAGGAAATCTGCACTACAATGAAGTCTCACTTCCCCCCGGTCAAAAGGGCCATCTGAAAAAAGTGTAAAATCCAGAAAGGCAGGACAGGCCATGGAGAACTGGGAGCCTTGTTATGCTGATGGGCGGGATGTAAATTGCCAACAGCCACTCTGGAGAAGTGTATGGTGTGTCCTGAAACATCTAAAAAACAAAGCAACAGAGCCTAGGGCATTTCCACTTATGGTCCTATAGCTTAGGGAAATTAAAATCAAAAAGACACAGCCACCCCAAAGGTTGGGACGGCTCTGTTTACAAGAACCTGGTTTACGGTACAAGTTCAATATCGCAGAAAGTGATAAATGGATAAAGAAGTTGTGGTACTTACGTACAATACAGTATCACTCAGCAATGAAATCTATGTCATCAGGCCCGTAGCAGCATAATGAGTGGATTCAGGTATGATGATTCTAACTGAAATAAGTCTCACAGAAAAAGAAACATCATAAGATATCACTAATACACGGAATGTAAACTTGGCTACACAGGAACTGAATTACAAAACAGAACAGGGTCTCAAATTTAGAAAACCAACTTATGCTTGCTTAAGGGGAAAGGTGAGTTGGGGTGCTGCATAAAACCAGAGATTGAAATGAGCACAGAGAAAGTTCCTTAAGCCAAATATGGAATAGACAAGAGCTACTCCTTGCTCAACGAAATGGATTCAACACCCCATATTAAACACCAAAGAATATACCTGACTAGGAAGTATCTTAAAACCTATGGATTGCTATGTCTCCGAAAGAGAATCAAGCGTGTGTGCAGGGGCATAAACGCAGCAGTGATAGGACTGGAGAGGTTCGGTGAGCAAATGAAGACCCTTTGAAGTCATATTGCATGGTACCCATTCCACGGGTCTCAACTCTCCAGGTTTAAGGTATTCTTCCTTCAGCTAAAACATGCATGTGGAACCCAGAGTATGATCAACCGTGTGATCGGGAGACGTGTTCCAATATGTGTCAGTTTTCGTCCCCTGGTACTCGGGTGCAACACTCCAGACGCTTTCCTAACACTCTCCCTACTTGGAGAGTCAGTGCCTTTAACCTCCTGTTTGGCCCAGTTTGCAATTTCTGCGGAAGATGAACAGGAATAGGGAGAACCAATGTCAGACTAGATGGAGGTGTCTGGATGGGCAAATTTAACTCTCATTTCGCACCAGGAAGAGGAATTAACCAAAGGCTCAGCGTGCCATGCCGGAACCAGATTAGGGCCTGAAGCCATCCTGCGGTGTTGCGGCCAGCTCACAAGAAAGCGAGTTGAAGAAAGGAGCTCAGGGGCACTGTAATTCACAAACCTGCAGAGTTATAAATGACAGCTATCGTCCAAAAATATACTGAAGTAAGGCTGCCAAGAGGACTTGAAAGCGGGGCAGAATTGCAGGAAACCGATTTCAGGAGGTAGACTGGAATTGCATTTAAAGCATAGGAAAAGAGGCAGAACGTCCACAATGATGCACTTGGCCAAAAAGGGCGTATGCGTTTTTTCCTGAATATATTCAGGAAAAAACGCATACGCCCTTTTTGGCCAACCAAGCAAGCTTGCAAAGGAAATCTGCACTACAATGAAGTCTCACTTCCCCCCGGTCAAAAGGGCCATCTGAAAAAAGTGTAAAATCCAGAAAGGCAGGACAGGCCATGGAGAACTGGGAGCCTTGTTATGCTGATGGGCGGGATGTCAATTGCCAACAGCCACTCGGGAGAAGTGTATGGTGTTTCCTGAAACATCTAAAAAACAAAGCAACAGAGCCTAGGGCACTTCCACTTATGGTCCTATAGCTTAGGGAAATTAAAATCAAAAAGACACAGCCACCCCAAAGGTTGGGACGGCTCTGTTTACAAGAACCTGGTTTACGGTACAAGTTCAATATCGCAGAAAGTGAAAAATGGATAAAGAAGTTGTGGTACTTACGTACAATGCAGTATCACTCAGCAATGAAATCTATGTCATCAGGCCCGTAGCAGCATAATGAGTGGATTCAGGTACGATGATTCAAACTGAAATAAGTCACACAGAAAAAGAAACATCATAAGATATCACTAATACACGGAATGTAAACTTGGCTACACAGGAACTGAATTACAAAACAGAACAGTGTCTCAAATTTAGAAAACCAACTTATGCTTGCTTAAGGGGAAAGGTGAGTTGGGGTGCTGCATAAAACCAGAGATTGAAATGAGCACAGATAAAGTTCCTTAAGCCAAATATGGAATAGACAAGAGCTACTCCTTGCTCAACGAAATGGACTCAACACCCCATATTAAACGCCTAAGAATGTACCTGACTAGGAAGTATCTTAAAACCTATGGATTGCTATGTCTCCGAAAGAGAATCAAGCGTGTGTACAGGGGCATAAACGCAGCAGTGATAGGACTGGAGAGGTTCGGTGAGCAAATGAAGACCCTTTGAAGTCATATTGCATGGTACCCATTCCACGGGTCTCAACTCTCCAGGTTTAAGGTATTCTTCCTTCAGCTAAAACATGCATGTGGAACCCAGAGTATGATCAACCGTGTGATCGGGAGACGTGTTCCAATATGTCTCAGTTTTCGTCCCCTGGTACTCGGGTGCAACATTCCAGACGCTTTACTAACACTCTCCCGACTTGGAGAGTCAGTGCCTTTAACCTCCTGTTTGGCCCAGTTTGCAATTTCTGCGGAAGATGAACAGGAATAGGGAGAACCAATGAGAGACTAGCTGGAGCTGTCTGGACGGGCAAATTTAACTCTCATTTCCCACCAGGAAGAGGAATTAACCAAAGGCTCAGCGTGCCGTGCCGGAACCAGATTAGGGCCTGAAGCCATCCTGCGGTGTTGCGGCCAGCTCACGAGAAAGCGAGTTGAAGAAAGGAGCTCAGGGGCACTGTAAGTCACAAACCTGCAGAGTTATAAATGACAGCTATCGTCCAAAAATATACTGAAGTAAGGCTGCCAAGAGGACTTGAAAGCGGGGCAGAATTGCAGGAAACCGATTTCAGGAGGTGGACTGGAATTGCATTGAAAGCATAGGAAAAGAGGCAGAACGTCCACAATGATGCACTTGGCCAAAAAGGGCGTATGCGTTTTTCCTGAATATATTCAGGAAAAAACGCATACGCCCTTTTTGGCCAACCAAGCAAGCTTGCAAAGGAAATCTGCACTACAATGAAGTCTCACTTCCCCCCGGTCAAAAGGGCCATCTGAAAAAAGTGTAAAATCCAGAAAGGCAGGACAGGCCATGGAGAACTGGGAGCCTTGTTATGCTGATGGGCGGGATGTAAATTGCCAACAGCCACTCTGGAGAAGTGTATGGTGTGTCCTGAAACATCTAAAAAACAAAGCAACAGAGCCTAGGGCATTTCCACTTATGGTCCTATAGCTTAGGGAAATTAAAATCAAAAAGACACAGCCACCCCAAAGGTTGGGACGGCTCTGTTTACAAGAACCTGGTTTACGGTACAAGTTCAATATCGCAGAAAGTGATAAATGGATAAAGAAGTTGTGGTACTTACGTACAATGCAGTATCACTCAGCAATGAAATCTATGTCATCAGGCCCGTAGCAGCATAATGAGTGGATTCAGGTATGATGATTCTAACTGAAATAAGTCTCACAGAAAAAGAAACATCATAAGATATCACTAATACACGGAATGTAAACTTGGCTACACAGGAACTGAATTACAAAACAGAACAGGGTCTCAAATTTAGAAAACCAACTTATGCTTGCTTAAGGGGAAAGGTGAGTTGGGGTGCTGCATAAAACCAGAGATTGAAATGAGCACAGAGAAAGTTCCTTAAGCCAAATATGGAATAGACAAGAGCTACTCCTTGCTCAACGAAATGGATTCAACACCCCATATTAAACACCTAAGAATATACCTGACTAGGAAGTATCTTAAAACCTATGGATTGCTATGTCTCCGAAAGAGAATCAAGCGTGTGTGTAGGGGCATAAACGCAGCAGTGATAGGACTGGAGAGGTTCGGTGAGCAAATGAAGACCCTTTGAAGTCATATTGCATGGTACCCATTCCACGGGTCTCAACTCTCCAGGTTTAAGGTATTCTTCCTTCAGCTAAAACATGCATGTGGAACCCAGAGTATGATCAACCGTGTGATCGGGAGACGTGTTCCAATATGTGTCAGTTTTCGTCCCCTGGTACTCGGGTGCAACACTCCAGACGCTTTCCTAACACTCTCCCTACTTGGAGAGTCAGTGCCTTTAACCTCCTGTTTGGCCCAGTTTGCAATTTCTGCGGAAGATGAACAGGAATAGGGAGAACCAATGTCAGACTAGATGGAGGTGTCTGGATGGGCAAATTTAACTCTCATTTCGCACCAGGAAGAGGAATTAACCAAAGGCTCAGCGTGCCATGCCGGAACCAGATTAGGGCCTGAAGCCATCCTGCGGTGTTGCGGCCAGCTCACAAGAAAGCGAGTTGAAGAAAGGAGCTCAGGGGCACTGTAATTCACAAACCTGCAGAGTTATAAATGACAGCTATCGTCCAAAAATATACTGAAGTAAGGCTGCCAAGAGGACTTGAAAGCGGGGCAGAATTGCAGGAAACCGATTTCAGGAGGTAGACTGGAATTGCATTTAAAGCATAGGAAAAGAGGCAGAACGTCCACAATGATGCACTTGGCCAAAAAGGGCGTATGCGTTTTTTCCTGAATATATTCAGGAAAAAACGCATACGCCCTTTTTGGCCAACCAAGCAAGCTTGCAAAGGAAATCTGCACTACAATGAAGTCTCACTTCCCCCCGGTCAAAAGGGCCATCTGAAAAAAGTGTAAAATCCAGAAAGGCAGGACAGGCCATGGAGAACTGGGAGCCTTGTTATGCTGATGGGCGGGATGTCAATTGCCAACAGCCACTCGGGAGAAGTGTATGGTGTTTCCTGAAACATCTAAAAAACAAAGCAACAGAGCCTAGGGCACTTCCACTTATGGTCCTATAGCTTAGGGAAATTAAAATCAAAAAGACACAGCCACCCCAAAGGTTGGGACGGCTCTGTTTACAAGAACCTGGTTTACGGTACAAGTTCAATATCGCAGAAAGTGAAAAATGGATAAAGAAGTTGTGGTACTTACGTACAATGCAGTATCACTCAGCAATGAAATCTATGTCATCAGGCCCGTAGCAGCATAATGAGTGGATTCAGGTACGATGATTCAAACTGAAATAAGTCACACAGAAAAAGAAACATCATAAGATATCACTAATACACGGAATGTAAACTTGGCTACACAGGAACTGAATTACAAAACAGAACAGTGTCTCAAATTTAGAAAACCAACTTATGCTTGCTTAAGGGGAAAGGTGAGTTGGGGTGCTGCATAAAACCAGAGATTGAAATGAGCACAGATAAAGTTCCTTAAGCCAAATATGGAATAGACAAGAGCTACTCCTTGCTCAACGAAATGGACTCAACACCCCATATTAAACGCCTAAGAATGTACCTGACTAGGAAGTATCTTAAAACCTATGGATTGCTATGTCTCCGAAAGAGAATCAAGCGTGTGTACAGGGGCATAAACGCAGCAGTGATAGGACTGGAGAGGTTCGGTGAGCAAATGAAGACCCTTTGAAGTCATATTGCATGGTACCCATTCCACGGGTCTCAACTCTCCAGGTTTAAGGTATTCTTCCTTCAGCTAAAACATGCATGTGGAACCCAGAGTATGATCAACCGTGTGATCGGGAGACGTGTTCCAATATGTCTCAGTTTTCGTCCCCTGGTACTCGGGTGCAACATTCCAGACGCTTTACTAACACTCTCCCGACTTGGAGAGTCAGTGCCTTTAACCTCCTGTTTGGCCCAGTTTGCAATTTCTGCGGAAGATGAACAGGAATAGGGAGAACCAATGAGAGACTAGCTGGAGCTGTCTGGACGGGCAAATTTAACTCTCATTTCCCACCAGGAAGAGGAATTAACCAAAGGCTCAGCGTGCCGTGCCGGAACCAGATTAGGGCCTGAAGCCATCCTGCGGTGTTGCGGCCAGCTCACGAGAAAGCGAGTTGAAGAAAGGAGCTCAGGGGCACTGTAAGTCACAAACCTGCAGAGTTATAAATGACAGCTATCGTCCAAAAATATACTGAAGTAAGGCTGCCAAGAGGACTTGAAAGCGGGGCAGAATTGCAGGAAACCGATTTCAGGAGGTGGACTGGAATTGCATTGAAAGCATAGGAAAAGAGGCAGAACGTCCACAATGATGCACTTGGCCAAAAAGGGCGTATGCGTTTTTCCTGAATATATTCAGGAAAAAACGCATACGCCCTTTTTGGCCAACCAAGCAAGCTTGCAAAGGAAATCTGCACTACAATGAAGTCTCACTTCCCCCCGGTCAAAAGGGCCATCTGAAAAAAGTGTAAAATCCAGAAAGGCAGGACAGGCCATGGAGAACTGGGAGCCTTGTTATGCTGATGGGCGGGATGTAAATTGCCAACAGCCACTCTGGAGAAGTGTATGGTGTGTCCTGAAACATCTAAAAAACAAAGCAACAGAGCCTAGGGCATTTCCACTTATGGTCCTATAGCTTAGGGAAATTAAAATCAAAAAGACACAGCCACCCCAAAGGTTGGGACGGCTCTGTTTACAAGAACCTGGTTTACGGTACAAGTTCAATATCGCAGAAAGTGATAAATGGATAAAGAAGTTGTGGTACTTACGTACAATGCAGTATCACTCAGCAATGAAATCTATGTCATCAGGCCCGTAGCAGCATAATGAGTGGATTCAGGTATGATGATTCTAACTGAAATAAGTCTCACAGAAAAAGAAACATCATAAGATATCACTAATACACGGAATGTAAACTTGGCTACACAGGAACTGAATTACAAAACAGAACAGGGTCTCAAATTTAGAAAACCAACTTATGCTTGCTTAAGGGGAAAGGTGAGTTGGGGTGCTGCATAAAACCAGAGATTGAAATGAGCACAGAGAAAGTTCCTTAAGCCAAATATGGAATAGACAAGAGCTACTCCTTGCTCAACGAAATGGATTCAACACCCCATATTAAACACCTAAGAATATACCTGACTAGGAAGTATCTTAAAACCTATGGATTGCTATGTCTCCGAAAGAGAATCAAGCGTGTGTGTAGGGGCATAAACGCAGCAGTGATAGGACTGGAGAGGTTCGGTGAGCAAATGAAGACCCTTTGAAGTCATATTGCATGGTACCCATTCCACGGGTCTCAACTCTCCAGGTTTAAGGTATTCTTCCTTCAGCTAAAACATGCATGTGGAACCCAGAGTATGATCAACCGTGTGATCGGGAGACGTGTTCCAATATGTGTCAGTTTTCGTCCCCTGGTACTCGGGTGCAACACTCCAGACGCTTTCCTAACACTCTCCCTACTTGGAGAGTCAGTGCCTTTAACCTCCTGTTTGGCCCAGTTTGCAATTTCTGCGGAAGATGAACAGGAATAGGGAGAACCAATGTCAGACTAGATGGAGGTGTCTGGATGGGCAAATTTAACTCTCATTTCGCACCAGGAAGAGGAATTAACCAAAGGCTCAGCGTGCCATGCCGGAACCAGATTAGGGCCTGAAGCCATCCTGCGGTGTTGCGGCCAGCTCACAAGAAAGCGAGTTGAAGAAAGGAGCTCAGGGGCACTGTAATTCACAAACCTGCAGAGTTATAAATGACAGCTATCGTCCAAAAATATACTGAAGTAAGGCTGCCAAGAGGACTTGAAAGCGGGGCAGAATTGCAGGAAACCGATTTCAGGAGGTAGACTGGAATTGCATTTAAAGCATAGGAAAAGAGGCAGAACGTCCACAATGATGCACTTGGCCAAAAAGGGCGTATGCGTTTTTTCCTGAATATATTCAGGAAAAAACGCATACGCCCTTTTTGGCCAACCAAGCAAGCTTGCAAAGGAAATCTGCACTACAATGAAGTCTCACTTCCCCCCGGTCAAAAGGGCCATCTGAAAAAAGTGTAAAATCCAGAAAGGCAGGACAGGCCATGGAGAACTGGGAGCCTTGTTATGCTGATGGGCGGGATGTAAATTGCCAAGAGCCAGTCGGGAGAAGTGTATGGTGTTTCCTGAAACATCTAAAAAACAAAGCAACAGAGCCTAGGGCACTTCCACTTATGGTCCTATAGCTTAGGGAAATTAAAATCAAAAGACACAGCCACCCCAAAGGTTGGGACGGCTCTGTTTACAAGAACCTGGTTTACGGTACAAGTTCAATATCGCAGAAAGTGAAAAATGGATAAAGAAGTTGTGGTACTTACGTACAATGCAATATCACTCAGCAATGAAATCTATGTCATCAGGCCCGTAGCAGCATAATGAGTGGATTCAGGTACGATGATTCTAACTGAAATAAGTCACACAGAAAAAGAAACATCATAAGATATCACTAATACACGGAATGTAACCTTGGCTACACAGGAACTGAATTACAAAACAGAACAGGGTCTCAAATTTAGAAACCCAACTTATGCTTGCTTAAGGGGAAAGGTGAGTTGGGGTGCTGCATAAAACCAGAGATTGAAATGAGCACAGATAAAGTTCCTTAAGCCAAATATGGAATAGACAAGAGCTACTCCTTGCTCAACGAAATGGACTCAACACCCCATATTAAATGCCTAAGAGTGTACCTGACTAGGAAGTATCTTAAAACCTATGGATTGCTATGTCTCTGAAAGAGAATCAAGTGTGTGTACAGGGGCATAAACGCAGCAGTGATAGGATTGGAGAGGTTCGGTGAGCAAATGAAGACCCTTTGAAGTCATATTGCATGGTACCCATTCCACGGGTCTCAACTCTCCAGGTTTAAGGTATTCTTCCTTCAGCTAAAACATGCATGTGGAACCCAGAGTATGATCAACCGTGTGATCGGGAGACGTGTTCCAATATGTCTCAGTTTTCGTCCCCTGGTACTCGGGTGCAACATTCCAGACGCTTTACTAACACTCTCCCGACTTGGAGAGTCAGTGCCTTTAACCTCCTGTTTGGCCCAGTTTGCAATTTCTGCGGAAGATGAACAGGAATAGGGAGAACCAATGACAGACTAGCTGGAGGTGTCTGGACGGGCAAATTTAACTCTCATTTCCCACCAGGAAGAGGAATTAACCAAAGGCTCAGCGTGCCGTGCCGGAACCAGATTAGGGCCTGAAGCCATCCTGCGGTGTTGCGGCCAGCTCACGAGAAAGCGACTTGAAGAAAGGAGCTCGGGGCACTGTAATTCACAAACCTGCAGAGTTATAAATGACAGCTATCGTCCAAAAATATACTGAAGTAAGGCTGCCAAGAGGACTTGAAAGCGGGGCAGAATTGCAGGAAACCGATTTCAGGAGGTAGACTGGAATTGCATTTAAAGCATAGGAAAAGAGGCAGAACGTCCACAATGATGCACTTGGCCAAAAAGGGCGTATGCGTTTTTTCCTGAATATATTCAGGAAAAAACGCATACGCCCTTTTTGGCCAACCAAGCAAGCTTGCAAAGGAAATCTGCACTACAATGAAGTCTCACTTCCCCCCGGTCAAAAGGGCCATCTGAAAAAAGTGTAAAATCCAGAAAGGCAGGACAGGCCATGGAGAACTGGGAGCCTTGTTATGCTGATGGGCGGGATGTAAATTGCCAACAGCCACTTGGGAGAAGTGTATGGTGTTTCCTGAAACATCTAAAAAACAAAGCAACAGAGCCTAGGGCACTTCCACTTATGGTCCTATTGCTTAGTTAATTTAAAATCTAAAAGACACAGCCACCCCAAAGGTTGGGACGGTTCTTTTTACTGGAATCTCTTCTACGGCACAAGTTAAATATCCCAGCGAGCAAATAATGGATAAAGAAGTTGCGGTACTTATGTACAACAGAATACCACTCAGCAATGAAATGTATGTCATCAGGCCCGTACCAGCATAATGATTGGATTGAGGCACGATGATTCTAAGTGAAATAAGTCACACAGAAAAAGAAACATCATAAGATATCACTAATACACGGAATGTGAACTTGGCTACACATGAACTGAATTACAAAACAGAACAGGGTCTCAAGTTTAGAAAACTAACTTATGCTTGCTTAAGGGGGAAGGTGAGTTGGGGTGCTGCATTAAACCAGAGTTTGAAATTAGCACAGATACCGTTCCATAAGCCAAATATGGAATAGACAAGACCTACCCCTTGCTCAACGAAATGGATTCAACAATGAGGTATCACCTCACACCTGGTAGAATAGGCATCATAGAAAATCTACAAGCAAAAAATGCTGGAAAGGGTGTGGAGAAAAGGAACCCTCTTCCACTATTGTTGGGAATATAAATTGATACAGTCACTATGGAGAACAATATGGAATTTCTTAAGAAACTAACAATAGAATTACCATATGATACAGCAATCCCACTACTGGACATATACCCAGACAAAACCATAAATCAAAAAGAGACATTCACCGCAATGTTCATTGCATCACTATTTACAATATCGAGGTAATGGAAGCAACCTAAATGCCCACAGACAGACGAATGCATAAAGCTGTGGTACATATATAAAATGGAATATTACTAAGCCATGAAAAGGAATGAAATTGGGTCATTTGTAGAGACGTCGATGCATCTAGAGACTGTCATACAGAGTGAAGTAAGTCAGAAAGAGAAAAACAAATCTTGTATATTCATGCATATATGTGGAACCTAGAAAACCTGTACAGATTAACCATTTTGCAAGGCATAAATAGAGCAACAGATGTAGACAACAAACGTATGGACAACAAGGGGGGAAAGCTGTTGGGGGGGGTGGTGGGAGGAGTTGAGAGACTGGGATTGGCATGTATACATTTATATGTATAAAATAGATAACCAATAAGAACCTGCTGTATAAAAATATAAAATAAAATTCAAAATTAAAAAGAAATAAAATTTAAAAAATAGAAAAAACAATTATTCCCTTCACATACATGTATTTATATGAATAAATTATTTCCATGCTTATATCTGTAAATACAAAAAAGAGGAATAAAATCTACCTTGAACCCAAAACGAAAAAGAGAAAAAAAACACAGAACCCACCAGTTCCACAGAGGAAAACCGTATCAGGGCACTTGCTCCAGTTGTAAACAATTCTGAAGTTGGTCAGTGGTGGGGAATCGTCTCCCATTCAGCCAGCAGCCCCCACGCAACAAGCGTCCTCATTGCAAAGCTGGGGCACCATGCCGAGGCATCTGTGAGTAAACGTGAGCTGAGCCCCAGGCCAGTTGCTGCTGAACTATTCCCACCCATCCCAGGTAAAACACCTGAATATATACAAGGACTTGAAAGCCTAGAGGGAGGGCCATAGAGCCACACGAGTGACAGCATGCCGGCCGACTTGGTGCCTGCAGGCCAGCCAGGATGGTCCTGGCCCTGGGTGCTCTTCTGGAAGATTTCCATTTCCCTGCCTGAGATACCCGTCCTGTCCCTGCCCCCACTGCTTTTTTCCTTCCTCACCTCTGCCCAGGGAGAAATTCCAGCAGCAGGTATGGGTGACACATCTTCTTCTTTAGCAGGTGGCAGCCTGGCAACTGCTGCAGAAAGTCCAGCAGAGCCCCACTCACACTGGGCCACCCACAAAGCCGTGGCCTCTCACTCCCTCCCACCAGCCCAGCCCCGAGACTGCTGACAGGGCAGAGAAAATGGCGTCAGGCACGGCTGCAGGGGCTCTTGCTGCCTGGAGTGGTATTTATAGTGATCTCAACCCAGGCACACCTGGGGAGGGCTGGCCGGCACGGTAAGGCTGCCCAGGTCAGCCAATCATCACCCCTCAGGGGCTCACAGTTGCAGAAAATGGAACTTGCTGAACCGGCCAGGTCCAAGGAACAGGTGTGGGCTCCTGAGAGTCAGGATAGACAAGGGGCTGCAGCTTTGGCTTGTTTTCTAATCATTTTATCTGGCCCATGAGTGGGAGACAACTTCAAGAAAACCCTCTCCTAATGAGAGGAACCCAGGAGTCAGGGAGAGGAGGGGTGGGTGGTGGTTGGAGACAGAGGCCTGGTGCCCCGGGTGCAGTGGAAGTCTCTGGAAGACCAGGTGGAGGGAGGCCTCACGGAGTGATGCCCAGGGTCACAGACCTGTCGCAGCTGCTGTTTGTTAGTTCAAGTCCTGCTCTGAGGTGCTCTGTGTCAGCTCTGAGCGACAGGTGAGCTGGGGGTGCTCTGCAATGAGGGCTATGTGCACGGTTCCTGTGTGCCCAGCCCTGCCACGGTACCTGCAAGGGTAGCTCTGTATCCTGGGAGGGGCCTGACCACGAGAGCCCTGTGGGCTGGGGTGGGGGTGGGGTACCTGCCCAGGTGAGCTCCATATTCTGGGATTGGTCTGACCACGAGAGCCCCATGGGCTGCTGGGGACCTGGTAAAGGATGTCAGGACAGTCAGTGAAGCCACCGAGGATATACCTCCAGTTGCTCCTAATTCCTACACCCTGCTGGTCATTCTACCAACCACCAGGACATGGTATTCTGTATTAGTCTTCAATGATGCCTTCTTTTGTATTCCATTAGTCCCAGAGTCACAAGAAATTTTGGCTTGTGAGTGGCAGGACTCAACATACAACTAAAACAATACTTCCGGGCCGTCTGGCCCCAAGGGTGCAAAAATTCCCACACCATCTTTGGGGAAAGCTTAGCTAAAGACCTAAAAGTTCTACCTCTGGAAAAGGAAACCCTCCTTCAATATGCAGACGACATTCTGATCGCCAGCCCTACTAAGGAGGCCTCTGAACTACCAAGCCAATAAAGGATAGAAGTTGTCCAAGAAAAAGCTCAAATATCACAGACTGCCGTGACCTGCCTGGGCTTCATTCTCACAGAAGGTTGGAGAAGTCCATCCCAGGAAAGGGAAGAAACCATTTTCAGCCTTACCCCTTTCTAAAACTAGAAGACAGCTTAGGGGTTCCTGGGGAGGCCAGGGTTTGCTGCTTCTGGATCCCTAACTACAGTCTACTAGCTGGGCCTCTATATGAAACACTGAAAGGAAAAGATGATGATCGTTTTGAATAGAATCCAGAAGTGGCCTTTCAAGAATGGAAAGAGCAGTCAATTCAGACCCTTGCCCTGGAACTCCCTAATTTAGCTAAACCCTTTGACCTTTACATTCCCGGTGAAAGGTGAATCGCCATTGGAGAATTAGTGCAAAACCTGGGACCACTTGAAATGGAACAATGCAAGAATGCCATCCAGGTAGGATAAACTATGGTCACCAAGGGGCTTGGCCCACTGCCACATCTGGCCAAGATACTGGCGGTATCTAAAACCCTGGAAATCAGCAGCCCAAAAGGCCACCTCCCTCCTAAGGGAAAAGGACCCCACGTGGTGATCCTAACCACCAACCATGCCCTGAAGTTGCAGGGTTCGCTCCGTGGGCACACCGACCTCGAGTGAGGAGGCCCTCCAACTCCAACATCCAGAGAGATAACCGGGGGCAACAGGGCACCATGACGACTCGTGTGAACATCACTTGACCTGGAGTTTCTCTCATAAAACAACAAGAGTGTGTCCCAAAAGAGTAGACTACTGCTTGCCGGACTTACTGCACCCAGAGGGGAGCTAATAATCTTGGCGGGGGAACCGTATATCACACTGTCACCATAGAAAAGCCTACAGACACCGTGATGATGGTGGCCAGTAAGACCGGCTGGACTCTTGTTTACTTCAAAAGGCTGTTGACTCAGTGGCCATCATGGTCCTTGATCACCACTGACCCTGGACTGTCTGGGAGTTGAGCGGGCAGGGCTCTGACACCTGGTGCTGTTTGTACGTTAATTCAGGGGCCTAATTGAAGAAAGCGCAGACTACTGGTCAGAGCATCTAGGCTGGCAGAAACGGTCGGCCTAAGGTGGCCGAACAAATGTGGGGCGGGGTGAAACCGGCCCCCACAGCGTCTCTGCACATCTCTTTCCTGGACCCTTGAAGGTCATTAGAATCTATAACACTTCCAATGCTGGTGCTCAGGTGGACGAGCAGGGAGGCAGGGGGCCTGGGGACAATCAACGTCACCTGGAGGCTGCTGGGGAGAAGCTCTGACCCTCGCCCCAGGGTATGAGGGCTCCCAACTCAGCACTCAGCAGTTACAGAAGAAGGGTCTGCACCCTCAGCACTCCAAGAATGAGGAACGGGACAAAAGGCAGAGGGGGGGTTTGTCCCCAGCAAAGCCCATTAAAAATCCCTGGGAGATAAAAATAGAATCTGGGCAATAAAGTCAAGTCTAACCTTTTTTATCCTTTGTGCTTTGTCTAATTTCACGTGCTCCTAGGGTCCCGCATGCAGAGGTTCCACACCCGGCACTTCAGACCAGATTTCCTAGTGCAGAATGGCTGGGTCGACACCTCAGCTCCTGGGGCCCAGTGCAGACTCCGCGATATAGAGCCTGAGCTACAGCCAACCCGGCCCTCGAGAGCTCCGCCCCCTCCCTCCCACTGACTCTGACAGGATCTCTACACAGCAGCCCAGCCCACAGCCCACGGGGTAGTACATGCTCTCACCTCTCCATTCTCTGATCAAAATATAAAGTTTCCTTTGCTTGTGAACCAAACTCAGTCTCGATCTGTTGGCCCCAATGACACTGGGCAGGGGGACACTTGTTGGGGTCCACTCTGGAGGATCAGTAACAGAAATTGAGACTATTGTAACCTCAATGAACAGATGTGTGAGCCAAAGTGTAGTTAACATAGAACAGTGTATAAGGCTCGGGTAAAATAAGATGTTTCTAAAACTTCCATTGGATATTTCCATCACTTTATTATAAGCAAGTTCAGTGAAAAGGTTTGTCTTATTTGTCAGCTCAATATTAGAGAAATGAAGTGATTTCTTTCCAAGGATGTACATCTAATAATCTTGGTTAAACCTTCAATCTTGTTTTAAATGCTTTTCCATTGAAAATGATACCTCTCTTTCAGCTCCCCCATTTCTGAGAAGTATAAAATCTTATAATTTATTATTACCAAAGGGGAAAGGTGGGAGGAGGGATAAATTAACAGTTTGGGATTAACACATACACACTGCTATGTATAAAATAGATCATCAACAAGGAACTACTGTATAGCACAGGGAACTACACTCAACATTTTGCAATAACCTATAAGGGGAAATAATCTGAAAAAGAATAGATATTTTTATTGACATCATCTATCAATGACAGTTAAAGTGTAACCTAAGGGAAGCTGGTGGTGAGTGCTTCTGACCCTGAAGACTTCAATCATCTAAAGTTTGGACTCTGCCTACTTCCCAAGGCCCTTAATGAACATATGTGTAGCCGTAGCTTAAAAAATTCCCCAGTTTGGGTTTCGGGGAGACACTGATTTTGAAAAAGCCCTGGTGTTCTCCTTACATGAATGGGACTCTTCCTACTGCTAAAACATGTCTGTCACACCCAGAGGATGGTATACCGTCTGATCGGGAAGAGTTTGGAAAAGGCATCTCATCTCCTCATCTCCTGGTGCTCGGGTTCACCCCTCCAGCGTCTTTACTAACAGTCTCCCCACTTGGAGATGTCAGCACTGTCAACATCCTGTTGCGTACAGTTTGGAATTTGTCCAGAGGATGAAGCGGAAGGATGAGGAACAATGAGAGACAAGTCCTACGTGTTCAGACAGGCACATGTCACTCTAATTTCCAATCAGGAAGACGAATTGACCAAAGGCTAGGGTTGCCCATGGAAACAGTATAGGGCTTGAGGAAATCCCGCTGCTTTGTGGCCAGTTCCCATAAACACAAGTTGAACAATAGAACTCAGGGGCAGTAAAATTCACAAAACTGCAGAGTTGAAAATATCCATCACTGAAAAATGTCTTGAGGAAAGTCAGAGAAAAGGACTTGTAAGCAAGGGAGAATGGCAGGAAAGGGATTTGAGGAGGTAGAAAGGACTCGCCATTAAGCACAAGAAAAGGAGCTGAACATTGCCAACATTGCAGTTGGCCAAAAAGGGTGTATGCGTTTTTTTGTGTATATATTCAAGAAAAGAGCGTACACCTTTTTAGCCAACCAAACAGGTGGGCACTGGAAGTCAATACTACAAAAGACATCACTTCGCATCAGTCAGAAGAGCCATCCTCATAAAGCGTAAACAACAGAAATGCAGGACAGGGCAAGGAGAAGAGGGAGCCCTGTGAGACTTATAGTGGAAATGTATATTGCCAACGGCCATTCTGGAGAAGTGTATTGTGTTTACTAAAGCATCTAAACAATGAGCTACAGAGCATAGGGCACTTGCACCCATGGGCGTATATCTTGGGAAAAACAAAAATCGAGAGGACACAGGCACCCCAATGTTTACCCCCTCTCTGTTTAAAAGATCCTCGACTAGGATATAACTTAAATGTCTCTGGAGGGAAAAAATGGATAGAGATGTGGTACTTAGGTAGAGTGGAATATTATTCAGCCTGGAAATCAATGAAATATGGCCAGCTGTAACAACTCCGGAGGAGTTACGTATGATCATTCTAAGTGACAGAATTCAAAAAGAAGAAGACACATATCATAAGATATCACTTAAAGGTGGAATCCAAAATGGCTACACATGAAATAAATTACAAAACAAAAACATAGTCAAATATGTAGAAAACACGCATAAGGCTGCTAAACGGGAAAGGTGGGGAGGGGTGAGGCATCATCCAGGAGGTTGAAATTAGCAAAGATACCATTCCAAATACCAAACTGATAATCAACAAGGCCTACACGGTAGCTAAAAGAACTGCACTCAGCACACTCAAGTCACCGGAAAAGAATATATACGACTGGTAAGAATCTGAAAAAGAATTTATTGATGTCTCTCTGTACGTGAATCAAGTGGATGTACAGCAGCAAGAAACAGAGCTTTGAAAATCAGCTGTAACCAATATAGTAATAAATTGAAAAAAATAAACGACAGAGAGACAGAGAAAACCTCTTACAACTTTTCCTCAGGGACTGTGATGCAACATGGATTGAACACATCTAGACCCACAGCAGGATGAGACATAAGGCTGGAAACTGTTTGCGCTAAGAGAAATGTGAGGTTGGGTGAGGAAATGCACACCCTTTAAAGTAATACTACCTGGTACCCATTCAATGGGTCCCAAATCTGCAGGTTCAAGGGATCTTCCTACAGCTAAAACATGCATGGAAAACCCAGAGGACTGTACACCATGTGATCGGGAGATGTGTCTAAAATGCACCTCATTTATCCTCTCCTGGTGCTCCTGTTCACCATTCCAGCCACGTTACTTAGAAGCTCCCCACTTGGAGAATCAGCACATTTAAACTTCTGTTTCACACATTTTGCAAATTGTGAGGAGGATGAACGGGAAGAGGGGGAACCAATGAGAGAAGAGTTGTAGGGGTTTGGACGGGCACATATCACTCTAATTTCCCATTAAGAATAAGAATTAAAAAAAGGCTCAGCCTGCCTCGCCGGAGCCAAAATAGGGCCTGAAGCAATCCTGCAGGTTTGAGGCCAGCTCACAAAAGAGCAACTTAAAACATGGAGCTCAGGGTCACTGCAATTCACAAACCTGCAGAGTTATAAATGAAAACTAACGTCCAAAAATATGTTGAGGTAAGGCAAAGAAGAGGATCTGAATGCAAGACAGAATTGCAAGAAACAGATTTCAAGAGATAGATTGGACTCGTCTTTAACGCACATGAAAAGCGGCAGAATTTCGACAATGATGCAGTTGGCCCAAAAGGGCGTATGCGATTTTTCCTGATTATATCCAGGAAAAAACGCATACGCACTTTATGGGCAACGAAGCAAGCAAGCAATGCAAATATGCACAACAAAGAAGTCTCATTTCCCACCGGTCAAAAGGGCCATCCTAAAAAATTGTAAAAACCAGAAATGCAGGACAGGCCATGGAGAACAGGGAGCCTTTATACGCTGATGGGCAGTGTGTGAACTGCCGAGAGCCACTCTGGAGAAGTGTATGGTGGTTCCTAAATCATCTAAAAACAGAGCTACAGAGCATAGGACACTTCCAATCATGGGAGTATATCTAGGGAAGTCTAAAAATCAACAAGACACAAGCACACCACAGTTTAGGGCTACTCTGTTTACAAGAACCTCAACTTCAGTACACCTTAAATATCCCAGGAAAGAGAACAATGGATAAAGAAGATGTGGTACTTATGTACAATGGAATATCTCTTCACCATGAAATCAATGTAATAAGGCTAGTAGAAGGATAAAGAGTGGATTTAGGTCCGATAATACTACTTGAAATAAGTCAAACAGAAAAAGAAACATATCATAAGATATCACTTATAGAGGGAGGGTAAATATGGCTGCACAAGAAATGAATTACAGAACAGAACAGTGTCTCACATTTAGAAAACACACTTATGTCAGCTTAAGGGGAAAGGAGAGGTGGGGTGATGCATAAAACCAGAGTTTGAAATTAGCACAGATACCGTTCAAGAAACCAAATAGGTATTAGACATGATCTACACCTTGCTCAATGAACTGGCCTCAACACACCCTATACACCGCAGAGAAATATATCTGAGTAATAAGAATCTTAAAACCCATGTATTGATATATCTCCATAAGGGAATCAAGTGTGTGCAGAGCGGCACAAACACAGCAGTGAAAAGGAGCTAAACCCCATTATAGAAATAAATTTTAAAAACAAAACGCAGAAACAATGAAAGAGAGAAAAATTCTTACAAAATTCGCTCAGGGGCTGTGATGCAACCTGGATTGACCACATATAAACCCACAGCTGGATAAGACATAAGGCTGGACACTTGGGGCTGAGAGGATTGGTGAGCTTCGGTGAGCAACTGCCGAAAGTTTAATGCAATACTTCATGCTACTCATTCCAAGGGTCCCAACACTCCAGGTTGAAGGGAATCTTCCTACAGCTAAACCATGCTTGGGAAACCCAGCGACTGGTATACCATATGATCGGGAAAGGTTTCTAAAACGCACCACATTTTTCCTCTCCTGGGGCTCCGGATCGACATTCCAGCCGCTTTACTAACAACATCCCCACATGGAGAGTCAATGCCTTTAAGTTCTGGTATCGCACAGTCTTCAGTTAGTGCGGAGGATGAATGGGAATAGGGGGAACCAGTGAGAAACTAGCTGTAGCGGTTTCAATGGGCACATGTCACTCTAATTTCACATCAGTAAGAAGAATGAAGCAAAGGCACAGCAAGGTGTCCCAGAAGAAGAATAGGGCTTCAAGGAATCCTGTGGTTATGGGGCAAGATCACAAAACTAAGAGCTGAAAAATGGAGCTAAGGGCCACTGCAATTCAAAAACCTGACTTGCCCAAAAAGGGCGTATGCGTTTTTTCCTGAATATATTCAGGAAAAAACGCATACGCCCTTTTTGGCCAACCAAGCAAGCTTGCAAAGGAAATCTGCACTACAATGAAGTCTCAATTCCCCCTGGTCAAAAGGGCCATCTGAAAAAAGTGTAAAATCCATAAAGGCATGACAGGCCATGGAGAACTGGGAGCCATCTTATGCTGATGGGCAGGATGTAAATTGCCAACAGCCACTCTGGAGAAGTGTTTGGTGTTACCTGAAACATCTAAAAAACAAAGCAACAGAGCCTAGGGCACTTCCACTTATGGTACTATAGTTTAGGGCAATTAAAATCAAAAAGACACAGCCACCCCAAAGTTTGGGACGGCTCTGTTTACAAGAACCTGGTTTACGGTACAAGTTCAATATCGCAGAAAGTGAAAAATGGATAAAGAAGTTGTGGTACTTACGTACAATGCAATATCACTCAGCAATGAAATCTATGTCATCAGGCCCGTAGCAGCATAATGAGTGGACTAAGTACGATGAATCTAACTGAAATAAGTCACACAGAAAAAGAAACATCATAAGGTATCACTAATACACGGAATGTAAACTTGGCTACACAGGAACTGAATTCCAAAACAGAACAGGGTCTCAAATTTAGAAACCCAACTTATGCTTGCTTAAGGGGAAAGGTGAGTTGGGGTGCTGCATAAAACCAGAGATTGAAATGAGCACAGATAAAGTTCCTTAAGCCAAATATGGAATAGACAAGAGCTACTCCTTGCTCAACGAAATGGACTCAACACCCCATATTCAACGCCTAGGAATATACCTGACTAGTAAGAATCATAAAACCTATGGATTTATATATCTCTGTAAGAGAATCAAGAGTGTGTACAGCTGCATTAAAGCAGTGAAAATCAGGTAAATACCATAATAAAAATAAATTTCTTAAACAAAACACAATGACAGTGAAATAGAGAGAAATACTTAAGTAATCATTCAAGGCTTCTGATGCAACCTGCATTTACCACATCTACACCCAGAGCTGGGTGACACATAAGGCTGGACACTTGGGGCTCATAAGATTGGTGAGGTTCGGTGAGCAAATGAAGACCTTTGAAGTCATATTGCATGGTACCCATTCCAGGGGTCTCAACTCTCCAGGATTAAGGGATACTTCCTTCAGCTAAAACATGCATGTGGAACCCAGAGAATGATCAACCGTGTGGCGGGAGACGTGTTCCAATATGTCTCAGTTTTCGTCCCCTGGTACTCGGGTGCAACATTCCAGACGCTTTACTAACACTCTCCCGACTTGGAGAGTCAGTGCCTTTAACCTCCTGTTTGGCCCAGTTTGCAATTTCTGCGGAAGATGAACAGGAATAGGGAGAACCAATGACAGACTAGCTGGAGGTGTCTGGACGGGCAAATTTAACTCTCATTTCCCACCAGGAAGAGGAATTAACCAAAGGCTCAGCGTGCCGTGCCGGAACCAGATTAGGGCCTGAAGCCATCCTGCGGTGTTGCGGCCAGCTCACGAGAAAGCGAGTTGAAGAAAGGAGCTCAGGGGCACTGTAATTCACAAACCTGCAGAGTTATAAATGACAGCTATCGTCCAAAAATATACTGAAGTAAGGCTGCCAAGAGGACTTGAAAGCGGGGCAGAATTGCAGGAAACCGATTTCAGGAGGTAGACTGGAATTGCATTTAAAGCATAGGAAAAGAGGCAGAACGTCCACAATGATGCACTTGGCCAAAAAGGGCGTATGCGTTTTTTCCTGAATATATTCAGGAAAAAACGCATACGCCCTTTTTGGCCAACCAAGCAAGCTTGCAAAGGAAATCTGCACTACAATGAAGTCTCACTTCCCCCCGGTCAAAAGGGCCATCTGAAAAAAGTGTAAAATCCAGAAAGGCAGGACAGGCCATGGAGAACTGGGAGCCTTGTTATGCTGATGGGCGGGATGTAAATTGCCAACAGCCACTTGGGAGAAGTGTATGGTGTTTCCTGAAACATCTAAAAAACAAAGCGACAGAGCCTAGGGCACTTCCACTTATGGTCCTATAGCTTAGGGAAATTAAAATCAAAAGACACAGCCACCCCAAAAGTTGGGATGGCTCTGTTTACAAGAACCTGGTTTACGGTACAAGTTCAATATCGCAGAAAGTGAAAAACGGATAAAGAAGTTGTGGTACTTACGTACAATGCAGTATCACTCAGCAATGAAATCTATGTCATCAGGCCCGTAGAAGCATAATGAGTGGATTCAGGTATGATGATTCTAACTGAAATAAGTCACACAGAAAAAGAAACATCATAAGATATCACTAATACACGGAATGTAAACTTGGCTACACAGGAACTGAATTACAAAACAGAACAGGGTCTCAAATTTAGAAAACCAACTTATGCTTGCTTAAGGGGAAAGGTGAGTTGGGGTGCTGCATAAAACCAGAGATTGAAATGAGCACAGATAAAGTTCCTTAAGCCAAATATGGAATAGACAAGAGCTACTCCTTGCTCAACGAAATGGACTCAACACCCCATATTAAATGCCTAAGAGTGTACCTGACTAGGAAGTATCTTAAAACCTATGGATTGCTATGTCTCTGAAAGAGAATCAAGTGTGTGTACAGGGGCATAAACGCAGCAGTGATAGGATTGGAGAGGTTCGGTGAGCAAATGAAGACCCTTTGAAGTCATATTGCATGGTACCCATTCCACGGGTCTCAACTCTCCAGGTTTAAGGTATTCTTCCTTCAGCTAAAACATGCATGTGGAACCCAGAGTATGATCAACCGTGTGATCGGGAGACGTGTTCCAATATGTGTCAGTTTTCGTCCCCTGGTACTCGGGTGCAACATTCCAGACGCTTTACTAACACTCTCCCGACTTGGAGAGTCAGTGCCTTTAACCTCCTGTTTGGCCCAGTTTGCAATTTCTGCGGAAGATGAACAGGAATAGGGAGAACCAATGACAGACTAGCTGGAGGTGTCTGGACGGGCAAATTTAACTCTCATTTCCCACCAGGAAGAGGAATTAACCAAAGGCTCAGCGTGCCGTGCCGCAACCAGATTAGGGCCTGAAGCCATCCTGCGGTGTTGCGGCCAGCTCACGAGAAAGCGAGTTGAAGAAAGGAGCTCAGGGGCACTGTAATTCACAAACCTGCAGAGTTATAAATGACAGCTATGGTCCAAAAATATACTGAAGTAAGGCTGCCAAGAGGACTTGAAAGCGGGGCAGAATTGCAGGAAACCGATTTCAGGAGGTAGACTGGAATTGCATTGAAAGCATAGGAAAAGAGGCAGAACGTCCACAATGATGCACTTGGCCAAAAAGGGCGTATGCGTTTTTTCCTGAATATATTCAGGAAAAAACGCATACGCCCTTTTTGGCCAACCAAGCAAGCTTGCAAAGGAAATCTGCACTACAATGAAGTCTCACTTCCCCCCGGTCAAAAGGGCCATCTGAAAAAAGTGTAAAATCCAGAAAGGCAGGACAGGCCATGGAGAACTGGGAGCCTTGTTATGCTGATGGGCGGGATGTCAATTGCCAACAGCCACTCGGGAGAAGTGTATGGTGTTTCCTGAAACATCTAAAAAACAAAGCAACAGAGCCTAGGGCACTTCCACTTATGGTCCTATAGCTTAGGGAAATTAAAATCAAAAAGACACAGCCACCCCAAAGGTTGGGACGGCTCTGTTTACAAGAACCTGGTTTACGGTACAAGTTCAATATCGCAGAAAGTGAAAAATGGATAAAGAAGTTGTGGTACTTACGTACAATGCAGTATCACTCAGCAATGAAATCTATGTCATCAGGCCCATAGCAGCATAATGAGTGGATTCAGGTATGATGATTCTAACTGAAATAAGTCACACAGAAAAAGAAACATCGTAAGATATCACTAATACACGGAATGTAAACTTGGCTACACAGGAACTGAATTACAAAACAGAACAGGGTCTCAAATTTAGAAAACTAACTTATGCTTGCTTAAGGGGAAAGGTGAGTTGGGGTGCTGCATAAAACCAGAGATTGAAATGAGCACAGATAAAGTTCCTTAAGCCAAATATGGAATAGACAAGAGCTACTCCTTGCTCAACGAAATGGATTCAACACCCCATATTAAACACCTAAGAATATACCTGACTAGGAAGTATCTTAAAACCCTTGGATTGCTATGTCTCCGAAAGAGAATCAAGCGTGTGTGCAGGGGCATAAACGCAGCAGTGATAGGATTGGAGAGGTTCGGTGAGCAAATGAAAACCCTTTGAAGTCATATTGCATGGTACCCATTCCACGGGTCTCAACTCTCCAGGTTTAAGGTATTCTTCCTTCAGCTAAAACATGCATGTGGAACCCAGAGTATGATCAACTGTGTGATCGGGAGACGTGTTCCAATATGTGTCAGTTTTCGTCCCCTGGTACTCGGGTGCAACATTCCAGACGCTTTACTAACACTCTCCCGACTTGGAGAGTCAGTGCCTTTAACCTCCTGTTTGGCCCAGTTTGCAATTTCTGTGGAAGATGAACAGGAATAGGGAGAACCAATGACAGACTAGCTGGAGGTGTCTGGACGGGCAAATTTAACTCTCATTTCCCACCAGGAAGAGGAATTAACCAAAGGCTCAGCGTGCCGTGCCGGAACCAGATTAGGGCCTGAAGCCATCCTGCGGTGTTGCGGCCAGCTCACGAGAAAGCGACTTGAAGAAAGGAGCTCGGGGCACTGTAATTCACAAACCTGCAGAGTTATAAATGACAGCTATCGTCCAAAAATATACTGAAGTAAGGCTGCCAAGAGGACTTGAAAGCGGGGCAGAATTGCAGGAAACCGATTTCAGGAGGTAGACTGGAATTGCATTTAAAGCATAGGAAAAGAGGCAGAACGTCCACAATGATGCACTTGGCCAAAAAGGGCGTATGCGTTTTTTCCTGAATATATTCAGGAAAAAACGCATACGCCCTTTTTGGCCAACCAAGCAAGCTTGCAAAGGAAATCTGCACTACAATGAAGTCTCACTTCCCCCCGGTCAAAAGGGCCATCTGAAAAAAGTGTAAAATCCAGAAAGGCAGGACAGGCCATGGAGAACTGGGAGCCTTGTTATGCTGATGGGCGGGATGTAAATTGCCAAGAGCCACTCGGGAGAAGTGTATGGTGTTTCCTGAAACATCTAAAAAACAAAGCAACAGAGCCTAGGGCACTTCCACTTATGGTCCTATAGCTTAGGGAAATTAAAATCAAAAGACACAGCCACCCCAAAGGTTGGGACGGCTCTGTTTACAAGAACCTGGTTTACGGTACAAGTTCAATATCGCAGAAAGTGAAAAATGGATAAAGAAGTTGTGGTACTTACGTACAATGCAATATCACTCAGCAATGAAATCTATGTCATCAGGCCCGTAGCAGCATAATGAGTGGATTCAGGTACGATGATTCTAACTGAAATAAGTCACACAGAAAAAGAAACATCATAAGATATCACTAATACACGGAATGTAACCTTGGCTACACAGGAACTGAATTACAAAACAGAACAGGGTCTCAAATTTAGAAACCCAACTTATGCTTGCTTAAGGGGAAAGGTGAGTTGGGGTGCTGCATAAAACCAGAGATTGAAATGAGCACAGATAAAGTTCCTTAAGCCAAATATGGAATAGACAAGAGCTACTCCTTGCTCAACGAAATGGACTCAACACCCCATATTAAATGCCTAAGAGTGTACCTGACTAGGAAGTATCTTAAAACCTATGGATTGCTATGTCTCTGAAAGAGAATCAAGTGTGTGTACAGGGGCATAAACGCAGCAGTGATAGGATTGGAGAGGTTCGGTGAGCAAATGAAGACCCTTTGAAGTCATATTGCATGGTACCCATTCCACGGGTCTCAACTCTCCAGGTTTAAGGTATTCTTCCTTCAGCTAAAACATGCATGTGGAACCCAGAGTATGATCAACCGTGTGATCGGGAGACGTGTTCCAATATGTGTCAGTTTTCGTCCCCTGGTACTCGGGTGCAACATTCCAGACGCTTTACTAACACTCTCCCGACTTGGAGAGTCAGTGCCTTTAACCTCCTGTTTGGCCCAGTTTGCAATTTCTGCGGAAGATGAACAGGAATAGGGAGAACCAATGACAGACTAGCTGGAGGTGTCTGGACGGGCAAATTTAACTCTCATTTCCCACCAGGAAGAGGAATTAACCAAAGGCTCAGCGTGCCGTGCCGGAACCAGATTAGGGCCTGAAGCCATCCTGCGGTGTTGCGGCCAGCTCACGAGAAAGCGACTTGAAGAAAGGAGCTCGGGGCACTGTAATTCACAAACCTGCAGAGTTATAAATGACAGCTATCGTCCAAAAATATACTGAAGTAAGGCTGCCAAGAGGACTTGAAAGCGGGGCAGAATTGCAGGAAACCGATTTCAGGAGGTAGACTGGAATTGCATTTAAAGCATAGGAAAAGAGGCAGAACGTCCACAATGATGCACTTGGCCAAAAAGGGCGTATGCGTTTTTTCCTGAATATATTCAGGAAAAAACGCATACGCCCTTTTTGGCCAACCAAGCAAGCTTGCAAAGGAAATCTGCACTACAATGAAGTCTCACTTCCCCCCGGTCAAAAGGGCCATCTGAAAAAAGTGTAAAATCCAGAAAGGCAGGACAGGCCATGGAGAACTGGGAGCCTTGTTATGCTGATGGGCGGGATGTCAATTGCCAACAGCCACTCGGGAGAAGTGTATGGTGTTTCCTGAAACATCTAAAAAACAAAGCAACAGAGCCTAGGGCACTTCCACTTATGGTCCTATTGCTTAGTTAATTTAAAATCTAAAAGACACAGCCACCCCAAAGGTTGGGACGGTTCTTTTTACTGGAATCTCTTCTACGGCACAAGTTAAATATCCCAGCGAGCAAATAATGGATAAAGAAGTTGCGGTACTTATGTACAACAGAATACCACTCAGCAATGAAATGTATGTCATCAGGCCCGTACCAGCATAATGATTGGATTGAGGCACGATGATTCTAAGTGAAATAAGTCACACAGAAAAAGAAACATCATAAGGTATCACTAATACACGGAATGTGAACTTGGCTACACATGAACTGAATTACAAAACAGAACAGGGTCTCAAGTTTAGAAAACTAACTTATGCTTGCTTAAGGGGGAAGGTGAGTTGGGGTGCTGCATTAAACCAGAGTTTGAAATTAGCACAGATACCGTTCCATAAGCCAAATATGGAATAGACAAGACCTACCCCTTGCTCAACGAAATGGATTCAACAATGAGGTATCACCTCACACCTGGTAGAATAGGCATCATAGAAAATCTACAAGCAAAAAATGCTGGAAAGGGTGTGGAGAAAAGGAACCCTCTTCCACTATTGTTGGGAATATAAATTGATACAGTCACTATGGAGAACAATATGGAATTTCTTAAGAAACTAACAATAGAATTACCATATGATACAGCAATCCCACTACTGGACATATACCCAGACAAAACCATAAATCAAAAAGAGACATTCACCGCAATGTTCATTGCATCACTATTTACAATATCGAGGTAATGGAAGCAACCTAAATGCCCACAGACAGACGAATGCATAAAGCTGTGGTACATATATAAAATGGAATATTACTAAGCCATGAAAAGGAATGAAATTGGGTCATTTGTAGAGACGTCGATGCATCTAGAGACTGTCATACAGAGTGAAGTAAGTCAGAAAGAGAAAAACAAATCTTGTATATTCATGCATATATGTGGAACCTAGAAAACCTGTACAGATTAACCATTTTGCAAGGCATAAATAGAGCAACAGATGTAGACAACAAACGTATGGACAACAAGGGGGGAAAGCTGTTGGGGGGGGTGGTGGGAGGAGTTGAGAGACTGGGATTGGCATGTATACATTTATATGTATAAAATAGATAACCAATAAGAACCTGCTGTATAAAAATATAAAATAAAATTCAAAATTAAAAAGAAATAAAATTTAAAAAATAGAAAAAACAATTATTCCCTTCACATACATGTATTTATATGAATAAATTATTTCCATGCTTATATCTGTAAATACAAAAAAGAGGAATAAAATCTACCTTGAACCCAAAACGAAAAAGAGAAAAAAAACACAGAACCCACCAGTTCCACAGAGGAAAACCGTATCAGGGCACTTGCTCCAGTTGTAAACAATTCTGAAGTTGGTCAGTGGTGGGGAATCGTCTCCCATTCAGCCAGCAGCCCCCACGCAACAAGCGTCCTCATTGCAAAGCTGGGGCACCATGCCGAGGCATCTGTGAGTAAACGTGAGCTGAGCCCCAGGCCAGTTGCTGCTGAACTATTCCCACCCATCCCAGGTAAAACACCTGAATATATACAAGGACTTGAAAGCCTAGAGGGAGGGCCATAGAGCCACACGAGTGACAGCATGCCGGCCGACTTGGTGCCTGCAGGCCAGCCAGGATGGTCCTGGCCCTGGGTGCTCTTCTGGAAGATTTCCATTTCCCTGCCTGAGATACCCGTCCTGTCCCTGCCCCCACTGCTTTTTTCCTTCCTCACCTCTGCCCAGGGAGAAATTCCAGCAGCAGGTATGGGTGACACATCTTCTTCTTTAGCAGGTGGCAGCCTGGCAACTGCTGCAGAAAGTCCAGCAGAGCCCCACTCACACTGGGCCACCCACAAAGCCGTGGCCTCTCACTCCCTCCCACCAGCCCAGCCCCGAGACTGCTGACAGGGCAGAGAAAATGGCGTCAGGCACGGCTGCAGGGGCTCTTGCTGCCTGGAGTGGTATTTATAGTGATCTCAACCCAGGCACACCTGGGGAGGGCTGGCCGGCACGGTAAGGCTGCCCAGGTCAGCCAATCATCACCCCTCAGGGGCTCACAGTTGCAGAAAATGGAACTTGCTGAACCGGCCAGGTCCAAGGAACAGGTGTGGGCTCCTGAGAGTCAGGATAGACAAGGGGCTGCAGCTTTGGCTTGTTTTCTAATCATTTTATCTGGCCCATGAGTGGGAGACAACTTCAAGAAAACCCTCTCCTAATGAGAGGAACCCAGGAGTCAGGGAGAGGAGGGGTGGGTGGTGGTTGGAGACAGAGGCCTGGTGCCCCGGGTGCAGTGGAAGTCTCTGGAAGACCAGGTGGAGGGAGGCCTCACGGAGTGATGCCCAGGGTCACAGACCTGTCGCAGCTGCTGTTTGTTAGTTCAAGTCCTGCTCTGAGGTGCTCTGTGTCAGCTCTGAGCGACAGGTGAGCTGGGGGTGCTCTGCAATGAGGGCTATGTGCACGGTTCCTGTGTGCCCAGCCCTGCCACGGTACCTGCAAGGGTAGCTCTGTATCCTGGGAGGGGCCTGACCACGAGAGCCCTGTGGGCTGGGGTGGGGGTGGGGTACCTGCCCAGGTGAGCTCCATATTCTGGGATTGGTCTGACCACGAGAGCCCCATGGGCTGCTGGGGACCTGGTAAAGGATGTCAGGACAGTCAGTGAAGCCACCGAGGATATACCTCCAGTTGCTCCTAATTCCTACACCCTGCTGGTCATTCTACCAACCACCAGGACATGGTATTCTGTATTAGTCTTCAATGATGCCTTCTTTTGTATTCCATTAGTCCCAGAGTCACAAGAAATTTTGGCTTGTGAGTGGCAGGACTCAACATACAACTAAAACAATACTTCCGGGCCGTCTGGCCCCAAGGGTGCAAAAATTCCCACACCATCTTTGGGGAAAGCTTAGCTAAAGACCTAAAAGTTCTACCTCTGGAAAAGGAAACCCTCCTTCAATATGCAGACGACATTCTGATCGCCAGCCCTACTAAGGAGGCCTCTGAACTACCAAGCCAATAAAGGATAGAAGTTGTCCAAGAAAAAGCTCAAATATCACAGACTGCCGTGACCTGCCTGGGCTTCATTCTCACAGAAGGTTGGAGAAGTCCATCCCAGGAAAGGGAAGAAACCATTTTCAGCCTTACCCCTTTCTAAAACTAGAAGACAGCTTAGGGGTTCCTGGGGAGGCCAGGGTTTGCTGCTTCTGGATCCCTAACTACAGTCTACTAGCTGGGCCTCTATATGAAACACTGAAAGGAAAAGATGATGATCGTTTTGAATAGAATCCAGAAGTGGCCTTTCAAGAATGGAAAGAGCAGTCAATTCAGACCCTTGCCCTGGAACTCCCTAATTTAGCTAAACCCTTTGACCTTTACATTCCCGGTGAAAGGTGAATCGCCATTGGAGAATTAGTGCAAAACCTGGGACCACTTGAAATGGAACAATGCAAGAATGCCATCCAGGTAGGATAAACTATGGTCACCAAGGGGCTTGGCCCACTGCCACATCTGGCCAAGATACTGGCGGTATCTAAAACCCTGGAAATCAGCAGCCCAAAAGGCCACCTCCCTCCTAAGGGAAAAGGACCCCACGTGGTGATCCTAACCACCAACCATGCCCTGAAGTTGCAGGGTTCGCTCCGTGGGCACACCGACCTCGAGTGAGGAGGCCCTCCAACTCCAACATCCAGAGAGATAACCGGGGGCAACAGGGCACCATGACGACTCGTGTGAACATCACTTGACCTGGAGTTTCTCTCATAAAACAACAAGAGTGTGTCCCAAAAGAGTAGACTACTGCTTGCCGGACTTACTGCACCCAGAGGGGAGCTAATAATCTTGGCGGGGGAACCGTATATCACACTGTCACCATAGAAAAGCCTACAGACACCGTGATGATGGTGGCCAGTAAGACCGGCTGGACTCTTGTTTACTTCAAAAGGCTGTTGACTCAGTGGCCATCATGGTCCTTGATCACCACTGACCCTGGACTGTCTGGGAGTTGAGCGGGCAGGGCTCTGACACCTGGTGCTGTTTGTACGTTAATTCAGGGGCCTAATTGAAGAAAGCGCAGACTACTGGTCAGAGCATCTAGGCTGGCAGAAACGGTCGGCCTAAGGTGGCCGAACAAATGTGGGGCGGGGTGAAACCGGCCCCCACAGCGTCTCTGCACATCTCTTTCCTGGACCCTTGAAGGTCATTAGAATCTATAACACTTCCAATGCTGGTGCTCAGGTGGACGAGCAGGGAGGCAGGGGGCCTGGGGACAATCAACGTCACCTGGAGGCTGCTGGGGAGAAGCTCTGACCCTCGCCCCAGGGTATGAGGGCTCCCAACTCAGCACTCAGCAGTTACAGAAGAAGGGTCTGCACCCTCAGCACTCCAAGAATGAGGAACGGGACAAAAGGCAGAGGGGGGGTTTGTCCCCAGCAAAGCCCATTAAAAATCCCTGGGAGATAAAAATAGAATCTGGGCAATAAAGTCAAGTCTAACCTTTTTTATCCTTTGTGCTTTGTCTAATTTCACGTGCTCCTAGGGTCCCGCATGCAGAGGTTCCACACCCGGCACTTCAGACCAGATTTCCTAGTGCAGAATGGCTGGGTCGACACCTCAGCTCCTGGGGCCCAGTGCAGACTCCGCGATATAGAGCCTGAGCTACAGCCAACCCGGCCCTCGAGAGCTCCGCCCCCTCCCTCCCACTGACTCTGACAGGATCTCTACACAGCAGCCCAGCCCACAGCCCACGGGGTAGTACATGCTCTCACCTCTCCATTCTCTGATCAAAATATAAAGTTTCCTTTGCTTGTGAACCAAACTCAGTCTCGATCTGTTGGCCCCAATGACACTGGGCAGGGGGACACTTGTTGGGGTCCACTCTGGAGGATCAGTAACAGAAATTGAGACTATTGTAACCTCAATGAACAGATGTGTGAGCCAAAGTGTAGTTAACATAGAACAGTGTATAAGGCTCGGGTAAAATAAGATGTTTCTAACACTTCCATTGGATATTTCCATCACTTTATTATAAGCAAGTTCAGTGAAAAGGTTTGTCTTATTTGTCAGCTCAATATTAGAGAAATGAAGTGATTTCTTTCCAAGGATGTACATCTAATAATCTTGGTTAAACCTTCAATCTTGTTTTAAATGCTTTTCCATTGAAAATGATACCTCTCTTTCAGCTCCCCCATTTCTGAGAAGTATAAAATCTTATAATTTATTATTACCAAAGGGGAAAGGTGGGAGGAGGGATAAATTAACAGTTTGGGATTAACACATACACACTGCTATGTATAAAATAGATCATCAACAAGGAACTACTGTATAGCACAGGGAACTACACTCAACATTTTGCAATAACCTATAAGGGGAAATAATCTGAAAAAGAATAGATATTTTTATTGACATCATCTATCAATGACAGTTAAAGTGTAACCTAAGGGAAGCTGGTGGTGAGTGCTTCTGACCCTGAAGACTTCAATCATCTAAAGTTTGGACTCTGCCTACTTCCCAAGGCCCTTAATGAACATATGTGTAGCCGTAGCTTAAAAAATTCCCCAGTTTGGGTTTCGGGGAGACACTGATTTTGAAAAAGCCCTGGTGTTCTCCTTACATGAATGGGACTCTTCCTACTGCTAAAACATGTCTGTCACACCCAGAGGATGGTATACCGTCTGATCGGGAAGAGTTTGGAAAAGGCATCTCATCTCCTCATCTCCTGGTGCTCGGGTTCACCCCTCCAGCGTCTTTACTAACAGTCTCCCCACTTGGAGATGTCAGCACTGTCAACATCCTGTTGCGTACAGTTTGGAATTTGTCCAGAGGATGAAGCGGAAGGATGAGGAACAATGAGAGACAAGTCCTACGTGTTCAGACAGGCACATGTCACTCTAATTTCCAATCAGGAAGACGAATTGACCAAAGGCTAGGGTTGCCCATGGAAACAGTATAGGGCTTGAGGAAATCCCGCTGCTTTGTGGCCAGTTCCCATAAACACAAGTTGAACAATAGAACTCAGGGGCAGTAAAATTCACAAAACTGCAGAGTTGAAAATATCCATCACTGAAAAATGTCTTGAGGAAAGTCAGAGAAAAGGACTTGTAAGCAAGGGAGAATGGCAGGAAAGGGATTTGAGGAGGTAGAAAGGACTCGCCATTAAGCACAAGAAAAGGAGCTGAACATTGCCAACATTGCAGTTGGCCAAAAAGGGTGTATGCGTTTTTTTGTGTATATATTCAAGAAAAGAGCGTACACCTTTTTAGCCAACCAAACAGGTGGGCACTGGAAGTCAATACTACAAAAGACATCACTTCGCATCAGTCAGAAGAGCCATCCTCATAAAGCGTAAACAACAGAAATGCAGGACAGGGCAAGGAGAAGAGGGAGCCCTGTGAGACTTATAGTGGAAATGTATATTGCCAACGGCCATTCTGGAGAAGTGTATTGTGTTTACTAAAGCATCTAAACAATGAGCTACAGAGCATAGGGCACTTGCACCCATGGGCGTATATCTTGGGAAAAACAAAAATCGAGAGGACACAGGCACCCCAATGTTTACCCCCTCTCTGTTTAAAAGATCCTCGACTAGGATATAACTTAAATGTCTCTGGAGGGAAAAAATGGATAGAGATGTGGTACTTAGGTAGAGTGGAATATTATTCAGCCTGGAAATCAATGAAATATGGCCAGCTGTAACAACTCCGGAGGAGTTACGTATGATCATTCTAAGTGACAGAATTCAAAAAGAAGAAGACACATATCATAAGATATCACTTAAAGGTGGAATCCAAAATGGCTACACATGAAATAAATTACAAAACAAAAACATAGTCAAATATGTAGAAAACACGCATAAGGCTGCTAAACGGGAAAGGTGGGGAGGGGTGAGGCATCATCCAGGAGGTTGAAATTAGCAAAGATACCATTCCAAATACCAAACTGATAATCAACAAGGCCTACACGGTAGCTAAAAGAACTGCACTCAGCACACTCAAGTCACCGGAAAAGAATATATACGACTGGTAAGAATCTGAAAAAGAATTTATTGATGTCTCTCTGTACGTGAATCAAGTGGATGTACAGCAGCAAGAAACAGAGCTTTGAAAATCAGCTGTAACCAATATAGTAATAAATTGAAAAAAATAAACGACAGAGAGACAGAGAAAACCTCTTACAACTTTTCCTCAGGGACTGTGATGCAACATGGATTGAACACATCTAGACCCACAGCAGGATGAGACATAAGGCTGGAAACTGTTTGCGCTAAGAGAAATGTGAGGTTGGGTGAGGAAATGCACACCCTTTAAAGTAATACTACCTGGTACCCATTCAATGGGTCCCAAATCTGCAGGTTCAAGGGATCTTCCTACAGCTAAAACATGCATGGAAAACCCAGAGGACTGTACACCATGTGATCGGGAGATGTGTCTAAAATGCACCTCATTTATCCTCTCCTGGTGCTCCTGTTCACCATTCCAGCCACGTTACTTAGAAGCTCCCCACTTGGAGAATCAGCACATTTAAACTTCTGTTTCACACATTTTGCAAATTGTGAGGAGGATGAACGGGAAGAGGGGGAACCAATGAGAGAAGAGTTGTAGGGGTTTGGACGGGCACATATCACTCTAATTTCCCATTAAGAATAAGAATTAAAAAAAGGCTCAGCCTGCCTCGCCGGAGCCAAAATAGGGCCTGAAGCAATCCTGCAGGTTTGAGGCCAGCTCACAAAAGAGCAACTTAAAACATGGAGCTCAGGGTCACTGCAATTCACAAACCTGCAGAGTTATAAATGAAAACTAACGTCCAAAAATATGTTGAGGTAAGGCAAAGAAGAGGATCTGAATGCAAGACAGAATTGCAAGAAACAGATTTCAAGAGATAGATTGGACTCGTCTTTAACGCACATGAAAAGCGGCAGAATTTCGACAATGATGCAGTTGGCCCAAAAGGGCGTATGCGATTTTTCCTGATTATATCCAGGAAAAAACGCATACGCACTTTATGGGCAACGAAGCAAGCAAGCAATGCAAATGTGCACAACAAAGAAGTCTCATTTCCCACCGGTCAAAAGGGCCATCCTAAAAAATTGTAAAAACCAGAAATGCAGGACAGGCCATGGAGAACAGGGAGCCTTTATACGCTGATGGGCAGTGTGTGAACTGCCGAGAGCCACTCTGGAGAAGTGTATGGTGGTTCCTAAATCATCTAAAAACAGAGCTACAGAGCATAGGACACTTCCAATCATGGGAGTATATCTAGGGAAGTCTAAAAATCAACAAGACACAAGCACACCACAGTTTAGGGCTACTCTGTTTACAAGAACCTCAACTTCAGTACACCTTAAATATCCCAGGAAAGAGAACAATGGATAAAGAAGATGTGGTACTTATGTACAATGGAATATCTCTTCACCATGAAATCAATGTAATAAGGCTAGTAGAAGGATAAAGAGTGGATTTAGGTCCGATAATACTACTTGAAATAAGTCAAACAGAAAAAGAAACATATCATAAGATATCACTTATAGAGGGAGGGTAAATATGGCTGCACAAGAAATGAATTACAGAACAGAACAGTGTCTCACATTTAGAAAACACACTTATGTCAGCTTAAGGGGAAAGGAGAGGTGGGGTGATGCATAAAACCAGAGTTTGAAATTAGCACAGATACCGTTCAAGAAACCAAATAGGTATTAGACATGATCTACACCTTGCTCAATGAACTGGCCTCAACACACCCTATACACCGCAGAGAAATATATCTGAGTAATAAGAATCTTAAAACCCATGTATTGATATATCTCCATAAGGGAATCAAGTGTGTGCAGAGCAGCACAAACACAGCAGTGAAAATGAGCTAAACCCCATTATAGAAATAAATTTTAAAAACAAAACGCAGAAACAATGAAAGAGAGAAAAATTCTTACAAAATTCGCTCAGGGGCTGTGATGCAACCTGGATTGACCACATATAAACCCACAGCTGGATAAGACATAAGGCTGGACACTTGGGGCTGAGAGGATTGGTGAGCTTCGGTGAGCAACTGCCGAAAGTTTAATGCAATACTTCATGCTACTCATTCCAAGGGTCCCAACACTCCAGGTTGAAGGGAATCTTCCTACAGCTAAACCATGCTTGGGAAACCCAGCGACTGGTATACCATATGATCGGGAAAGGTTTCTAAAACGCACCACATTTTTCCTCTCCTGGGGCTCCGGATCGACATTCCAGCCGCTTTACTAACAACATCCCCACATGGAGAGTCAATGCCTTTAAGTTCTGGTATCGCACAGTCTTCAGTTAGTGCGGAGGATGAATGGGAATAGGGGGAACCAGTGAGAAACTAGCTGTAGCGGTTTCAATGGGCACATGTCACTCTAATTTCACATCAGTAAGAAGAATGAAGCAAAGGCACAGCAAGGTGTCCCAGAAGAAGAATAGGGCTTCAAGGAATCCTGTGGTTATGGGGCAAGATCACAAAACTAAGAGCTGAAAAATGGAGCTAAGGGCCACTGCAATTCAAAAACCTGACTTGCCCAAAAAGGGCGTATGCGTTTTTTCCTGAATATATTCAGGAAAAAACGCATACGCCCTTTTTGGCCAACCAAGCAAGCTTGCAAAGGAAATCTGCACTACAATGAAGTCTCAATTCCCCCTGGTCAAAAGGGCCATCTGAAAAAAGTGTAAAATCCATAAAGGCATGACAGGCCATGGAGAACTGGGAGCCATCTTATGCTGATGGGCAGGATGTAAATTGCCAACAGCCACTCTGGAGAAGTGTTTGGTGTTACCTGAAACATCTAAAAAACAAAGCAACAGAGCCTAGGGCACTTCCACTTATGGTACTATAGTTTAGGGCAATTAAAATCAAAAAGACACAGCCACCCCAAAGTTTGGGATGGCTCTGTTTACAAGAACCTGGTTTACGGTACAAGTTCAATATCGCAGAAAGTGAAAAATGGATAAAGAAGTTGTGGTACTTACGTACAATGCAATATCACTCAGCAATGAAATCTATGTCATCAGGCCCGTAGCAGCATAATGAGTGGACTAAGTACGATGAATCTAACTGAAATAAGTCACACAGAAAAAGAAACATCATAAGGTATCACTAATACACGGAATGTAAACTTGGCTACACAGGAACTGAATTCCAAAACAGAACAGGGTCTCAAATTTAGAAACCCAACTTATGCTTGCTTAAGGGGAAAGGTGAGTTGGGGTGCTGCATAAAACCAGAGATTGAAATGAGCACAGATAAAGTTCCTTAAGCCAAATATGGAATAGACAAGAGCTACTCCTTGCTCAACGAAATGGACTCAACACCCCATATTCAACGCCTAGGAATATACCTGACTAGTAAGAATCATAAAACCTATGGATTTATATATCTCTGTAAGAGAATCAAGAGTGTGTACAGCTGCATTAAAGCAGTGAAAATCAGGTAAATACCATAATAAAAATAAATTTCTTAAACAAAACACAATGACAGTGAAATAGAGAGAAATACTTAAGTAATCATTCAAGGCTTCTGATGCAACCTGCATTTACCACATCTACACCCAGAGCTGGGTGACACATAAGGCTGGACACTTGGGGCTCATAAGATTGGTGAGGTTCGGTGAGCAAATGAAGACCTTTGAAGTCATATTGCATGGTACCCATTCCATGGGTCTCAACTCTCCAGGATTAAGGGATACTTCCTTCAGCTAAAACATGCATGTGGAACCCAGAGAATGATCAACCGTGTGGCGAGAGACGTGTTCCAATATGTCTCAGTTTTCGTCCCCTGGTACTCGGGTGCAACATTCCAGACGCTTTACTAACACTCTCCCGACTTGGAGAGTCAGTGCCTTTAACCTCCTGTTTGGCCCAGTTTGCAATTTCTGCGGAAGATGAACAGGAATAGGGAGAACCAATGACAGACTAGCTGGAGGTGTCTGGACGGGCAAATTTAACTCTCATTTCCCACCAGGAAGAGGAATTAACCAAAGGCTCAGCGTGCCGTGCCGGAACCAGATTAGGGCCTGAAGCCATCCTGCGGTGTTGCGGCCAGCTCACGAGAAAGCGAGTTGAAGAAAGGAGCTCAGGGGCACTGTAATTCACAAACCTGCAGAGTTATAAATGACAGCTATCGTCCAAAAATATACTGAAGTAAGGCTGCCAAGAGGACTTGAAAGCGGGGCAGAATTGCAGGAAACCGATTTCAGGAGGTAGACTGGAATTGCATTTAAAGCATAGGAAAAGAGGCAGAACGTCCACAATGATGCACTTGGCCAAAAAGGGCGTATGCGTTTTTTCCTGAATATATTCAGGAAAAAACGCATACGCCCTTTTTGGCCAACCAAGCAAGCTTGCAAAGGAAATCTGCACTACAATGAAGTCTCACTTCCCCCCGGTCAAAAGGGCCATCTGAAAAAAGTGTAAAATCCAGAAAGGCAGGACAGGCCATGGAGAACTGGGAGCCTTGTTATGCTGATGGGCGGGATGTAAATTGCCAACAGCCACTCGGGAGAAGTGTATGGTGTTTCCTGAAACATCTAAAAAACAAAGCGACAGAGCCTAGGGCACTTCCACTTATGGTCCTATAGCTTAGGGAAATTAAAATCAAAAGACACAGCCACCCCAAAAGTTGGGATGGCTCTGTTTACAAGAACCTGGTTTACGGTACAAGTTCAATATCGCAGAAAGTGAAAAACGGATAAAGAAGTTGTGGTACTTACGTACAATGCAGTATCACTCAGCAATGAAATCTATGTCATCAGGCCCGTAGAAGCATAATGAGTGGATTCAGGTATGATGATTCTAACTGAAATAAGTCACACAGAAAAAGAAACATCATAAGATATCACTAATACACGGAATGTAAACTTGGCTACACAGGAACTGAATTACAAAACAGAACAGGGTCTCAAATTTAGAAAACCAACTTATGCTTGCTTAAGGGGAAAGGTGAGTTGGGGTGCTGCATAAAACCAGAGATTGAAATGAGCACAGATAAAGTTCCTTAAGCCAAATATGGAATAGACAAGAGCTACTCCTTGCTCAACGAAATGGACTCAACACCCCATATTAAATGCCTAAGAGTGTACCTGACTAGGAAGTATCTTAAAACCTATGGATTGCTATGTCTCTGAAAGAGAATCAAGTGTGTGTACAGGGGCATAAACGCAGCAGTGATAGGATTGGAGAGGTTCGGTGAGCAAATGAAGACCCTTTGAAGTCATATTGCATGGTACCCATTCCACGGGTCTCAACTCTCCAGGTTTAAGGTATTCTTCCTTCAGCTAAAACATGCATGTGGAACCCAGAGTATGATCAACCGTGTGATCGGGAGACGTGTTCCAATATGTGTCAGTTTTCGTCCCCTGGTACTCGGGTGCAACATTCCAGACGCTTTACTAACACTCTCCCGACTTGGAGAGTCAGTGCCTTTAACCTCCTGTTTGGCCCAGTTTGCAATTTCTGCGGAAGATGAACAGGAATAGGGAGAACCAATGACAGACTAGCTGGAGGTGTCTGGACGGGCAAATTTAACTCTCATTTCCCACCAGGAAGAGGAATTAACCAAAGGCTCAGCGTGCCGTGCCGCAACCAGATTAGGGCCTGAAGCCATCCTGCGGTGTTGCGGCCAGCTCACGAGAAAGCGAGTTGAAGAAAGGAGCTCAGGGGCACTGTAATTCACAAACCTGCAGAGTTATAAATGACAGCTATGGTCCAAAAATATACTGAAGTAAGGCTGCCAAGAGGACTTGAAAGCGGGGCAGAATTGCAGGAAACCGATTTCAGGAGGTAGACTGGAATTGCATTGAAAGCATAGGAAAAGAGGCAGAACGTCCACAATGATGCACTTGGCCAAAAAGGGCGTATGCGTTTTTTCCTGAATATATTCAGGAAAAAACGCATACGCCCTTTTTGGCCAACCAAGCAAGCTTGCAAAGGAAATCTGCACTACAATGAAGTCTCACTTCCCCCCGGTCAAAAGGGCCATCTGAAAAAAGTGTAAAATCCAGAAAGGCAGGACAGGCCATGGAGAACTGGGAGCCTTGTTATGCTGATGGGCGGGATGTCAATTGCCAACAGCCACTCGGGAGAAGTGTATGGTGTTTCCTGAAACATCTAAAAAACAAAGCAACAGAGCCTAGGGCACTTCCACTTATGGTCCTATAGCTTAGGGAAATTAAAATCAAAAAGACACAGCCACCCCAAAGGTTGGGACGGCTCTGTTTACAAGAACCTGGTTTACGGTACAAGTTCAATATCGCAGAAAGTGAAAAATGGATAAAGAAGTTGTGGTACTTACGTACAATGCAGTATCACTCAGCAATGAAATCTATGTCATCAGGCCCATAGCAGCATAATGAGTGGATTCAGGTATGATGATTCTAACTGAAATAAGTCACACAGAAAAAGAAACATCGTAAGATATCACTAATACACGGAATGTAAACTTGGCTACACAGGAACTGAATTACAAAACAGAACAGGGTCTCAAATTTAGAAAACTAACTTATGCTTGCTTAAGGGGAAAGGTGAGTTGGGGTGCTGCATAAAACCAGAGATTGAAATGAGCACAGATAAAGTTCCTTAAGCCAAATATGGAATAGACAAGAGCTACTCCTTGCTCAACGAAATGGATTCAACACCCCATATTAAACACCTAAGAATATACCTGACTAGGAAGTATCTTAAAACCCTTGGATTGCTATGTCTCCGAAAGAGAATCAAGCGTGTGTGCAGGGGCATAAACGCAGCAGTGATAGGATTGGAGAGGTTCGGTGAGCAAATGAAAACCCTTTGAAGTCATATTGCATGGTACCCATTCCACGGGTCTCAACTCTCCAGGTTTAAGGTATTCTTCCTTCAGCTAAAACATGCATGTGGAACCCAGAGTATGATCAACTGTGTGATCGGGAGACGTGTTCCAATATGTGTCAGTTTTCGTCCCCTGGTACTCGGGTGCAACATTCCAGACGCTTTACTAACACTCTCCCGACTTGGAGAGTCAGTGCCTTTAACCTCCTGTTTGGCCCAGTTTGCAATTTCTGTGGAAGATGAACAGGAATAGGGAGAACCAATGACAGACTAGCTGGAGGTGTCTGGACGGGCAAATTTAACTCTCATTTCCCACCAGGAAGAGGAATTAACCAAAGGCTCAGCGTGCCGTGCCGGAACCAGATTAGGGCCTGAAGCCATCCTGCGGTGTTGCGGCCAGCTCACGAGAAAGCGACTTGAAGAAAGGAGCTCGGGGCACTGTAATTCACAAACCTGCAGAGTTATAAATGACAGCTATCGTCCAAAAATATACTGAAGTAAGGCTGCCAAGAGGACTTGAAAGCGGGGCAGAATTGCAGGAAACCGATTTCAGGAGGTAGACTGGAATTGCATTTAAAGCATAGGAAAAGAGGCAGAACGTCCACAATGATGCACTTGGCCAAAAAGGGCGTATGCGTTTTTTCCTGAATATATTCAGGAAAAAACGCATACGCCCTTTTTGGCCAACCAAGCAAGCTTGCAAAGGAAATCTGCACTACAATGAAGTCTCACTTCCCCCCGGTCAAAAGGGCCATCTGAAAAAAGTGTAAAATCCAGAAAGGCAGGACAGGCCATGGAGAACTGGGAGCCTTGTTATGCTGATGGGCGGGATGTAAATTGCCAAGAGCCACTCGGGAGAAGTGTATGGTGTTTCCTGAAACATCTAAAAAACAAAGCAACAGAGCCTAGGGCACTTCCACTTATGGTCCTATAGCTTAGGGAAATTAAAATCAAAAGACACAGCCACCCCAAAGGTTGGGACGGCTCTGTTTACAAGAACCTGGTTTACGGTACAAGTTCAATATCGCAGAAAGTGAAAAATGGATAAAGAAGTTGTGGTACTTACGTACAATGCAATATCACTCAGCAATGAAATCTATGTCATCAGGCCCGTAGCAGCATAATGAGTGGATTCAGGTACGATGATTCTAACTGAAATAAGTCACACAGAAAAAGAAACATCATAAGATATCACTAATACACGGAATGTAACCTTGGCTACACAGGAACTGAATTACAAAACAGAACAGGGTCTCAAATTTAGAAACCCAACTTATGCTTGCTTAAGGGGAAAGGTGAGTTGGGGTGCTGCATAAAACCAGAGATTGAAATGAGCACAGATAAAGTTCCTTAAGCCAAATATGGAATAGACAAGAGCTACTCCTTGCTCAACGAAATGGACTCAACACCCCATATTAAATGCCTAAGAGTGTACCTGACTAGGAAGTATCTTAAAACCTATGGATTGCTATGTCTCTGAAAGAGAATCAAGTGTGTGTACAGGGGCATAAACGCAGCAGTGATAGGATTGGAGAGGTTCGGTGAGCAAATGAAGACCCTTTGAAGTCATATTGCATGGTACCCATTCCACGGGTCTCAACTCTCCAGGTTTAAGGTATTCTTCCTTCAGCTAAAACATGCATGTGGAACCCAGAGTATGATCAACCGTGTGATCGGGAGACGTGTTCCAATATGTCTCAGTTTTCGTCCCCTGGTACTCGGGTGCAACATTCCAGACGCTTTACTAACACTCTCCCGACTTGGAGAGTCAGTGCCTTTAACCTCCTGTTTGGCCCAGTTTGCAATTTCTGCGGAAGATGAACAGGAATAGGGAGAACCAATGACAGACTAGCTGGAGGTGTCTGGACGGGCAAATTTAACTCTCATTTCCCACCAGGAAGAGGAATTAACCAAAGGCTCAGCGTGCCGTGCCGGAACCAGATTAGGGCCTGAAGCCATCCTGCGGTGTTGCGGCCAGCTCACGAGAAAGCGACTTGAAGAAAGGAGCTCGGGGCACTGTAATTCACAAACCTGCAGAGTTATAAATGACAGCTATCGTCCAAAAATATACTGAAGTAAGGCTGCCAAGAGGACTTGAAAGCGGGGCAGAATTGCAGGAAACCGATTTCAGGAGGTAGACTGGAATTGCATTTAAAGCATAGGAAAAGAGGCAGAACGTCCACAATGATGCACTTGGCCAAAAAGGGCGTATGCGTTTTTTCCTGAATATATTCAGGAAAAAACGCATACGCCCTTTTTGGCCAACCAAGCAAGCTTGCAAAGGAAATCTGCACTACAATGAAGTCTCACTTCCCCCCGGTCAAAAGGGCCATCTGAAAAAAGTGTAAAATCCAGAAAGGCAGGACAGGCCATGGAGAACTGGGAGCCTTGTTATGCTGATGGGCGGGATGTAAATTGCCAACAGCCACTTGGGAGAAGTGTATGGTGTTTCCTGAAACATCTAAAAAACAAAGCAACAGAGCCTAGGGCACTTCCACTTATGGTCCTATTGCTTAGTTAATTTAAAATCTAAAAGACACAGCCACCCCAAAGGTTGGGACGGTTCTTTTTACTGGAATCTCTTCTACGGCACAAGTTAAATATCCCAGCGAGCAAATAATGGATAAAGAAGTTGCGGTACTTATGTACAACAGAATACCACTCAGCAATGAAATGTATGTCATCAGGCCCGTACCAGCATAATGATTGGATTGAGGCACGATGATTCTAAGTGAAATAAGTCACACAGAAAAAGAAACATCATAAGGTATCACTAATACACGGAATGTGAACTTGGCTACACATGAACTGAATTACAAAACAGAACAGGGTCTCAAGTTTAGAAAACTAACTTATGCTTGCTTAAGGGGGAAGGTGAGTTGGGGTGCTGCATTAAACCAGAGTTTGAAATTAGCACAGATACCGTTCCATAAGCCAAATATGGAATAGACAAGACCTACCCCTTGCTCAACGAAATGGATTCAACAATGAGGTATCACCTCACACCTGGTAGAATAGGCATCATAGAAAATCTACAAGCAAAAAATGCTGGAAAGGGTGTGGAGAAAAGGAACCCTCTTCCACTATTGTTGGGAATATAAATTGATACAGTCACTATGGAGAACAATATGGAATTTCTTAAGAAACTAACAATAGAATTACCATATGATACAGCAATCCCACTACTGGACATATACCCAGACAAAACCATAAATCAAAAAGAGACATTCACCGCAATGTTCATTGCATCACTATTTACAATATCGAGGTAATGGAAGCAACCTAAATGCCCACAGACAGACGAATGCATAAAGCTGTGGTACATATATAAAATGGAATATTACTAAGCCATGAAAAGGAATGAAATTGGGTCATTTGTAGAGACGTCGATGCATCTAGAGACTGTCATACAGAGTGAAGTAAGTCAGAAAGAGAAAAACAAATCTTGTATATTCATGCATATATGTGGAACCTAGAAAACCTGTACAGATTAACCATTTTGCAAGGCATAAATAGAGCAACAGATGTAGACAACAAACGTATGGACAACAAGGGGGGAAAGCTGTTGGGGGGGGTGGTGGGAGGAGTTGAGAGACTGGGATTGGCATGTATACATTTATATGTATAAAATAGATAACCAATAAGAACCTGCTGTATAAAAATATAAAATAAAATTCAAAATTAAAAAGAAATAAAATTTAAAAAATAGAAAAAACAATTATTCCCTTCACATACATGTATTTATATGAATAAATTATTTCCATGCTTATATCTGTAAATACAAAAAAGAGGAATAAAATCTACCTTGAACCCAAAACGAAAAAGAGAAAAAAAACACAGAACCCACCAGTTCCACAGAGGAAAACCGTATCAGGGCACTTGCTCCAGTTGTAAACAATTCTGAAGTTGGTCAGTGGTGGGGAATCGTCTCCCATTCAGCCAGCAGCCCCCACGCAACAAGCGTCCTCATTGCAAAGCTGGGGCACCATGCCGAGGCATCTGTGAGTAAACGTGAGCTGAGCCCCAGGCCAGTTGCTGCTGAACTATTCCCACCCATCCCAGGTAAAACACCTGAATATATACAAGGACTTGAAAGCCTAGAGGGAGGGCCATAGAGCCACACGAGTGACAGCATGCCGGCCGACTTGGTGCCTGCAGGCCAGCCAGGATGGTCCTGGCCCTGGGTGCTCTTCTGGAAGATTTCCATTTCCCTGCCTGAGATACCCGTCCTGTCCCTGCCCCCACTGCTTTTTTCCTTCCTCACCTCTGCCCAGGGAGAAATTCCAGCAGCAGGTATGGGTGACACATCTTCTTCTTTAGCAGGTGGCAGCCTGGCAACTGCTGCAGAAAGTCCAGCAGAGCCCCACTCACACTGGGCCACCCACAAAGCCGTGGCCTCTCACTCCCTCCCACCAGCCCAGCCCCGAGACTGCTGACAGGGCAGAGAAAATGGCGTCAGGCACGGCTGCAGGGGCTCTTGCTGCCTGGAGTGGTATTTATAGTGATCTCAACCCAGGCACACCTGGGGAGGGCTGGCCGGCACGGTAAGGCTGCCCAGGTCAGCCAATCATCACCCCTCAGGGGCTCACAGTTGCAGAAAATGGAACTTGCTGAACCGGCCAGGTCCAAGGAACAGGTGTGGGCTCCTGAGAGTCAGGATAGACAAGGGGCTGCAGCTTTGGCTTGTTTTCTAATCATTTTATCTGGCCCATGAGTGGGAGACAACTTCAAGAAAACCCTCTCCTAATGAGAGGAACCCAGGAGTCAGGGAGAGGAGGGGTGGGTGGTGGTTGGAGACAGAGGCCTGGTGCCCCGGGTGCAGTGGAAGTCTCTGGAAGACCAGGTGGAGGGAGGCCTCACGGAGTGATGCCCAGGGTCACAGACCTGTCGCAGCTGCTGTTTGTTAGTTCAAGTCCTGCTCTGAGGTGCTCTGTGTCAGCTCTGAGCGACAGGTGAGCTGGGGGTGCTCTGCAATGAGGGCTATGTGCACGGTTCCTGTGTGCCCAGCCCTGCCACGGTACCTGCAAGGGTAGCTCTGTATCCTGGGAGGGGCCTGACCACGAGAGCCCTGTGGGCTGGGGTGGGGGTGGGGTACCTGCCCAGGTGAGCTCCATATTCTGGGATTGGTCTGACCACGAGAGCCCCATGGGCTGCTGGGGACCTGGTAAAGGATGTCAGGACAGTCAGTGAAGCCACCGAGGATATACCTCCAGTTGCTCCTAATTCCTACACCCTGCTGGTCATTCTACCAACCACCAGGACATGGTATTCTGTATTAGTCTTCAATGATGCCTTCTTTTGTATTCCATTAGTCCCAGAGTCACAAGAAATTTTGGCTTGTGAGTGGCAGGACTCAACATACAACTAAAACAATACTTCCGGGCCGTCTGGCCCCAAGGGTGCAAAAATTCCCACACCATCTTTGGGGAAAGCTTAGCTAAAGACCTAAAAGTTCTACCTCTGGAAAAGGAAACCCTCCTTCAATATGCAGACGACATTCTGATCGCCAGCCCTACTAAGGAGGCCTCTGAACTACCAAGCCAATAAAGGATAGAAGTTGTCCAAGAAAAAGCTCAAATATCACAGACTGCCGTGACCTGCCTGGGCTTCATTCTCACAGAAGGTTGGAGAAGTCCATCCCAGGAAAGGGAAGAAACCATTTTCAGCCTTACCCCTTTCTAAAACTAGAAGACAGCTTAGGGGTTCCTGGGGAGGCCAGGGTTTGCTGCTTCTGGATCCCTAACTACAGTCTACTAGCTGGGCCTCTATATGAAACACTGAAAGGAAAAGATGATGATCGTTTTGAATAGAATCCAGAAGTGGCCTTTCAAGAATGGAAAGAGCAGTCAATTCAGACCCTTGCCCTGGAACTCCCTAATTTAGCTAAACCCTTTGACCTTTACATTCCCGGTGAAAGGTGAATCGCCATTGGAGAATTAGTGCAAAACCTGGGACCACTTGAAATGGAACAATGCAAGAATGCCATCCAGGTAGGATAAACTATGGTCACCAAGGGGCTTGGCCCACTGCCACATCTGGCCAAGATACTGGCGGTATCTAAAACCCTGGAAATCAGCAGCCCAAAAGGCCACCTCCCTCCTAAGGGAAAAGGACCCCACGTGGTGATCCTAACCACCAACCATGCCCTGAAGTTGCAGGGTTCGCTCCGTGGGCACACCGACCTCGAGTGAGGAGGCCCTCCAACTCCAACATCCAGAGAGATAACCGGGGGCAACAGGGCACCATGACGACTCGTGTGAACATCACTTGACCTGGAGTTTCTCTCATAAAACAACAAGAGTGTGTCCCAAAAGAGTAGACTACTGCTTGCCGGACTTACTGCACCCAGAGGGGAGCTAATAATCTTGGCGGGGGAACCGTATATCACACTGTCACCATAGAAAAGCCTACAGACACCGTGATGATGGTGGCCAGTAAGACCGGCTGGACTCTTGTTTACTTCAAAAGGCTGTTGGCTCAGTGGCCATCATGGTCCTTGATCACCACTGACCCTGGACTGTCTGGGAGTTGAGCGGGCAGGGCTCTGACACCTGGTGCTGTTTGTACGTTAATTCAGGGGCCTAATTGAAGAAAGCGCAGACTACTGGTCAGAGCATCTAGGCTGGCAGAAACGGTCGGCCTAAGGTGGCCGAACAAATGTGGGGCGGGGTGAAACCGGCCCCCACAGCGTCTCTGCACATCTCTTTCCTGGACCCTTGAAGGTCATTAGAATCTATAACACTTCCAATGCTGGTGCTCAGGTGGACGAGCAGGGAGGCAGGGGGCCTGGGGACAATCAACGTCACCTGGAGGCTGCTGGGGAGAAGCTCTGACCCTCGCCCCAGGGTATGAGGGCTCCCAACTCAGCACTCAGCAGTTACAGAAGAAGGGTCTGCACCCTCAGCACTCCAAGAATGAGGAACGGGACAAAAGGCAGAGGGGGGGTTTGTCCCCAGCAAAGCCCATTAAAAATCCCTGGGAGATAAAAATAGAATCTGGGCAATAAAGTCAAGTCTAACCTTTTTTATCCTTTGTGCTTTGTCTAATTTCACGTGCTCCTAGGGTCCCGCATGCAGAGGTTCCACACCCGGCACTTCAGACCAGATTTCCTAGTGCAGAATGGCTGGGTCGACACCTCAGCTCCTGGGGCCCAGTGCAGACTCCGCGATATAGAGCCTGAGCTACAGCCAACCCGGCCCTCGAGAGCTCCGCCCCCTCCCTCCCACTGACTCTGACAGGATCTCTACACAGCAGCCCAGCCCACAGCCCACGGGGTAGTACATGCTCTCACCTCTCCATTCTCTGATCAAAATATAAAGTTTCCTTTGCTTGTGAACCAAACTCAGTCTCGATCTGTTGGCCCCAATGACACTGGGCAGGGGGACACTTGTTGGGGTCCACTCTGGAGGATCAGTAACAGAAATTGAGACTATTGTAACCTCAATGAACAGATGTGTGAGCCAAAGTGTAGTTAACATAGAACAGTGTATAAGGCTCGGGTAAAATAAGATGTTTCTAAAACTTCCATTGGATATTTCCATCACTTTATTATAAGCAAGTTCAGTGAAAAGGTTTGTCTTATTTGTCAGCTCAATATTAGAGAAATGAAGTGATTTCTTTCCAAGGATGTACATCTAATAATCTTGGTTAAACCTTCAATCTTGTTTTAAATGCTTTTCCATTGAAAATGATACCTCTCTTTCAGCTCCCCCATTTCTGAGAAGTATAAAATCTTATAATTTATTATTACCAAAGGGGAAAGGTGGGAGGAGGGATAAATTAACAGTTTGGGATTAACACATACACACTGCTATGTATAAAATAGATCATCAACAAGGAACTACTGTATAGCACAGGGAACTACACTCAACATTTTGCAATAACCTATAAGGGGAAATAATCTGAAAAAGAATAGATATTTTTATTGACATCATCTATCAATGACAGTTAAAGTGTAACCTAAGGGAAGCTGGTGGTGAGTGCTTCTGACCCTGAAGACTTCAATCATCTAAAGTTTGGACTCTGCCTACTTCCCAAGGCCCTTAATGAACATATGTGTAGCCGTAGCTTAAAAAATTCCCCAGTTTGGGTTTCGGGGAGACACTGATTTTGAAAAAGCCCTGGTGTTCTCCTTACATGAATGGGACTCTTCCTACTGCTAAAACATGTCTGTCACACCCAGAGGATGGTATACCGTCTGATCGGGAAGAGTTTGGAAAAGGCATCTCATCTCCTCATCTCCTGGTGCTCGGGTTCACCCCTCCAGCGTCTTTACTAACAGTCTCCCCACTTGGAGATGTCAGCACTGTCAACATCCTGTTGCGTACAGTTTGGAATTTGTCCAGAGGATGAAGCGGAAGGATGAGGAACAATGAGAGACAAGTCCTACGTGTTCAGACAGGCACATGTCACTCTAATTTCCAATCAGGAAGACGAATTGACCAAAGGCTAGGGTTGCCCATGGAAACAGTATAGGGCTTGAGGAAATCCCGCTGCTTTGTGGCCAGTTCCCATAAACACAAGTTGAACAATAGAACTCAGGGGCAGTAAAATTCACAAAACTGCAGAGTTGAAAATATCCATCACTGAAAAATGTCTTGAGGAAAGTCAGAGAAAAGGACTTGTAAGCAAGGGAGAATGGCAGGAAAGGGATTTGAGGAGGTAGAAAGGACTCGCCATTAAGCACAAGAAAAGGAGCTGAACATTGCCAACATTGCAGTTGGCCAAAAAGGGTGTATGCGTTTTTTTGTGTATATATTCAAGAAAAGAGCGTACACCTTTTTAGCCAACCAAACAGGTGGGCACTGGAAGTCAATACTACAAAAGACATCACTTCGCATCAGTCAGAAGAGCCATCCTCATAAAGCGTAAACAACAGAAATGCAGGACAGGGCAAGGAGAAGAGGGAGCCCTGTGAGACTTATAGTGGAAATGTATATTGCCAACGGCCATTCTGGAGAAGTGTATTGTGTTTACTAAAGCATCTAAACAATGAGCTACAGAGCATAGGGCACTTGCACCCATGGGCGTATATCTTGGGAAAAACAAAAATCGAGAGGACACAGGCACCCCAATGTTTACCCCCTCTCTGTTTAAAAGATCCTCGACTAGGATATAACTTAAATGTCTCTGGAGGGAAAAAATGGATAGAGATGTGGTACTTAGGTAGAGTGGAATATTATTCAGCCTGGAAATCAATGAAATATGGCCAGCTGTAACAACTCCGGAGGAGTTACGTATGATCATTCTAAGTGACAGAATTCAAAAAGAAGAAGACACATATCATAAGATATCACTTAAAGGTGGAATCCAAAATGGCTACACATGAAATAAATTACAAAACAAAAACATAGTCAAATATGTAGAAAACACGCATAAGGCTGCTAAACGGGAAAGGTGGGGAGGGGTGAGGCATCATCCAGGAGGTTGAAATTAGCAAAGATACCATTCCAAATACCAAACTGATAATCAACAAGGCCTACACGGTAGCTAAAAGAACTGCACTCAGCACACTCAAGTCACCGGAAAAGAATATATACGACTGGTAAGAATCTGAAAAAGAATTTATTGATGTCTCTCTGTACGTGAATCAAGTGGATGTACAGCAGCAAGAAACAGAGCTTTGAAAATCAGCTGTAACCAATATAGTAATAAATTGAAAAAAATAAACGACAGAGAGACAGAGAAAACCTCTTACAACTTTTCCTCAGGGACTGTGATGCAACATGGATTGAACACATCTAGACCCACAGCAGGATGAGACATAAGGCTGGAAACTGTTTGCGCTAAGAGAAATGTGAGGTTGGGTGAGGAAATGCACACCCTTTAAAGTAATACTACCTGGTACCCATTCAATGGGTCCCAAATCTGCAGGTTCAAGGGATCTTCCTACAGCTAAAACATGCATGGAAAACCCAGAGGACTGTACACCATGTGATCGGGAGATGTGTCTAAAATACACCTCATTTATCCTCTCCTGGTGCTCCTGTTCACCATTCCAGCCACGTTACTTAGAAGCTCCCCACTTGGAGAATCAGCACATTTAAACTTCTGTTTCACACATTTTGCAAATTGTGAGGAGGATGAACGGGAAGAGGGGGAACCAATGAGAGAAGAGTTGTAGGGGTTTGGACGGGCACATATCACTCTAATTTCCCATTAAGAATAAGAATTAAAAAAAGGCTCAGCCTGCCTCGCCGGAGCCAAAATAGGGCCTGAAGCAATCCTGCAGGTTTGAGGCCAGCTCACAAAAGAGCAACTTAAAACATGGAGCTCAGGGTCACTGCAATTCACAAACCTGCAGAGTTATAAATGAAAACTAACGTCCAAAAATATGTTGAGGTAAGGCAAAGAAGAGGATCTGAATGCAAGACAGAATTGCAAGAAACAGATTTCAAGAGATAGATTGGACTCGTCTTTAACGCACATGAAAAGCGGCAGAATTTCGACAATGATGCAGTTGGCCCAAAAGGGCGTATGCGATTTTTCCTGATTATATCCAGGAAAAAACGCATACGCACTTTATGGGCAACGAAGCAAGCAAGCAATGCAAATGTGCACAACAAAGAAGTCTCATTTCCCACCGGTCAAAAGGGCCATCCTAAAAAATTGTAAAAACCAGAAATGCAGGACAGGCCATGGAGAACAGGGAGCCTTTATACGCTGATGGGCAGTGTGTGAACTGCCGAGAGCCACTCTGGAGAAGTGTATGGTGGTTCCTAAATCATCTAAAAACAGAGCTACAGAGCATAGGACACTTCCAATCATGGGAGTATATCTAGGGAAGTCTAAAAATCAACAAGACACAAGCACACCACAGTTTAGGGCTACTCTGTTTACAAGAACCTCAACTTCAGTACACCTTAAATATCCCAGGAAAGAGAACAATGGATAAAGAAGATGTGGTACTTATGTACAATGGAATATCTCTTCACCATGAAATCAATGTAATAAGGCTAGTAGAAGGATAAAGAGTGGATTTAGGTCCGATAATACTACTTGAAATAAGTCAAACAGAAAAAGAAACATATCATAAGATATCACTTATAGAGGGAGGGTAAATATGGCTGCACAAGAAATGAATTACAGAACAGAACAGTGTCTCACATTTAGAAAACACACTTATGTCAGCTTAAGGGGAAAGGAGAGGTGGGGTGATGCATAAAACCAGAGTTTGAAATTAGCACAGATACCGTTCAAGAAACCAAATAGGTATTAGACAAGATCTACACCTTGCTCAATGAACTGGCCTCAACACACCCTATACACCGCAGAGAAATATATCTGAGTAATAAGAATCTTAAAACCCATGTATTGATATATCTCCATAAGGGAATCAAGTGTGTGCAGAGCGGCACAAACACAGCAGTGAAAAGGAGCTAAACCCCATTATAGAAATAAATTTTAAAAACAAAACGCAGAAACAATGAAAGAGAGAAAAATTCTTACAAAATTCGCTCAGGGGCTGTGATGCAACCTGGATTGACCACATATAAACCCACAGCTGGATAAGACATAAGGCTGGACACTTGGGGCTGAGAGGATTGGTGAGCTTCGGTGAGCAACTGCCGAAAGTTTAATGCAATACTTCATGCTACTCATTCCAAGGGTCCCAACACTCCAGGTTGAAGGGAATCTTCCTACAGCTAAACCATGCTTGGGAAACCCAGCGACTGGTATACCATATGATCGGGAAAGGTTTCTAAAACACACCACATTTTTCCTCTCCTGGGGCTCCAGATCGACATTCCAGCCGCTTTACTAACAACATCCCCACATGGAGAGTCAATGCCTTTAAGTTCTGGTATCGCACAGTCTTCAGTTAGTGCGGAGGATGAATGGGAATAGGGGGAACCAGTGAGAAACTAGCTGTAGCGGTTTCAATGGGCACATGTCACTCTAATTTCACATCAGTAAGAAGAATGAAGCAAAGGCACAGCAAGGTGTCCCAGAAGAAGAATAGGGCTTCAAGGAATCCTGTGGTTATGGGGCAAGATCACAAAACTAAGAGCTGAAAAATGGAGCTAAGGGCCACTGCAATTCAAAAACCTGACTTGCCCAAAAAGGGCGTATGTGTTTTTTCCTGAATATATTCAGGAAAAAACGCATACGCCCTTTTTGGCCAACCAAGCAAGCTTGCAAAGGAAATCTGCACTACAATGAAGTCTCAATTCCCCCTGGTCAAAAGGGCCATCTGAAAAAAGTGTAAAATCCATAAAGGCATGACAGGCCATGGAGAACTGGGAGCCATCTTATACTGATGGGCAGGATGTAAATTGCCAACAGCCACTCTGGAGAAGTGTTTGGTGTTTCCTGAAATCTCTAAAAAACAAAGCAACAGAGCCTAGGGCACTTCCACTTATGGTCCTATAGTTTAGGGCAATTAAAATCAAAAAGACACAGCCACCCCAAAGTTTGGGATGGCTCTGTTTACAAGAACCTCATATACGGTACAAGTTCAATATCGCAGAAAGTGAAAAATGGATAAAGAAGTTGTGGTACTTACGTACAATGCAATATCACTCAGCAATGAAATCTATGTCATCAGGCCCGTAGCAGCATAATGAGTGGACTAAGTACGATGAATCTAACTGAAATAAGTCACACAGAAAAAGAAACATCATAAGGTATCACTAATACACGGAATGTAAACTTGGCTACACAGGAACTGAATTCCAAAACAGAACAGGGTCTCAAATTTAGAAAACCAACTTATGCTTGCTTAAGGGGAAAGGTGAGTTGGGGTGCTGCATAAAACCAGAGATTGAAATGAGCACAGATAAAGTTCCTTAAGCCAAATATGGAATAGACAAGAGCTACTCCTTGCTCAACGAAATGGACTCAACACCCCATATTCAACGCCTAGGAATATACCTGACTAGTAAGAATCATAAAACCTATGGATTTATATATCTCTGTAAGAGAATCAAGAGTGTGTACAGCTGCATTAAAGCAGTGAAAATCAGGTAAATACCATAATAAAAATAAATTTCTTAAACAAAACACAATGACAGCGAAATAGAGAGAAATACTTAAGTAATCATTCAAGGCTTCTGATGCAACCTGCATTTACCACATCTACACCCAGAGCTGGGTGACACATAAGGCTGGACACTTGGGGCTCATAAGATTGGTGAGGTTCGGTGAGCAAATGAAGACCTTTGAAGTCATATTGCATGGTACCCATTCCATGGGTCTCAACTCTCCAGGATTAAGGGATACTTCCTTCAGCTAAAACATGCAAGTGGAACCCAGAGAATGATCAACCGTGTGATCGGGAGACGTGTTCCAATATGTGTCAGTTTTCGTCCCCTGGTACTCGGGTGCAACATGCCAGACGCTTTACTAACACTCTCCCGACTTGGAGAGTCAGTGCCTTTAACCTCCTGTTTGGCCCAGTTTGCAATTTCTGCGGAAGATGAACAGGAATAGGGAGAACCAATGACAGACTAGCTGGAGGTGTCTGGACGGGCAAATTTAACTCTCATTTCCCACCAGGAAGAGGAATTAACCAAAGGCTCAGCGTGCCGTGCCGGAACCAGATTAGGGCCTGAAGCCATCCTGCGGTGTTGCGGCCAGCTCACGAGAAAGCGAGTTGAAGAAAGGAGCTCAGGGGCACTGTAATTCACAAACTTGTAGAGTTATAAATGACAGCTATCGTCCAAAAATATACTGAAGTAAGGCTGCCAAGAGGACTTGAAAGCGGGGCAGAATTGCAGGAAACCGATTTCAGGAGGTAGACTGGAATTGCATTTAAAGCATAGGAAAAGAGGCAGAACGTCCACAATGATGCACTTGGCCAAAAAGGGCGTATGCGTTTTTTTCCTGAATATATTCAGGAAAAAAACGCATACGCCCTTTTTGGCCAACCAAGCAAGCTTGCAAAGGAAATCTGCACTACAATGAAGTCTCACTTCCCCCCGGTCAAAAGGGCCATCTGAAAAAAGTGTAAAATCCAGAAAGGCAGGACAGGCCATGGAGAACTGGGAGCCTTGTTATGCTGATGGGCGGGATGTAAATTGCCAACAGCCACTCGGGAGAAGTGTATGGTGTTTCCTGAAACATCTAAAAAACAAAGCAACAGAGCCTAGGGCACCTCCACTTATGGTCCTATAGCTTAGGGAAATTAAAATCAAAAAGACACAGCCACCCCAAAGGTTGGGACGGCTCTGTTTACAAGAACCTGGTTTACGGTACAAGTTCAATATCGCAGAAAGTGAAAAATGGATAAAGAAGTTGTGGTACTTACGTACAATGCAATATCACTCAGCAATGAAATCTATGTCATCAGGCCCGTAGCAGCATAATGAGTGGATTCAGGTACGATGATTCTAACTGAAATAAGTCACACAGAAAAAGAAACATCGTAAGATATCACTAATACACGGAATGTAAACTTGGCTACACAGGAACTGAATTACAAAACAGAACAGGGTCTCAAATTTAGAAAACTAACTTATGCTTGCTTAAGGGGAAAGGTGAGTTGGGGTGCTGCATAAAACCAGAGATTGAAATGAGCACAGATAAAGTTCCTTAAGCCAAATATGGAATAGACAAGAGCTACTCCTTGCTCAACGAAATGGATTCAACACCCCATATTAAACACCTAAGAATATACCTGACTAGGAAGTATCTTAAAACCCTTGGATTGCTATGTCTCCGAAAGAGAATCAAGCGTGTGTGCAGGGGCATAAACGCAGCAGTGATAGGATTGGAGAGGTTCGGTGAGCAAATGAAAACCCTTTGAAGTCATATTGCATGGTACCCATTCCACGGGTCTCAACTCTCCAGGTTTAAGGTATTCTTCCTTCAGCTAAAACATGCATGTGGAACCCAGAGTATGATCAACTGTGTGATCGGGAGACGTGTTCCAATATGTGTCAGTTTTCGTCCCCTGGTACTCGGGTGCAACATTCCAGACGCTTTACTAACACTCTCCCGACTTGGAGAGTCAGTGCCTTTAACCTCCTGTTTGGCCCAGTTTGCAATTTCTGTGGAAGATGAACAGGAATAGGGAGAACCAATGACAGACTAGCTGGAGGTGTCTGGACGGGCAAATTTAACTCTCATTTCCCACCAGGAAGAGGAATTAACCAAAGGCTCAGCGTGCCGTGCCGGAACCAGATTAGGGCCTGAAGCCATCCTGCGGTGTTGCGGCCAGCTCACGAGAAAGCGACTTGAAGAAAGGAGCTCGGGGCACTGTAATTCACAAACCTGCAGAGTTATAAATGACAGCTATCGTCCAAAAATATACTGAAGTAAGGCTGCCAAGAGGACTTGAAAGCGGGGCAGAATTGCAGGAAACCGATTTCAGGAGGTAGACTGGAATTGCATTTAAAGCATAGGAAAAGAGGCAGAACGTCCACAATGATGCACTTGGCCAAAAAGGGCGTATGCGTTTTTTCCTGAATATATTCAGGAAAAAACGCATACGCCCTTTTTGGCCAACCAAGCAAGCTTGCAAAGGAAATCTGCACTACAATGAAGTCTCACTTCCCCCCGGTCAAAAGGGCCATCTGAAAAAAGTGTAAAATCCAGAAAGGCAGGACAGGCCATGGAGAACTGGGAGCCTTGTTATGCTGATGGGCGGGATGTAAATTGCCAAGAGCCACTCGGGAGAAGTGTATGGTGTTTCCTGAAACATCTAAAAAACAAAGCAACAGAGCCTAGGGCACTTCCACTTATGGTCCTATAGCTTAGGGAAATTAAAATCAAAAGACACAGCCACCCCAAAGGTTGGGACGGCTCTGTTTACAAGAACCTGGTTTACGGTACAAGTTCAATATCGCAGAAAGTGAAAAATGGATAAAGAAGTTGTGGTACTTACGTACAATGCAATATCACTCAGCAATGAAATCTATGTCATCAGGCCCGTAGCAGCATAATGAGTGGATTCAGGTACGATGATTCTAACTGAAATAAGTCACACAGAAAAAGAAACATCATAAGATATCACTAATACACGGAATGTAACCTTGGCTACACAGGAACTGAATTACAAAACAGAACAGGGTCTCAAATTTAGAAACCCAACTTATGCTTGCTTAAGGGGAAAGGTGAGTTGGGGTGCTGCATAAAACCAGAGATTGAAATGAGCACAGATAAAGTTCCTTAAGCCAAATATGGAATAGACAAGAGCTACTCCTTGCTCAACGAAATGGACTCAACACCCCATATTAAATGCCTAAGAGTGTACCTGACTAGGAAGTATCTTAAAACCTATGGATTGCTATGTCTCTGAAAGAGAATCAAGTGTGTGTACAGGGGCATAAACGCAGCAGTGATAGGATTGGAGAGGTTCGGTGAGCAAATGAAGACCCTTTGAAGTCATATTGCATGGTACCCATTCCACGGGTCTCAACTCTCCAGGTTTAAGGTATTCTTCCTTCAGCTAAAACATGCATGTGGAACCCAGAGTATGATCAACCGTGTGATCGGGAGACGTGTTCCAATATGTCTCAGTTTTCGTCCCCTGGTACTCGGGTGCAACATTCCAGACGCTTTACTAACACTCTCCCGACTTGGAGAGTCAGTGCCTTTAACCTCCTGTTTGGCCCAGTTTGCAATTTCTGCGGAAGATGAACAGGAATAGGGAGAACCAATGACAGACTAGCTGGAGGTGTCTGGACGGGCAAATTTAACTCTCATTTCCCACCAGGAAGAGGAATTAACCAAAGGCTCAGCGTGCCGTGCCGGAACCAGATTAGGGCCTGAAGCCATCCTGCGGTGTTGCGGCCAGCTCACGAGAAAGCGACTTGAAGAAAGGAGCTCGGGGCACTGTAATTCACAAACCTGCAGAGTTATAAATGACAGCTATCGTCCAAAAATATACTGAAGTAAGGCTGCCAAGAGGACTTGAAAGCGGGGCAGAATTGCAGGAAACCGATTTCAGGAGGTAGACTGGAATTGCATTTAAAGCATAGGAAAAGAGGCAGAACGTCCACAATGATGCACTTGGCCAAAAAGGGCGTATGCGTTTTTTCCTGAATATATTCAGGAAAAAACGCATACGCCCTTTTTGGCCAACCAAGCAAGCTTGCAAAGGAAATCTGCACTACAATGAAGTCTCACTTCCCCCCGGTCAAAAGGGCCATCTGAAAAAAGTGTAAAATCCAGAAAGGCAGGACAGGCCATGGAGAACTGGGAGCCTTGTTATGCTGATGGGCGGGATGTAAATTGCCAACAGCCACTTGGGAGAAGTGTATGGTGTTTCCTGAAACATCTAAAAAACAAAGCAACAGAGCCTAGGGCACTTCCACTTATGGTCCTATTGCTTAGTTAATTTAAAATCTAAAAGACACAGCCACCCCAAAGGTTGGGACGGTTCTTTTTACTGGAATCTCTTCTACGGCACAAGTTAAATATCCTAGCGAGCAAATAATGGATAAAGAAGTTGCGGTACTTATGTACAACAGAATACCACTCAGCAATGAAATGTATGTCATCAGGCCCGTACCAGCATAATGATTGGATTGAGGCACGATGATTCTAAGTGAAATAAGTCACACAGAAAAAGAAACATCATAAGGTATCACTAATACACGGAATGTGAACTTGGCTACACATGAACTGAATTACAAAACAGAACAGGGTCTCAAGTTTAGAAAACTAACTTATGCTTGCTTAAGGGGGAAGGTGAGTTGGGGTGCTGCATTAAACCAGAGTTTGAAATTAGCACAGATACCGTTCCATAAGCCAAATATGGAATAGACAAGACCTACCCCTTGCTCAACGAAATGGATTCAACAATGAGGTATCACCTCACACCTGGTAGAATAGGCATCATAGAAAATCTACAAGCAAAAAATGCTGGAAAGGGTGTGGAGAAAAGGAACCCTCTTCCACTATTGTTGGGAATATAAATTGATACAGTCACTATGGAGAACAATATGGAATTTCTTAAGAAACTAACAATAGAATTACCATATGATACAGCAATCCCACTACTGGACATATACCCAGACAAAACCATAAATCAAAAAGAGACATTCACCGCAATGTTCATTGCATCACTATTTACAATATCGAGGTAATGGAAGCAACCTAAATGCCCACAGACAGACGAATGCATAAAGCTGTGGTACATATATAAAATGGAATATTACTAAGCCATGAAAAGGAATGAAATTGGGTCATTTGTAGAGACGTCGATGCATCTAGAGACTGTCATACAGAGTGAAGTAAGTCAGAAAGAGAAAAACAAATCTTGTATATTCATGCATATATGTGGAACCTAGAAAACCTGTACAGATTAACCATTTTGCAAGGCATAAATAGAGCAACAGATGTAGACAACAAACGTATGGACAACAAGGGGGGAAAGCTGTTGGGGGGGGTGGTGGGAGGAGTTGAGAGACTGGGATTGGCATGTATACATTTATATGTATAAAATAGATAACCAATAAGAACCTGCTGTATAAAAATATAAAATAAAATTCAAAATTAAAAAGAAATAAAATTTAAAAAATAGAAAAAACAATTATTCCCTTCACATACATGTATTTATATGAATAAATTATTTCCATGCTTATATCTGTAAATACAAAAAAGAGGAATAAAATCTACCTTGAACCCAAAACGAAAAAGAGAAAAAAAACACAGAACCCACCAGTTCCACAGAGGAAAACCGTATCAGGGCACTTGCTCCAGTTGTAAACAATTCTGAAGTTGGTCAGTGGTGGGGAATCGTCTCCCATTCAGCCAGCAGCCCCCACGCAACAAGCGTCCTCATTGCAAAGCTGGGGCACCATGCCGAGGCATCTGTGAGTAAACGTGAGCTGAGCCCCAGGCCAGTTGCTGCTGAACTATTCCCACCCATCCCAGGTAAAACACCTGAATATATACAAGGACTTGAAAGCCTAGAGGGAGGGCCATAGAGCCACACGAGTGACAGCATGCCGGCCGACTTGGTGCCTGCAGGCCAGCCAGGATGGTCCTGGCCCTGGGTGCTCTTCTGGAAGATTTCCATTTCCCTGCCTGAGATACCCGTCCTGTCCCTGCCCCCACTGCTTTTTTCCTTCCTCACCTCTGCCCAGGGAGAAATTCCAGCAGCAGGTATGGGTGACACATCTTCTTCTTTAGCAGGTGGCAGCCTGGCAACTGCTGCAGAAAGTCCAGCAGAGCCCCACTCACACTGGGCCACCCACAAAGCCGTGGCCTCTCACTCCCTCCCACCAGCCCAGCCCCGAGACTGCTGACAGGGCAGAGAAAATGGCGTCAGGCACGGCTGCAGGGGCTCTTGCTGCCTGGAGTGGTATTTATAGTGATCTCAACCCAGGCACACCTGGGGAGGGCTGGCCGGCACGGTAAGGCTGCCCAGGTCAGCCAATCATCACCCCTCAGGGGCTCACAGTTGCAGAAAATGGAACTTGCTGAACCGGCCAGGTCCAAGGAACAGGTGTGGGCTCCTGAGAGTCAGGATAGACAAGGGGCTGCAGCTTTGGCTTGTTTTCTAATCATTTTATCTGGCCCATGAGTGGGAGACAACTTCAAGAAAACCCTCTCCTAATGAGAGGAACCCAGGAGTCAGGGAGAGGAGGGGTGGGTGGTGGTTGGAGACAGAGGCCTGGTGCCCCGGGTGCAGTGGAAGTCTCTGGAAGACCAGGTGGAGGGAGGCCTCACGGAGTGATGCCCAGGGTCACAGACCTGTCGCAGCTGCTGTTTGTTAGTTCAAGTCCTGCTCTGAGGTGCTCTGTGTCAGCTCTGAGCGACAGGTGAGCTGGGGGTGCTCTGCAATGAGGGCTATGTGCACGGTTCCTGTGTGCCCAGCCCTGCCACGGTACCTGCAAGGGTAGCTCTGTATCCTGGGAGGGGCCTGACCACGAGAGCCCTGTGGGCTGGGGTGGGGGTGGGGTACCTGCCCAGGTGAGCTCCATATTCTGGGATTGGTCTGACCACGAGAGCCCCATGGGCTGCTGGGGACCTGGTAAAGGATGTCAGGACAGTCAGTGAAGCCACCGAGGATATACCTCCAGTTGCTCCTAATTCCTACACCCTGCTGGTCATTCTACCAACCACCAGGACATGGTATTCTGTATTAGTCTTCAATGATGCCTTCTTTTGTATTCCATTAGTCCCAGAGTCACAAGAAATTTTGGCTTGTGAGTGGCAGGACTCAACATACAACTAAAACAATACTTCCGGGCCGTCTGGCCCCAAGGGTGCAAAAATTCCCACACCATCTTTGGGGAAAGCTTAGCTAAAGACCTAAAAGTTCTACCTCTGGAAAAGGAAACCCTCCTTCAATATGCAGACGACATTCTGATCGCCAGCCCTACTAAGGAGGCCTCTGAACTACCAAGCCAATAAAGGATAGAAGTTGTCCAAGAAAAAGCTCAAATATCACAGACTGCCGTGACCTGCCTGGGCTTCATTCTCACAGAAGGTTGGAGAAGTCCATCCCAGGAAAGGGAAGAAACCATTTTCAGCCTTACCCCTTTCTAAAACTAGAAGACAGCTTAGGGGTTCCTGGGGAGGCCAGGGTTTGCTGCTTCTGGATCCCTAACTACAGTCTACTAGCTGGGCCTCTATATGAAACACTGAAAGGAAAAGATGATGATCGTTTTGAATAGAATCCAGAAGTGGCCTTTCAAGAATGGAAAGAGCAGTCAATTCAGACCCTTGCCCTGGAACTCCCTAATTTAGCTAAACCCTTTGACCTTTACATTCCCGGTGAAAGGTGAATCGCCATTGGAGAATTAGTGCAAAACCTGGGACCACTTGAAATGGAACAATGCAAGAATGCCATCCAGGTAGGATAAACTATGGTCACCAAGGGGCTTGGCCCACTGCCACATCTGGCCAAGATACTGGCGGTATCTAAAACCCTGGAAATCAGCAGCCCAAAAGGCCACCTCCCTCCTAAGGGAAAAGGACCCCACGTGGTGATCCTAACCACCAACCATGCCCTGAAGTTGCAGGGTTCGCTCCGTGGGCACACCGACCTCGAGTGAGGAGGCCCTCCAACTCCAACATCCAGAGAGATAACCGGGGGCAACAGGGCACCATGACGACTCGTGTGAACATCACTTGACCTGGAGTTTCTCTCATAAAACAACAAGAGTGTGTCCCAAAAGAGTAGACTACTGCTTGCCGGACTTACTGCACCCAGAGGGGAGCTAATAATCTTGGCGGGGGAACCGTATATCACACTGTCACCATAGAAAAGCCTACAGACACCGTGATGATGGTGGCCAGTAAGACCGGCTGGACTCTTGTTTACTTCAAAAGGCTGTTGACTCAGTGGCCATCATGGTCCTTGATCACCACTGACCCTGGACTGTCTGGGAGTTGAGCGGGCAGGGCTCTGACACCTGGTGCTGTTTGTACGTTAATTCAGGGGCCTAATTGAAGAAAGCGCAGACTACTGGTCAGAGCATCTAGGCTGGCAGAAACGGTCGGCCTAAGGTGGCCGAACAAATGTGGGGCGGGGTGAAACCGGCCCCCACAGCGTCTCTGCACATCTCTTTCCTGGACCCTTGAAGGTCATTAGAATCTATAACACTTCCAATGCTGGTGCTCAGGTGGACGAGCAGGGAGGCAGGGGGCCTGGGGACAATCAACGTCACCTGGAGGCTGCTGGGGAGAAGCTCTGACCCTCGCCCCAGGGTATGAGGGCTCCCAACTCAGCACTCAGCAGTTACAGAAGAAGGGTCTGCACCCTCAGCACTCCAAGAATGAGGAACGGGACAAAAGGCAGAGGGGGGGTTTGTCCCCAGCAAAGCCCATTAAAAATCCCTGGGAGATAAAAATAGAATCTGGGCAATAAAGTCAAGTCTAACCTTTTTTATCCTTTGTGCTTTGTCTAATTTCACGTGCTCCTAGGGTCCCGCATGCAGAGGTTCCACACCCGGCACTTCAGACCAGATTTCCTAGTGCAGAATGGCTGGGTCGACACCTCAGCTCCTGGGGCCCAGTGCAGACTCCGCGATATAGAGCCTGAGCTACAGCCAACCCGGCCCTCGAGAGCTCCGCCCCCTCCCTCCCACTGACTCTGACAGGATCTCTACACAGCAGCCCAGCCCACAGCCCACGGGGTAGTACATGCTCTCACCTCTCCATTCTCTGATCAAAATATAAAGTTTCCTTTGCTTGTGAACCAAACTCAGTCTCGATCTGTTGGCCCCAATGACACTGGGCAGGGGGACACTTGTTGGGGTCCACTCTGGAGGATCAGTAACAGAAATTGAGACTATTGTAACCTCAATGAACAGATGTGTGAGCCAAAGTGTAGTTAACATAGAACAGTGTATAAGGCTCGGGTAAAATAAGATGTTTCTAACACTTCCATTGGATATTTCCATCACTTTATTATAAGCAAGTTCAGTGAAAAGGTTTGTCTTATTTGTCAGCTCAATATTAGAGAAATGAAGTGATTTCTTTCCAAGGATGTACATCTAATAATCTTGGTTAAACCTTCAATCTTGTTTTAAATGCTTTTCCATTGAAAATGATACCTCTCTTTCAGCTCCCCCATTTCTGAGAAGTATAAAATCTTATAATTTATTATTACCAAAGGGGAAAGGTGGGAGGAGGGATAAATTAACAGTTTGGGATTAACACATACACACTGCTATGTATAAAATAGATCATCAACAAGGAACTACTGTATAGCACAGGGAACTACACTCAACATTTTGCAATAACCTATAAGGGGAAATAATCTGAAAAAGAATAGATATTTTTATTGACATCATCTATCAATGACAGTTAAAGTGTAACCTAAGGGAAGCTGGTGGTGAGTGCTTCTGACCCTGAAGACTTCAATCATCTAAAGTTTGGACTCTGCCTACTTCCCAAGGCCCTTAATGAACATATGTGTAGCCGTAGCTTAAAAAATTCCCCAGTTTGGGTTTCGGGGAGACACTGATTTTGAAAAAGCCCTGGTGTTCTCCTTACATGAATGGGACTCTTCCTACTGCTAAAACATGTCTGTCACACCCAGAGGATGGTATACCGTCTGATCGGGAAGAGTTTGGAAAAGGCATCTCATCTCCTCATCTCCTGGTGCTCGGGTTCACCCCTCCAGCGTCTTTACTAACAGTCTCCCCACTTGGAGATGTCAGCACTGTCAACATCCTGTTGCGTACAGTTTGGAATTTGTCCAGAGGATGAAGCGGAAGGATGAGGAACAATGAGAGACAAGTCCTACGTGTTCAGACAGGCACATGTCACTCTAATTTCCAATCAGGAAGACGAATTGACCAAAGGCTAGGGTTGCCCATGGAAACAGTATAGGGCTTGAGGAAATCCCGCTGCTTTGTGGCCAGTTCCCATAAACACAAGTTGAACAATAGAACTCAGGGGCAGTAAAATTCACAAAACTGCAGAGTTGAAAATATCCATCACTGAAAAATGTCTTGAGGAAAGTCAGAGAAAAGGACTTGTAAGCAAGGGAGAATGGCAGGAAAGGGATTTGAGGAGGTAGAAAGGACTCGCCATTAAGCACAAGAAAAGGAGCTGAACATTGCCAACATTGCAGTTGGCCAAAAAGGGTGTATGCGTTTTTTTGTGTATATATTCAAGAAAAGAGCGTACACCTTTTTAGCCAACCAAACAGGTGGGCACTGGAAGTCAATACTACAAAAGACATCACTTCGCATCAGTCAGAAGAGCCATCCTCATAAAGCGTAAACAACAGAAATGCAGGACAGGGCAAGGAGAAGAGGGAGCCCTGTGAGACTTATAGTGGAAATGTATATTGCCAACGGCCATTCTGGAGAAGTGTATTGTGTTTACTAAAGCATCTAAACAATGAGCTACAGAGCATAGGGCACTTGCACCCATGGGCGTATATCTTGGGAAAAACAAAAATCGAGAGGACACAGGCACCCCAATGTTTACCCCCTCTCTGTTTAAAAGATCCTCGACTAGGATATAACTTAAATGTCTCTGGAGGGAAAAAATGGATAGAGATGTGGTACTTAGGTAGAGTGGAATATTATTCAGCCTGGAAATCAATGAAATATGGCCAGCTGTAACAACTCCGGAGGAGTTACGTATGATCATTCTAAGTGACAGAATTCAAAAAGAAGAAGACACATATCATAAGATATCACTTAAAGGTGGAATCCAAAATGGCTACACATGAAATAAATTACAAAACAAAAACATAGTCAAATATGTAGAAAACACGCATAAGGCTGCTAAACGGGAAAGGTGGGGAGGGGTGAGGCATCATCCAGGAGGTTGAAATTAGCAAAGATACCATTCCAAATACCAAACTGATAATCAACAAGGCCTACACGGTAGCTAAAAGAACTGCACTCAGCACACTCAAGTCACCGGAAAAGAATATATACGACTGGTAAGAATCTGAAAAAGAATTTATTGATGTCTCTCTGTACGTGAATCAAGTGGATGTACAGCAGCAAGAAACAGAGCTTTGAAAATCAGCTGTAACCAATATAGTAATAAATTGAAAAAAATAAACGACAGAGAGACAGAGAAAACCTCTTACAACTTTTCCTCAGGGACTGTGATGCAACATGGATTGAACACATCTAGACCCACAGCAAGATGAGACATAAGGCTGGAAACTGTTTGCGCTAAGAGAAATGTGAGGTTGGGTGAGGAAATGCACACCCTTTAAAGTAATACTACCTGGTACCCATTCAATGGGTCCCAAATCTGCAGGTTCAAGGGATCTTCCTACAGCTAAAACATGCATGGAAAACCCAGAGGACTGTACACCATGTGATCGGGAGATGTGTCTAAAATGCACCTCATTTATCCTCTCCTGGTGCTCCTGTTCACCATTCCAGCCACGTTACTTAGAAGCTCCCCACTTGGAGAATCAGCACATTTAAACTTCTGTTTCACACATTTTGCAAATTGTGAGGAGGATGAACGGGAAGAGGGGGAACCAATGAGAGAAGAGTTGTAGGGGTTTGGACGGGCACATATCACTCTAATTTCCCATTAAGAATAAGAATTAAAAAAAGGCTCAGCCTGCCTCGCCGGAGCCAAAATAGGGCCTGAAGCAATCCTGCAGGTTTGAGGCCAGCTCACAAAAGAGCAACTTAAAACATGGAGCTCAGGGTCACTGCAATTCACAAACCTGCAGAGTTATAAATGAAAACTAACGTCCAAAAATATGTTGAGGTAAGGCAAAGAAGAGGATCTGAATGCAAGACAGAATTGCAAGAAACAGATTTCAAGAGATAGATTGGACTCGTCTTTAACGCACATGAAAAGCGGCAGAATTTCGACAATGATGCAGTTGGCCCAAAAGGGCGTATGCGATTTTTCCTGATTATATCCAGGAAAAAACGCATACGCACTTTATGGGCAACGAAGCAAGCAAGCAATGCAAATGTGCACAACAAAGAAGTCTCATTTCCCACCGGTCAAAAGGGCCATCCTAAAAAATTGTAAAAACCAGAAATGCAGGACAGGCCATGGAGAACAGGGAGCCTTTATACGCTGATGGGCAGTGTGTGAACTGCCGAGAGCCACTCTGGAGAAGTGTATGGTGGTTCCTAAATCATCTAAAAACAGAGCTACAGAGCATAGGACACTTCCAATCATGGGAGTATATCTAGGGAAGTCTAAAAATCAACAAGACACAAGCACACCACAGTTTAGGGCTACTCTGTTTACAAGAACCTCAACTTCAGTACACCTTAAATATCCCAGGAAAGAGAACAATGGATAAAGAAGATGTGGTACTTATGTACAATGGAATATCTCTTCACCATGAAATCAATGTAATAAGGCTAGTAGAAGGATAAAGAGTGGATTTAGGTCCGATAATACTACTTGAAATAAGTCAAACAGAAAAAGAAACATATCATAAGATATCACTTATAGAGGGAGGGTAAATATGGCTGCACAAGAAATGAATTACAGAACAGAACAGTGTCTCACATTTAGAAAACACACTTATGTCAGCTTAAGGGGAAAGGAGAGGTGGGGTGATGCATAAAACCAGAGTTTGAAATTAGCACAGATACCGTTCAAGAAACCAAATAGGTATTAGACATGATCTACACCTTGCTCAATGAACTGGCCTCAACACACCCTATACACCGCAGAGAAATATATCTGAGTAATAAGAATCTTAAAACCCATGTATTGATATATCTCCATAAGGGAATCAAGTGTGTGCAGAGCGGCACAAACACAGCAGTGAAAATGAGCTAAACCCCATTATAGAAATAAATTTTAAAAACAAAACGCAGAAACAATGAAAGAGAGAAAAATTCTTACAAAATTCGCTCAGGGGCTGTGATGCAACCTGGATTGACCACATATAAACCCACAGCTGGATAAGACATAAGGCTGGACACTTGGGGCTGAGAGGATTGGTGAGCTTCGGTGAGCAACTGCCGAAAGTTTAATGCAATACTTCATGCTACTCATTCCAAGGGTCCCAACACTCCAGGTTGAAGGGAATCTTCCTACAGCTAAACCATGCTTGGGAAACCCAGCGACTGGTATACCATATGATCGGGAAAGGTTTCTAAAACGCACCACATTTTTCCTCTCCTGGGGCTCCGGATCGACATTCCAGCCGCTTTACTAACAACATCCCCACATGGAGAGTCAATGCCTTTAAGTTCTGGTATCGCACAGTCTTCAGTTAGTGCGGAGGATGAATGGGAATAGGGGGAACCAGTGAGAAACTAGCTGTAGCGGTTTCAATGGGCACATGTCACTCTAATTTCACATCAGTAAGAAGAATGAAGCAAAGGCACAGCAAGGTGTCCCAGAAGAAGAATAGGGCTTCAAGGAATCCTGTGGTTATGGGGCAAGATCACAAAACTAAGAGCTGAAAAATGGAGCTAAGGGCCACTGCAATTCAAAAACCTGACTTGCCCAAAAAGGGCGTATGCGTTTTTTCCTGAATATATTCAGGAAAAAACGCATACGCCCTTTTTGGCCAACCAAGCAAGCTTGCAAAGGAAATCTGCACTACAATGAAGTCTCAATTCCCCCTGGTCAAAAGGGCCATCTGAAAAAAGTGTAAAATCCATAAAGGCATGACAGGCCATGGAGAACTGGGAGCCATCTTATGCTGATGGGCAGGATGTAAATTGCCAACAGCCACTCTGGAGAAGTGTTTGGTGTTACCTGAAACATCTAAAAAACAAAGCAACAGAGCCTAGGGCACTTCCACTTATGGTACTATAGTTTAGGGCAATTAAAATCAAAAAGACACAGCCACCCCAAAGTTTGGGATGGCTCTGTTTACAAGAACCTGGTTTACGGTACAAGTTCAATATCGCAGAAAGTGAAAAATGGATAAAGAAGTTGTGGTACTTACGTACAATGCAATATCACTCAGCAATGAAATCTATGTCATCAGGCCCGTAGCAGCATAATGAGTGGACTAAGTACGATGAATCTAACTGAAATAAGTCACACAGAAAAAGAAACATCATAAGGTATCACTAATACACGGAATGTAAACTTGGCTACACAGGAACTGAATTCCAAAACAGAACAGGGTCTCAAATTTAGAAACCCAACTTATGCTTGCTTAAGGGGAAAGGTGAGTTGGGGTGCTGCATAAAACCAGAGATTGAAATGAGCACAGATAAAGTTCCTTAAGCCAAATATGGAATAGACAAGAGCTACTCCTTGCTCAACGAAATGGACTCAACACCCCATATTCAACGCCTAGGAATATACCTGACTAGTAAGAATCATAAAACCTATGGATTTATATATCTCTGTAAGAGAATCAAGAGTGTGTACAGCTGCATTAAAGCAGTGAAAATCAGGTAAATACCATAATAAAAATAAATTTCTTAAACAAAACACAATGACAGTGAAATAGAGAGAAATACTTAAGTAATCATTCAAGGCTTCTGATGCAACCTGCATTTACCACATCTACACCCAGAGCTGGGTGACACATAAGGCTGGACACTTGGGGCTCATAAGATTGGTGAGGTTCGGTGAGCAAATGAAGACCTTTGAAGTCATATTGCATGGTACCCATTCCATGGGTCTCAACTCTCCAGGATTAAGGGATACTTCCTTCAGCTAAAACATGCATGTGGAACCCAGAGAATGATCAACCGTGTGGCGGGAGACGTGTTCCAATATGTCTCAGTTTTCGTCCCCTGGTACTCGGGTGCAACATTCCAGACGCTTTACTAACACTCTCCCGACTTGGAGAGTCAGTGCCTTTAACCTCCTGTTTGGCCCAGTTTGCAATTTCTTCGGAAGATGAACAGGAATAGGGAGAACCAATGACAGACTAGCTGGAGGTGTCTGGACGGGCAAATTTAACTCTCATTTCCCACCAGGAAGAGGAATTAACCAAAGGCTCAGCGTGCCGTGCCGGAACCAGATTAGGGCCTGAAGCCATCCTGCGGTGTTGCGGCCAGCTCACGAGAAAGCGAGTTGAAGAAAGGAGCTCAGGGGCACTGTAATTCACAAACCTGCAGAGTTATAAATGACAGCTATCGTCCAAAAATATACTGAAGTAAGGCTGCCAAGAGGACTTGAAAGCGGGGCAGAATTGCAGGAAACCGATTTCAGGAGGTAGACTGGAATTGCATTTAAAGCATAGGAAAAGAGGCAGAACGTCCACAATGATGCACTTGGCCAAAAAGGGCGTATGCGTTTTTTCCTGAATATATTCAGGAAAAAACGCATACGCCCTTTTTGGCCAACCAAGCAAGCTTGCAAAGGAAATCTGCACTACAATGAAGTCTCACTTCCCCCCGGTCAAAAGGGCCATCTGAAAAAAGTGTAAAATCCAGAAAGGCAGGACAGGCCATGGAGAACTGGGAGCCTTGTTATGCTGATGGGCGGGATGTAAATTGCCAACAGCCACTCGGGAGAAGTGTATGGTGTTTCCTGAAACATCTAAAAAACAAAGCGACAGAGCCTAGGGCACTTCCACTTATGGTCCTATAGCTTAGGGAAATTAAAATCAAAAGACACAGCCACCCCAAAAGTTGGGATGGCTCTGTTTACAAGAACCTGGTTTACGGTACAAGTTCAATATCGCAGAAAGTGAAAAACGGATAAAGAAGTTGTGGTACTTACGTACAATGCAGTATCACTCAGCAATGAAATCTATGTCATCAGGCCCGTAGAAGCATAATGAGTGGATTCAGGTATGATGATTCTAACTGAAATAAGTCACACAGAAAAAGAAACATCATAAGATATCACTAATACACGGAATGTAAACTTGGCTACACAGGAACTGAATTACAAAACAGAACAGGGTCTCAAATTTAGAAAACCAACTTATGCTTGCTTAAGGGGAAAGGTGAGTTGGGGTGCTGCATAAAACCAGAGATTGAAATGAGCACAGATAAAGTTCCTTAAGCCAAATATGGAATAGACAAGAGCTACTCCTTGCTCAACGAAATGGACTCAACACCCCATATTAAATGCCTAAGAGTGTACCTGACTAGGAAGTATCTTAAAACCTATGGATTGCTATGTCTCTGAAAGAGAATCAAGTGTGTGTACAGGGGCATAAACGCAGCAGTGATAGGATTGGAGAGGTTCGGTGAGCAAATGAAGACCCTTTGAAGTCATATTGCATGGTACCCATTCCACGGGTCTCAACTCTCCAGGTTTAAGGTATTCTTCCTTCAGCTAAAACATGCATGTGGAACCCAGAGTATGATCAACTGTGTGATCGGGAGACGTGTTCCAATATGTGTCAGTTTTCGTCCCCTGGTACTCGGGTGCAACATTCCAGACGCTTTACTAACACTCTCCCGACTTGGAGAGTCAGTGCCTTTAACCTCCTGTTTGGCCCAGTTTGCAATTTCTGTGGAAGATGAACAGGAATAGGGAGAACCAATGACAGACTAGCTGGAGGTGTCTGGACGGGCAAATTTAACTCTCATTTCCCACCAGGAAGAGGAATTAACCAAAGGCTCAGCGTGCCGTGCCGGAACCAGATTAGGGCCTGAAGCCATCCTGCGGTGTTGCGGCCAGCTCACGAGAAAGCGACTTGAAGAAAGGAGCTCAGGGGCACTGTAATTCACAAACCTGCAGAGTTATAAATGACAGCTATGGTCCAAAAATATACTGAAGTAAGGCTGCCAAGAGGACTTGAAAGCGGGGCAGAATTGCAGGAAACCGATTTCAGGAGGTAGACTGGAATTGCATTTAAAGCATAGGAAAAGAGGCAGAACGTCCACAATGATGCACTTGGCCAAAAAGGGCGTATGCGTTTTTTCCTGAATATATTCAGGAAAAAACGCATACGCCCTTTTTGGCCAACCAAGCAAGCTTGCAAAGGAAATCTGCACTACAATGAAGTCTCACTTCCCCCCGGTCAAAAGGGCCATCTGAAAAAAGTGTAAAATCCAGAAAGGCAGGACAGGCCATGGAGAACTGGGAGCCTTGTTATGCTGATGGGCGGGATGTAAATTGCCAAGAGCCACTCGGGAGAAGTGTATGGTGTTTCCTGAAACATCTAAAAAACAAAGCAACAGAGCCTAGGGCACTTCCACTTATGGTCCTATAGCTTAGGGAAATTAAAATCAAAAGACACAGCCACCCCAAAGGTTGGGACGGCTCTGTTTACAAGAACCTGGTTTACGGTACAAGTTCAATATCGCAGAAAGTGAAAAATGGATAAAGAAGTTGTGGTACTTACGTACAATGCAATATCACTCAGCAATGAAATCTATGTCATCAGGCCCGTAGCAGCATAATGAGTGGATTCAGGTACGATGATTCTAACTGAAATAAGTCACACAGAAAAAGAAACATCATAAGATATCACTAATACACGGAATGTAACCTTGGCTACACAGGAACTGAATTACAAAACAGAACAGGGTCTCAAATTTAGAAACCCAACTTATGCTTGCTTAAGGGGAAAGGTGAGTTGGGGTGCTGCATAAAACCAGAGATTGAAATGAGCACAGATAAAGTTCCTTAAGCCAAATATGGAATAGACAAGAGCTACTCCTTGCTCAACGAAATGGACTCAACACCCCATATTAAATGCCTAAGAGTGTACCTGACTAGGAAGTATCTTAAAACCTATGGATTGCTATGTCTCTGAAAGAGAATCAAGTGTGTGTACAGGGGCATAAACGCAGCAGTGATAGGATTGGAGAGGTTCGGTGAGCAAATGAAGACCCTTTGAAGTCATATTGCATGGTACCCATTCCACGGGTCTCAACTCTCCAGGTTTAAGGTATTCTTCCTTCAGCTAAAACATGCATGTGGAACCCAGAGTATGATCAACCGTGTGATCGGGAGACGTGTTCCAATATGTCTCAGTTTTCGTCCCCTGGTACTCGGGTGCAACATTCCAGACGCTTTACTAACACTCTCCCGACTTGGAGAGTCAGTGCCTTTAACCTCCTGTTTGGCCCAGTTTGCAATTTCTGCGGAAGATGAACAGGAATAGGGAGAACCAATGACAGACTAGCTGGAGGTGTCTGGACGGGCAAATTTAACTCTCATTTCCCACCAGGAAGAGGAATTAACCAAAGGCTCAGCGTGCCGTGCCGGAACCAGATTAGGGCCTGAAGCCATCCTGCGGTGTTGCGGCCAGCTCACGAGAAAGCGACTTGAAGAAAGGAGCTCGGGGCACTGTAATTCACAAACCTGCAGAGTTATAAATGACAGCTATCGTCCAAAAATATACTGAAGTAAGGCTGCCAAGAGGACTTGAAAGCGGGGCAGAATTGCAGGAAACCGATTTCAGGAGGTAGACTGGAATTGCATTTAAAGCATAGGAAAAGAGGCAGAACGTCCACAATGATGCACTTGGCCAAAAAGGGCGTATGCGTTTTTTCCTGAATATATTCAGGAAAAAACGCATACGCCCTTTTTGGCCAACCAAGCAAGCTTGCAAAGGAAATCTGCACTACAATGAAGTCTCACTTCCCCCCGGTCAAAAGGGCCATCTGAAAAAAGTGTAAAATCCAGAAAGGCAGGACAGGCCATGGAGAACTGGGAGCCTTGTTATGCTGATGGGCGGGATGTAAATTGCCAACAGCCACTTGGGAGAAGTGTATGGTGTTTCCTGAAACATCTAAAAAACAAAGCAACAGAGCCTAGGGCACTTCCACTTATGGTCCTATTGCTTAGTTAATTTAAAATCTAAAAGACACAGCCACCCCAAAGGTTGGGACGGTTCTTTTTACTGGAATCTCTTCTACGGCACAAGTTAAATATCCCAGCGAGCAAATAATGGATAAAGAAGTTGCGGTACTTATGTACAACAGAATACCACTCAGCAATGAAATGTATGTCATCAGGCCCGTACCAGCATAATGATTGGATTGAGGCACGATGATTCTAAGTGAAATAAGTCACACAGAAAAAGAAACATCATAAGGTATCACTAATACACGGAATGTGAACTTGGCTACACATGAACTGAATTACAAAACAGAACAGGGTCTCAAGTTTAGAAAACTAACTTATGCTTGCTTAAGGGGGAAGGTGAGTTGGGGTGCTGCATTAAACCAGAGTTTGAAATTAGCACAGATACCGTTCCATAAGCCAAATATGGAATAGACAAGACCTACCCCTTGCTCAACGAAATGGATTCAACAATGAGGTATCACCTCACACCTGGTAGAATAGGCATCATAGAAAATCTACAAGCAAAAAATGCTGGAAAGGGTGTGGAGAAAAGGAACCCTCTTCCACTATTGTTGGGAATATAAATTGATACAGTCACTATGGAGAACAATATGGAATTTCTTAAGAAACTAACAATAGAATTACCATATGATACAGCAATCCCACTACTGGACATATACCCAGACAAAACCATAAATCAAAAAGAGACATTCACCGCAATGTTCATTGCATCACTATTTACAATATCGAGGTAATGGAAGCAACCTAAATGCCCACAGACAGACGAATGCATAAAGCTGTGGTACATATATAAAATGGAATATTACTAAGCCATGAAAAGGAATGAAATTGGGTCATTTGTAGAGACGTCGATGCATCTAGAGACTGTCATACAGAGTGAAGTAAGTCAGAAAGAGAAAAACAAATCTTGTATATTCATGCATATATGTGGAACCTAGAAAACCTGTACAGATTAACCATTTTGCAAGGCATAAATAGAGCAACAGATGTAGACAACAAACGTATGGACAACAAGGGGGGAAAGCTGTTGGGGGGGGTGGTGGGAGGAGTTGAGAGACTGGGATTGGCATGTATACATTTATATGTATAAAATAGATAACCAATAAGAACCTGCTGTATAAAAATATAAAATAAAATTCAAAATTAAAAAGAAATAAAATTTAAAAAATAGAAAAAACAATTATTCCCTTCACATACATGTATTTATATGAATAAATTATTTCCATGCTTATATCTGTAAATACAAAAAAGAGGAATAAAATCTACCTTGAACCCAAAACGAAAAAGAGAAAAAAAACACAGAACCCACCAGTTCCACAGAGGAAAACCGTATCAGGGCACTTGCTCCAGTTGTAAACAATTCTGAAGTTGGTCAGTGGTGGGGAATCGTCTCCCATTCAGCCAGCAGCCCCCACGCAACAAGCGTCCTCATTGCAAAGCTGGGGCACCATGCCGAGGCATCTGTGAGTAAACGTGAGCTGAGCCCCAGGCCAGTTGCTGCTGAACTATTCCCACCCATCCCAGGTAAAACACCTGAATATATACAAGGACTTGAAAGCCTAGAGGGAGGGCCATAGAGCCACACGAGTGACAGCATGCCGGCCGACTTGGTGCCTGCAGGCCAGCCAGGATGGTCCTGGCCCTGGGTGCTCTTCTGGAAGATTTCCATTTCCCTGCCTGAGATACCCGTCCTGTCCCTGCCCCCACTGCTTTTTTCCTTCCTCACCTCTGCCCAGGGAGAAATTCCAGCAGCAGGTATGGGTGACACATCTTCTTCTTTAGCAGGTGGCAGCCTGGCAACTGCTGCAGAAAGTCCAGCAGAGCCCCACTCACACTGGGCCACCCACAAAGCCGTGGCCTCTCACTCCCTCCCACCAGCCCAGCCCCGAGACTGCTGACAGGGCAGAGAAAATGGCGTCAGGCACGGCTGCAGGGGCTCTTGCTGCCTGGAGTGGTATTTATAGTGATCTCAACCCAGGCACACCTGGGGAGGGCTGGCCGGCACGGTAAGGCTGCCCAGGTCAGCCAATCATCACCCCTCAGGGGCTCACAGTTGCAGAAAATGGAACTTGCTGAACCGGCCAGGTCCAAGGAACAGGTGTGGGCTCCTGAGAGTCAGGATAGACAAGGGGCTGCAGCTTTGGCTTGTTTTCTAATCATTTTATCTGGCCCATGAGTGGGAGACAACTTCAAGAAAACCCTCTCCTAATGAGAGGAACCCAGGAGTCAGGGAGAGGAGGGGTGGGTGGTGGTTGGAGACAGAGGCCTGGTGCCCCGGGTGCAGTGGAAGTCTCTGGAAGACCAGGTGGAGGGAGGCCTCACGGAGTGATGCCCAGGGTCACAGACCTGTCGCAGCTGCTGTTTGTTAGTTCAAGTCCTGCTCTGAGGTGCTCTGTGTCAGCTCTGAGCGACAGGTGAGCTGGGGGTGCTCTGCAATGAGGGCTATGTGCACGGTTCCTGTGTGCCCAGCCCTGCCACGGTACCTGCAAGGGTAGCTCTGTATCCTGGGAGGGGCCTGACCACGAGAGCCCTGTGGGCTGGGGTGGGGGTGGGGTACCTGCCCAGGTGAGCTCCATATTCTGGGATTGGTCTGACCACGAGAGCCCCATGGGCTGCTGGGGACCTGGTAAAGGATGTCAGGACAGTCAGTGAAGCCACCGAGGATATACCTCCAGTTGCTCCTAATTCCTACACCCTGCTGGTCATTCTACCAACCACCAGGACATGGTATTCTGTATTAGTCTTCAATGATGCCTTCTTTTGTATTCCATTAGTCCCAGAGTCACAAGAAATTTTGGCTTGTGAGTGGCAGGACTCAACATACAACTAAAACAATACTTCCGGGCCGTCTGGCCCCAAGGGTGCAAAAATTCCCACACCATCTTTGGGGAAAGCTTAGCTAAAGACCTAAAAGTTCTACCTCTGGAAAAGGAAACCCTCCTTCAATATGCAGACGACATTCTGATCGCCAGCCCTACTAAGGAGGCCTCTGAACTACCAAGCCAATAAAGGATAGAAGTTGTCCAAGAAAAAGCTCAAATATCACAGACTGCCGTGACCTGCCTGGGCTTCATTCTCACAGAAGGTTGGAGAAGTCCATCCCAGGAAAGGGAAGAAACCATTTTCAGCCTTACCCCTTTCTAAAACTAGAAGACAGCTTAGGGGTTCCTGGGGAGGCCAGGGTTTGCTGCTTCTGGATCCCTAACTACAGTCTACTAGCTGGGCCTCTATATGAAACACTGAAAGGAAAAGATGATGATCGTTTTGAATAGAATCCAGAAGTGGCCTTTCAAGAATGGAAAGAGCAGTCAATTCAGACCCTTGCCCTGGAACTCCCTAATTTAGCTAAACCCTTTGACCTTTACATTCCCGGTGAAAGGTGAATCGCCATTGGAGAATTAGTGCAAAACCTGGGACCACTTGAAATGGAACAATGCAAGAATGCCATCCAGGTAGGATAAACTATGGTCACCAAGGGGCTTGGCCCACTGCCACATCTGGCCAAGATACTGGCGGTATCTAAAACCCTGGAAATCAGCAGCCCAAAAGGCCACCTCCCTCCTAAGGGAAAAGGACCCCACGTGGTGATCCTAACCACCAACCATGCCCTGAAGTTGCAGGGTTCGCTCCGTGGGCACACCGACCTCGAGTGAGGAGGCCCTCCAACTCCAACATCCAGAGAGATAACCGGGGGCAACAGGGCACCATGACGACTCGTGTGAACATCACTTGACCTGGAGTTTCTCTCATAAAACAACAAGAGTGTGTCCCAAAAGAGTAGACTACTGCTTGCCGGACTTACTGCACCCAGAGGGGAGCTAATAATCTTGGCGGGGGAACCGTATATCACACTGTCACCATAGAAAAGCCTACAGACACCGTGATGATGGTGGCCAGTAAGACCGGCTGGACTCTTGTTTACTTCAAAAGGCTGTTGGCTCAGTGGCCATCATGGTCCTTGATCACCACTGACCCTGGACTGTCTGGGAGTTGAGCGGGCAGGGCTCTGACACCTGGTGCTGTTTGTACGTTAATTCAGGGGCCTAATTGAAGAAAGCGCAGACTACTGGTCAGAGCATCTAGGCTGGCAGAAACGGTCGGCCTAAGGTGGCCGAACAAATGTGGGGCGGGGTGAAACCGGCCCCCACAGCGTCTCTGCACATCTCTTTCCTGGACCCTTGAAGGTCATTAGAATCTATAACACTTCCAATGCTGGTGCTCAGGTGGACGAGCAGGGAGGCAGGGGGCCTGGGGACAATCAACGTCACCTGGAGGCTGCTGGGGAGAAGCTCTGACCCTCGCCCCAGGGTATGAGGGCTCCCAACTCAGCACTCAGCAGTTACAGAAGAAGGGTCTGCACCCTCAGCACTCCAAGAATGAGGAACGGGACAAAAGGCAGAGGGGGGGTTTGTCCCCAGCAAAGCCCATTAAAAATCCCTGGGAGATAAAAATAGAATCTGGGCAATAAAGTCAAGTCTAACCTTTTTTATCCTTTGTGCTTTGTCTAATTTCACGTGCTCCTAGGGTCCCGCATGCAGAGGTTCCACACCCGGCACTTCAGACCAGATTTCCTAGTGCAGAATGGCTGGGTCGACACCTCAGCTCCTGGGGCCCAGTGCAGACTCCGCGATATAGAGCCTGAGCTACAGCCAACCCGGCCCTCGAGAGCTCCGCCCCCTCCCTCCCACTGACTCTGACAGGATCTCTACACAGCAGCCCAGCCCACAGCCCACGGGGTAGTACATGCTCTCACCTCTCCATTCTCTGATCAAAATATAAAGTTTCCTTTGCTTGTGAACCAAACTCAGTCTCGATCTGTTGGCCCCAATGACACTGGGCAGGGGGACACTTGTTGGGGTCCACTCTGGAGGATCAGTAACAGAAATTGAGACTATTGTAACCTCAATGAACAGATGTGTGAGCCAAAGTGTAGTTAACATAGAACAGTGTATAAGGCTCGGGTAAAATAAGATGTTTCTAAAACTTCCATTGGATATTTCCATCACTTTATTATAAGCAAGTTCAGTGAAAAGGTTTGTCTTATTTGTCAGCTCAATATTAGAGAAATGAAGTGATTTCTTTCCAAGGATGTACATCTAATAATCTTGGTTAAACCTTCAATCTTGTTTTAAATGCTTTTCCATTGAAAATGATACCTCTCTTTCAGCTCCCCCATTTCTGAGAAGTATAAAATCTTATAATTTATTATTACCAAAGGGGAAAGGTGGGAGGAGGGATAAATTAACAGTTTGGGATTAACACATACACACTGCTATGTATAAAATAGATCATCAACAAGGAACTACTGTATAGCACAGGGAACTACACTCAACATTTTGCAATAACCTATAAGGGGAAATAATCTGAAAAAGAATAGATATTTTTATTGACATCATCTATCAATGACAGTTAAAGTGTAACCTAAGGGAAGCTGGTGGTGAGTGCTTCTGACCCTGAAGACTTCAATCATCTAAAGTTTGGACTCTGCCTACTTCCCAAGGCCCTTAATGAACATATGTGTAGCCGTAGCTTAAAAAATTCCCCAGTTTGGGTTTCGGGGAGACACTGATTTTGAAAAAGCCCTGGTGTTCTCCTTACATGAATGGGACTCTTCCTACTGCTAAAACATGTCTGTCACACCCAGAGGATGGTATACCGTCTGATCGGGAAGAGTTTGGAAAAGGCATCTCATCTCCTCATCTCCTGGTGCTCGGGTTCACCCCTCCAGCGTCTTTACTAACAGTCTCCCCACTTGGAGATGTCAGCACTGTCAACATCCTGTTGCGTACAGTTTGGAATTTGTCCAGAGGATGAAGCGGAAGGATGAGGAACAATGAGAGACAAGTCCTACGTGTTCAGACAGGCACATGTCACTCTAATTTCCAATCAGGAAGACGAATTGACCAAAGGCTAGGGTTGCCCATGGAAACAGTATAGGGCTTGAGGAAATCCCGCTGCTTTGTGGCCAGTTCCCATAAACACAAGTTGAACAATAGAACTCAGGGGCAGTAAAATTCACAAAACTGCAGAGTTGAAAATATCCATCACTGAAAAATGTCTTGAGGAAAGTCAGAGAAAAGGACTTGTAAGCAAGGGAGAATGGCAGGAAAGGGATTTGAGGAGGTAGAAAGGACTCGCCATTAAGCACAAGAAAAGGAGCTGAACATTGCCAACATTGCAGTTGGCCAAAAAGGGTGTATGCGTTTTTTTGTGTATATATTCAAGAAAAGAGCGTACACCTTTTTAGCCAACCAAACAGGTGGGCACTGGAAGTCAATACTACAAAAGACATCACTTCGCATCAGTCAGAAGAGCCATCCTCATAAAGCGTAAACAACAGAAATGCAGGACAGGGCAAGGAGAAGAGGGAGCCCTGTGAGACTTATAGTGGAAATGTATATTGCCAACGGCCATTCTGGAGAAGTGTATTGTGTTTACTAAAGCATCTAAACAATGAGCTACAGAGCATAGGGCACTTGCACCCATGGGCGTATATCTTGGGAAAAACAAAAATCGAGAGGACACAGGCACCCCAATGTTTACCCCCTCTCTGTTTAAAAGATCCTCGACTAGGATATAACTTAAATGTCTCTGGAGGGAAAAAATGGATAGAGATGTGGTACTTAGGTAGAGTGGAATATTATTCAGCCTGGAAATCAATGAAATATGGCCAGCTGTAACAACTCCGGAGGAGTTACGTATGATCATTCTAAGTGACAGAATTCAAAAAGAAGAAGACACATATCATAAGATATCACTTAAAGGTGGAATCCAAAATGGCTACACATGAAATAAATTACAAAACAAAAACATAGTCAAATATGTAGAAAACACGCATAAGGCTGCTAAACGGGAAAGGTGGGGAGGGGTGAGGCATCATCCAGGAGGTTGAAATTAGCAAAGATACCATTCCAAATACCAAACTGATAATCAACAAGGCCTACACGGTAGCTAAAAGAACTGCACTCAGCACACTCAAGTCACCGGAAAAGAATATATACGACTGGTAAGAATCTGAAAAAGAATTTATTGATGTCTCTCTGTACGTGAATCAAGTGGATGTACAGCAGCAAGAAACAGAGCTTTGAAAATCAGCTGTAACCAATATAGTAATAAATTGAAAAAAATAAACGACAGAGAGACAGAGAAAACCTCTTACAACTTTTCCTCAGGGACTGTGATGCAACATGGATTGAACACATCTAGACCCACAGCAGGATGAGACATAAGGCTGGAAACTGTTTGCGCTAAGAGAAATGTGAGGTTGGGTGAGGAAATGCACACCCTTTAAAGTAATACTACCTGGTACCCATTCAATGGGTCCCAAATCTGCAGGTTCAAGGGATCTTCCTACAGCTAAAACATGCATGGAAAACCCAGAGGACTGTACACCATGTGATCGGGAGATGTGTCTAAAATGCACCTCATTTATCCTCTCCTGGTGCTCCTGTTCACCATTCCAGCCACGTTACTTAGAAGCTCCCCACTTGGAGAATCAGCACATTTAAACTTCTGTTTCACACATTTTGCAAATTGTGAGGAGGATGAACGGGAAGAGGGGGAACCAATGAGAGAAGAGTTGTAGGGGTTTGGACGGGCACATATCACTCTAATTTCCCATTAAGAATAAGAATTAAAAAAAGGCTCAGCCTGCCTCGCCGGAGCCAAAATAGGGCCTGAAGCAATCCTGCAGGTTTGAGGCCAGCTCACAAAAGAGCAACTTAAAACATGGAGCTCAGGGTCACTGCAATTCACAAACCTGCAGAGTTATAAATGAAAACTAACGTCCAAAAATATGTTGAGGTAAGGCAAAGAAGAGGATCTGAATGCAAGACAGAATTGCAAGAAACAGATTTCAAGAGATAGATTGGACTCGTCTTTAACGCACATGAAAAGCGGCAGAATTTCGACAATGATGCAGTTGGCCCAAAAGGGCGTATGCGATTTTTCCTGATTATATCCAGGAAAAAACGCATACGCACTTTATGGGCAACGAAGCAAGCAAGCAATGCAAATGTGCACAACAAAGAAGTCTCATTTCCCACCGGTCAAAAGGGCCATCCTAAAAAATTGTAAAAACCAGAAATGCAGGACAGGCCATGGAGAACAGGGAGCCTTTATACGCTGATGGGCAGTGTGTGAACTGCCGAGAGCCACTCTGGAGAAGTGTATGGTGGTTCCTAAATCATCTAAAAACAGAGCTACAGAGCATAGGACACTTCCAATCATGGGAGTATATCTAGGGAAGTCTAAAAATCAACAAGACACAAGCACACCACAGTTTAGGGCTACTCTGTTTACAAGAACCTCAACTTCAGTACACCTTAAATATCCCAGGAAAGAGAACAATGGATAAAGAAGATGTGGTACTTATGTACAATGGAATATCTCTTCACCATGAAATCAATGTAATAAGGCTAGTAGAAGGATAAAGAGTGGATTTAGGTCCGATAATACTACTTGAAATAAGTCAAACAGAAAAAGAAACATATCATAAGATATCACTTATAGAGGGAGGGTAAATATGGCTGCACAAGAAATGAATTACAGAACAGAACAGTGTCTCACATTTAGAAAACACACTTATGTCAGCTTAAGGGGAAAGGAGAGGTGGGGTGATGCATAAAACCAGAGTTTGAAATTAGCACAGATACCGTTCAAGAAACCAAATAGGTATTAGACAAGATCTACACCTTGCTCAATGAACTGGCCTCAACACACCCTATACACCGCAGAGAAATATATCTGAGTAATAAGAATCTTAAAACCCATGTATTGATATATCTCCATAAGGGAATCAAGTGTGTGCAGAGCGGCACAAACACAGCAGTGAAAAGGAGCTAAACCCCATTATAGAAATAAATTTTAAAAACAAAACGCAGAAACAATGAAAGAGAGAAAAATTCTTACAAAATTCGCTCAGGGGCTGTGATGCAACCTGGATTGACCACATATAAACCCACAGCTGGATAAGACATAAGGCTGGACACTTGGGGCTGAGAGGATTGGTGAGCTTCGGTGAGCAACTGCCGAAAGTTTAATGCAATACTTCATGCTACTCATTCCAAGGGTCCCAACACTCCAGGTTGAAGGGAATCTTCCTACAGCTAAACCATGCTTGGGAAACCCAGCGACTGGTATACCATATGATCGGGAAAGGTTTCTAAAACACACCACATTTTTCCTCTCCTGGGGCTCCAGATCGACATTCCAGCCGCTTTACTAACAACATCCCCACATGGAGAGTCAATGCCTTTAAGTTCTGGTATCGCACAGTCTTCAGTTAGTGCGGAGGATGAATGGGAATAGGGGGAACCAGTGAGAAACTAGCTGTAGCGGTTTCAATGGGCACATGTCACTCTAATTTCACATCAGTAAGAAGAATGAACCAAAGGCACAGCAAGGTGTCCCAGAAGAAGAATAGGGCTTCAAGGAATCCTGTGGTTATGGGGCAAGATCACAAAACTAAGAGCTGAAAAATGGAGCTAAGGGCCACTGCAATTCAAAAACCTGACTTGCCCAAAAAGGGCGTATGTGTTTTTTCCTGAATATATTCAGGAAAAAACGCATACGCCCTTTTTGGCCAACCAAGCAAGCTTGCAAAGGAAATCTGCACTACAATGAAGTCTCAATTCCCCCTGGTCAAAAGGGCCATCTGAAAAAAGTGTAAAATCCATAAAGGCATGACAGGCCATGGAGAACTGGGAGCCATCTTATACTGATGGGCAGGATGTAAATTGCCAACAGCCACTCTGGAGAAGTGTTTGGTGTTTCCTGAAATCTCTAAAAAACAAAGCAACAGAGCCTAGGGCACTTCCACTTATGGTCCTATAGTTTAGGGCAATTAAAATCAAAAAGACACAGCCACCCCAAAGTTTGGGATGGCTCTGTTTACAAGAACCTCATATACGGTACAAGTTCAATATCGCAGAAAGTGAAAAATGGATAAAGAAGTTGTGGTACTTACGTACAATGCAATATCACTCAGCAATGAAATCTATGTCATCAGGCCCGTAGCAGCATAATGAGTGGACTAAGTACGATGAATCTAACTGAAATAAGTCACACAGAAAAAGAAACATCATAAGGTATCACTAATACACGGAATGTAAACTTGGCTACACAGGAACTGAATTCCAAAACAGAACAGGGTCTCAAATTTAGAAAACCAACTTATGCTTGCTTAAGGGGAAAGGTGAGTTGGGGTGCTGCATAAAACCAGAGATTGAAATGAGCACAGATAAAGTTCCTTAAGCCAAATATGGAATAGACAAGAGCTACTCCTTGCTCAACGAAATGGACTCAACACCCCATATTCAACGCCTAGGAATATACCTGACTAGTAAGAATCATAAAACCTATGGATTTATATATCTCTGTAAGAGAATCAAGAGTGTGTACAGCTGCATTAAAGCAGTGAAAATCAGGTAAATACCATAATAAAAATAAATTTCTTAAACAAAACACAATGACAGCGAAATAGAGAGAAATACTTAAGTAATCATTCAAGGCTTCTGATGCAACCTGCATTTACCACATCTACACCCAGAGCTGGGTGACACATAAGGCTGGACACTTGGGGCTCATAAGATTGGTGAGGTTCGGTGAGCAAATGAAGACCTTTGAAGTCATATTGCATGGTACCCATTCCATGGGTCTCAACTCTCCAGGATTAAGGGATACTTCCTTCAGCTAAAACATGCAAGTGGAACCCAGAGAATGATCAACCGTGTGATCGGGAGACGTGTTCCAATATGTGTCAGTTTTCGTCCCCTGGTACTCGGGTGCAACATGCCAGACGCTTTACTAACACTCTCCCGACTTGGAGAGTCAGTGCCTTTAACCTCCTGTTTGGCCCAGTTTGCAATTTCTGCGGAAGATGAACAGGAATAGGGAGAACCAATGACAGACTAGCTGGAGGTGTCTGGACGGGCAAATTTAACTCTCATTTCCCACCAGGAAGAGGAATTAACCAAAGGCTCAGCGTGCCGTGCCGGAACCAGATTAGGGCCTGAAGCCATCCTGCGGTGTTGCGGCCAGCTCACGAGAAAGCGAGTTGAAGAAAGGAGCTCAGGGGCACTGTAATTCACAAACTTGTAGAGTTATAAATGACAGCTATCGTCCAAAAATATACTGAAGTAAGGCTGCCAAGAGGACTTGAAAGCGGGGCAGAATTGCAGGAAACCGATTTCAGGAGGTAGACTGGAATTGCATTTAAAGCATAGGAAAAGAGGCAGAACGTCCACAATGATGCACTTGGCCAAAAAGGGCGTATGCGTTTTTTCCTGAATATATTCAGGAAAAAAACGCATACGCCCTTTTTGGCCAACCAAGCAAGCTTGCAAAGGAAATCTGCACTACAATGAAGTCTCACTTCCCCCCGGTCAAAAGGGCCATCTGAAAAAAGTGTAAAATCCAGAAAGGCAGGACAGGCCATGGAGAACTGGGAGCCTTGTTATGCTGATGGGCGGGATGTAAATTGCCAACAGCCACTCGGGAGAAGTGTATGGTGTTTCCTGAAACATCTAAAAAACAAAGCAACAGAGCCTAGGGCACCTCCACTTATGGTCCTATAGCTTAGGGAAATTAAAATCAAAAAGACACAGCCACCCCAAAGGTTGGGACGGCTCTGTTTACAAGAACCTGGTTTACGGTACAAGTTCAATATCGCAGAAAGTGAAAAATGGATAAAGAAGTTGTGGTACTTACGTACAATGCAATATCACTCAGCAATGAAATCTATGTCATCAGGCCCGTAGCAGCATAATGAGTGGATTCAGGTACGATGATTCTAACTGAAATAAGTCACACAGAAAAAGAAACATCGTAAGATATCACTAATACACGGAATGTAAACTTGGCTACACAGGAACTGAATTACAAAACAGAACAGGGTCTCAAATTTAGAAAACTAACTTATGCTTGCTTAAGGGGAAAGGTGAGTTGGGGTGCTGCATAAAACCAGAGATTGAAATGAGCACAGATAAAGTTCCTTAAGCCAAATATGGAATAGACAAGAGCTACTCCTTGCTCAACGAAATGGATTCAACACCCCATATTAAACACCTAAGAATATACCTGACTAGGAAGTATCTTAAAACCCTTGGATTGCTATGTCTCCGAAAGAGAATCAAGCGTGTGTGCAGGGGCATAAACGCAGCAGTGATAGGATTGGAGAGGTTCGGTGAGCAAATGAAAACCCTTTGAAGTCATATTGCATGGTACCCATTCCACGGGTCTCAACTCTCCAGGTTTAAGGTATTCTTCCTTCAGCTAAAACATGCATGTGGAACCCAGAGTATGATCAACTGTGTGATCGGGAGACGTGTTCCAATATGTGTCAGTTTTCGTCCCCTGGTACTCGGGTGCAACATTCCAGACGCTTTACTAACACTCTCCCGACTTGGAGAGTCAGTGCCTTTAACCTCCTGTTTGGCCCAGTTTGCAATTTCTGTGGAAGATGAACAGGAATAGGGAGAACCAATGACAGACTAGCTGGAGGTGTCTGGACGGGCAAATTTAACTCTCATTTCCCACCAGGAAGAGGAATTAACCAAAGGCTCAGCGTGCCGTGCCGGAACCAGATTAGGGCCTGAAGCCATCCTGCGGTGTTGCGGCCAGCTCACGAGAAAGCGACTTGAAGAAAGGAGCTCGGGGCACTGTAATTCACAAACCTGCAGAGTTATAAATGACAGCTATCGTCCAAAAATATACTGAAGTAAGGCTGCCAAGAGGACTTGAAAGCGGGGCAGAATTGCAGGAAACCGATTTCAGGAGGTAGACTGGAATTGCATTTAAAGCATAGGAAAAGAGGCAGAACGTCCACAATGATGCACTTGGCCAAAAAGGGCGTATGCGTTTTTTCCTGAATATATTCAGGAAAAAACGCATACGCCCTTTTTGGCCAACCAAGCAAGCTTGCAAAGGAAATCTGCACTACAATGAAGTCTCACTTCCCCCCGGTCAAAAGGGCCATCTGAAAAAAGTGTAAAATCCAGAAAGGCAGGACAGGCCATGGAGAACTGGGAGCCTTGTTATGCTGATGGGCGGGATGTAAATTGCCAAGAGCCACTCGGGAGAAGTGTATGGTGTTTCCTGAAACATCTAAAAAACAAAGCAACAGAGCCTAGGGCACTTCCACTTATGGTCCTATAGCTTAGGGAAATTAAAATCAAAAGACACAGCCACCCCAAAGGTTGGGACGGCTCTGTTTACAAGAACCTGGTTTACGGTACAAGTTCAATATCGCAGAAAGTGAAAAATGGATAAAGAAGTTGTGGTACTTACGTACAATGCAATATCACTCAGCAATGAAATCTATGTCATCAGGCCCGTAGCAGCATAATGAGTGGATTCAGGTACGATGATTCTAACTGAAATAAGTCACACAGAAAAAGAAACATCATAAGATATCACTAATACACGGAATGTAACCTTGGCTACACAGGAACTGAATTACAAAACAGAACAGGGTCTCAAATTTAGAAACCCAACTTATGCTTGCTTAAGGGGAAAGGTGAGTTGGGGTGCTGCATAAAACCAGAGATTGAAATGAGCACAGATAAAGTTCCTTAAGCCAAATATGGAATAGACAAGAGCTACTCCTTGCTCAACGAAATGGACTCAACACCCCATATTAAATGCCTAAGAGTGTACCTGACTAGGAAGTATCTTAAAACCTATGGATTGCTATGTCTCTGAAAGAGAATCAAGTGTGTGTACAGGGGCATAAACGCAGCAGTGATAGGATTGGAGAGGTTCGGTGAGCAAATGAAGACCCTTTGAAGTCATATTGCATGGTACCCATTCCACGGGTCTCAACTCTCCAGGTTTAAGGTATTCTTCCTTCAGCTAAAACATGCATGTGGAACCCAGAGTATGATCAACCGTGTGATCGGGAGACGTGTTCCAATATGTCTCAGTTTTCGTCCCCTGGTACTCGGGTGCAACATTCCAGACGCTTTACTAACACTCTCCCGACTTGGAGAGTCAGTGCCTTTAACCTCCTGTTTGGCCCAGTTTGCAATTTCTGCGGAAGATGAACAGGAATAGGGAGAACCAATGACAGACTAGCTGGAGGTGTCTGGACGGGCAAATTTAACTCTCATTTCCCACCAGGAAGAGGAATTAACCAAAGGCTCAGCGTGCCGTGCCGGAACCAGATTAGGGCCTGAAGCCATCCTGCGGTGTTGCGGCCAGCTCACGAGAAAGCGACTTGAAGAAAGGAGCTCGGGGCACTGTAATTCACAAACCTGCAGAGTTATAAATGACAGCTATCGTCCAAAAATATACTGAAGTAAGGCTGCCAAGAGGACTTGAAAGCGGGGCAGAATTGCAGGAAACCGATTTCAGGAGGTAGACTGGAATTGCATTTAAAGCATAGGAAAAGAGGCAGAACGTCCACAATGATGCACTTGGCCAAAAAGGGCGTATGCGTTTTTTCCTGAATATATTCAGGAAAAAACGCATACGCCCTTTTTGGCCAACCAAGCAAGCTTGCAAAGGAAATCTGCACTACAATGAAGTCTCACTTCCCCCCGGTCAAAAGGGCCATCTGAAAAAAGTGTAAAATCCAGAAAGGCAGGACAGGCCATGGAGAACTGGGAGCCTTGTTATGCTGATGGGCGGGATGTAAATTGCCAACAGCCACTTGGGAGAAGTGTATGGTGTTTCCTGAAACATCTAAAAAACAAAGCAACAGAGCCTAGGGCACTTCCACTTATGGTCCTATTGCTTAGTTAATTTAAAATCTAAAAGACACAGCCACCCCAAAGGTTGGGACGGTTCTTTTTACTGGAATCTCTTCTACGGCACAAGTTAAATATCCCAGCGAGCAAATAATGGATAAAGAAGTTGCGGTACTTATGTACAACAGAATACCACTCAGCAATGAAATGTATGTCATCAGGCCCGTACCAGCATAATGATTGGATTGAGGCACGATGATTCTAAGTGAAATAAGTCACACAGAAAAAGAAACATCATAAGGTATCACTAATACACGGAATGTGAACTTGGCTACACATGAACTGAATTACAAAACAGAACAGGGTCTCAAGTTTAGAAAACTAACTTATGCTTGCTTAAGGGGGAAGGTGAGTTGGGGTGCTGCATTAAACCAGAGTTTGAAATTAGCACAGATACCGTTCCATAAGCCAAATATGGAATAGACAAGACCTACCCCTTGCTCAACGAAATGGATTCAACAATGAGGTATCACCTCACACCTGGTAGAATAGGCATCATAGAAAATCTACAAGCAAAAAATGCTGGAAAGGGTGTGGAGAAAAGGAACCCTCTTCCACTATTGTTGGGAATATAAATTGATACAGTCACTATGGAGAACAATATGGAATTTCTTAAGAAACTAACAATAGAATTACCATATGATACAGCAATCCCACTACTGGACATATACCCAGACAAAACCATAAATCAAAAAGAGACATTCACCGCAATGTTCATTGCATCACTATTTACAATATCGAGGTAATGGAAGCAACCTAAATGCCCACAGACAGACGAATGCATAAAGCTGTGGTACATATATAAAATGGAATATTACTAAGCCATGAAAAGGAATGAAATTGGGTCATTTGTAGAGACGTCGATGCATCTAGAGACTGTCATACAGAGTGAAGTAAGTCAGAAAGAGAAAAACAAATCTTGTATATTCATGCATATATGTGGAACCTAGAAAACCTGTACAGATTAACCATTTTGCAAGGCATAAATAGAGCAACAGATGTAGACAACAAACGTATGGACAACAAGGGGGGAAAGCTGTTGGGGGGGGTGGTGGGAGGAGTTGAGAGACTGGGATTGGCATGTATACATTTATATGTATAAAATAGATAACCAATAAGAACCTGCTGTATAAAAATATAAAATAAAATTCAAAATTAAAAAGAAATAAAATTTAAAAAATAGAAAAAACAATTATTCCCTTCACATACATGTATTTATATGAATAAATTATTTCCATGCTTATATCTGTAAATACAAAAAAGAGGAATAAAATCTACCTTGAACCCAAAACGAAAAAGAGAAAAAAAACACAGAACCCACCAGTTCCACAGAGGAAAACCGTATCAGGGCACTTGCTCCAGTTGTAAACAATTCTGAAGTTGGTCAGTGGTGGGGAATCGTCTCCCATTCAGCCAGCAGCCCCCACGCAACAAGCGTCCTCATTGCAAAGCTGGGGCACCATGCCGAGGCATCTGTGAGTAAACGTGAGCTGAGCCCCAGGCCAGTTGCTGCTGAACTATTCCCACCCATCCCAGGTAAAACACCTGAATATATACAAGGACTTGAAAGCCTAGAGGGAGGGCCATAGAGCCACACGAGTGACAGCATGCCGGCCGACTTGGTGCCTGCAGGCCAGCCAGGATGGTCCTGGCCCTGGGTGCTCTTCTGGAAGATTTCCATTTCCCTGCCTGAGATACCCGTCCTGTCCCTGCCCCCACTGCTTTTTTCCTTCCTCACCTCTGCCCAGGGAGAAATTCCAGCAGCAGGTATGGGTGACACATCTTCTTCTTTAGCAGGTGGCAGCCTGGCAACTGCTGCAGAAAGTCCAGCAGAGCCCCACTCACACTGGGCCACCCACAAAGCCGTGGCCTCTCACTCCCTCCCACCAGCCCAGCCCCGAGACTGCTGACAGGGCAGAGAAAATGGCGTCAGGCACGGCTGCAGGGGCTCTTGCTGCCTGGAGTGGTATTTATAGTGATCTCAACCCAGGCACACCTGGGGAGGGCTGGCCGGCACGGTAAGGCTGCCCAGGTCAGCCAATCATCACCCCTCAGGGGCTCACAGTTGCAGAAAATGGAACTTGCTGAACCGGCCAGGTCCAAGGAACAGGTGTGGGCTCCTGAGAGTCAGGATAGACAAGGGGCTGCAGCTTTGGCTTGTTTTCTAATCATTTTATCTGGCCCATGAGTGGGAGACAACTTCAAGAAAACCCTCTCCTAATGAGAGGAACCCAGGAGTCAGGGAGAGGAGGGGTGGGTGGTGGTTGGAGACAGAGGCCTGGTGCCCCGGGTGCAGTGGAAGTCTCTGGAAGACCAGGTGGAGGGAGGCCTCACGGAGTGATGCCCAGGGTCACAGACCTGTCGCAGCTGCTGTTTGTTAGTTCAAGTCCTGCTCTGAGGTGCTCTGTGTCAGCTCTGAGCGACAGGTGAGCTGGGGGTGCTCTGCAATGAGGGCTATGTGCACGGTTCCTGTGTGCCCAGCCCTGCCACGGTACCTGCAAGGGTAGCTCTGTATCCTGGGAGGGGCCTGACCACGAGAGCCCTGTGGGCTGGGGTGGGGGTGGGGTACCTGCCCAGGTGAGCTCCATATTCTGGGATTGGTCTGACCACGAGAGCCCCATGGGCTGCTGGGGACCTGGTAAAGGATGTCAGGACAGTCAGTGAAGCCACCGAGGATATACCTCCAGTTGCTCCTAATTCCTACACCCTGCTGGTCATTCTACCAACCACCAGGACATGGTATTCTGTATTAGTCTTCAATGATGCCTTCTTTTGTATTCCATTAGTCCCAGAGTCACAAGAAATTTTGGCTTGTGAGTGGCAGGACTCAACATACAACTAAAACAATACTTCCGGGCCGTCTGGCCCCAAGGGTGCAAAAATTCCCACACCATCTTTGGGGAAAGCTTAGCTAAAGACCTAAAAGTTCTACCTCTGGAAAAGGAAACCCTCCTTCAATATGCAGACGACATTCTGATCGCCAGCCCTACTAAGGAGGCCTCTGAACTACCAAGCCAATAAAGGATAGAAGTTGTCCAAGAAAAAGCTCAAATATCACAGACTGCCGTGACCTGCCTGGGCTTCATTCTCACAGAAGGTTGGAGAAGTCCATCCCAGGAAAGGGAAGAAACCATTTTCAGCCTTACCCCTTTCTAAAACTAGAAGACAGCTTAGGGGTTCCTGGGGAGGCCAGGGTTTGCTGCTTCTGGATCCCTAACTACAGTCTACTAGCTGGGCCTCTATATGAAACACTGAAAGGAAAAGATGATGATCGTTTTGAATAGAATCCAGAAGTGGCCTTTCAAGAATGGAAAGAGCAGTCAATTCAGACCCTTGCCCTGGAACTCCCTAATTTAGCTAAACCCTTTGACCTTTACATTCCCGGTGAAAGGTGAATCGCCATTGGAGAATTAGTGCAAAACCTGGGACCACTTGAAATGGAACAATGCAAGAATGCCATCCAGGTAGGATAAACTATGGTCACCAAGGGGCTTGGCCCACTGCCACATCTGGCCAAGATACTGGCGGTATCTAAAACCCTGGAAATCAGCAGCCCAAAAGGCCACCTCCCTCCTAAGGGAAAAGGACCCCACGTGGTGATCCTAACCACCAACCATGCCCTGAAGTTGCAGGGTTCGCTCCGTGGGCACACCGACCTCGAGTGAGGAGGCCCTCCAACTCCAACATCCAGAGAGATAACCGGGGGCAACAGGGCACCATGACGACTCGTGTGAACATCACTTGACCTGGAGTTTCTCTCATAAAACAACAAGAGTGTGTCCCAAAAGAGTAGACTACTGCTTGCCGGACTTACTGCACCCAGAGGGGAGCTAATAATCTTGGCGGGGGAACCGTATATCACACTGTCACCATAGAAAAGCCTACAGACACCGTGATGATGGTGGCCAGTAAGACCGGCTGGACTCTTGTTTACTTCAAAAGGCTGTTGACTCAGTGGCCATCATGGTCCTTGATCACCACTGACCCTGGACTGTCTGGGAGTTGAGCGGGCAGGGCTCTGACACCTGGTGCTGTTTGTACGTTAATTCAGGGGCCTAATTGAAGAAAGCGCAGACTACTGGTCAGAGCATCTAGGCTGGCAGAAACGGTCGGCCTAAGGTGGCCGAACAAATGTGGGGTGGGGTGAAACCGGCCCCCACAGCGTCTCTGCACATCTCTTTCCTGGACCCTTGAAGGTCATTAGAATCTATAACACTTCCAATGCTGGTGCTCAGGTGGACGAGCAGGGAGGCAGGGGGCCTGGGGACAATCAACGTCACCTGGAGGCTGCTGGGGAGAAGCTCTGACCCTCGCCCCAGGGTATGAGGGCTCCCAACTCAGCACTCAGCAGTTACAGAAGAAGGGTCTGCACCCTCAGCACTCCAAGAATGAGGAACGGGACAAAAGGCAGAGGGGGGGTTTGTCCCCAGCAAAGCCCATTAAAAATCCCTGGGAGATAAAAATAGAATCTGGGCAATAAAGTCAAGTCTAACCTTTTTTATCCTTTGTGCTTTGTCTAATTTCACGTGCTCCTAGGGTCCCGCATGCAGAGGTTCCACACCCGGCACTTCAGACCAGATTTCCTAGTGCAGAATGGCTGGGTCGACACCTCAGCTCCTGGGGCCCAGTGCAGACTCCGCGATATAGAGCCTGAGCTACAGCCAACCCGGCCCTCGAGAGCTCCGCCCCCTCCCTCCCACTGACTCTGACAGGATCTCTACACAGCAGCCCAGCCCACAGCCCACGGGGTAGTACATGCTCTCACCTCTCCATTCTCTGATCAAAATATAAAGTTTCCTTTGCTTGTGAACCAAACTCAGTCTCGATCTGTTGGCCCCAATGACACTGGGCAGGGGGACACTTGTTGGGGTCCACTCTGGAGGATCAGTAACAGAAATTGAGACTATTGTAACCTCAATGAACAGATGTGTGAGCCAAAGTGTAGTTAACATAGAACAGTGTATAAGGCTCGGGTAAAATAAGATGTTTCTAACACTTCCATTGGATATTTCCATCACTTTATTATAAGCAAGTTCAGTGAAAAGGTTTGTCTTATTTGTCAGCTCAATATTAGAGAAATGAAGTGATTTCTTTCCAAGGATGTACATCTAATAATCTTGGTTAAACCTTCAATCTTGTTTTAAATGCTTTTCCATTGAAAATGATACCTCTCTTTCAGCTCCCCCATTTCTGAGAAGTATAAAATCTTATAATTTATTATTACCAAAGGGGAAAGGTGGGAGGAGGGATAAATTAACAGTTTGGGATTAACACATACACACTGCTATGTATAAAATAGATCATCAACAAGGAACTACTGTATAGCACAGGGAACTACACTCAACATTTTGCAATAACCTATAAGGGGAAATAATCTGAAAAAGAATAGATATTTTTATTGACATCATCTATCAATGACAGTTAAAGTGTAACCTAAGGGAAGCTGGTGGTGAGTGCTTCTGACCCTGAAGACTTCAATCATCTAAAGTTTGGACTCTGCCTACTTCCCAAGGCCCTTAATGAACATATGTGTAGCCGTAGCTTAAAAAATTCCCCAGTTTGGGTTTCGGGGAGACACTGATTTTGAAAAAGCCCTGGTGTTCTCCTTACATGAATGGGACTCTTCCTACTGCTAAAACATGTCTGTCACACCCAGAGGATGGTATACCGTCTGATCGGGAAGAGTTTGGAAAAGGCATCTCATCTCCTCATCTCCTGGTGCTCGGGTTCACCCCTCCAGCGTCTTTACTAACAGTCTCCCCACTTGGAGATGTCAGCACTGTCAACATCCTGTTGCGTACAGTTTGGAATTTGTCCAGAGGATGAAGCGGAAGGATGAGGAACAATGAGAGACAAGTCCTACGTGTTCAGACAGGCACATGTCACTCTAATTTCCAATCAGGAAGACGAATTGACCAAAGGCTAGGGTTGCCCATGGAAACAGTATAGGGCTTGAGGAAATCCCGCTGCTTTGTGGCCAGTTCCCATAAACACAAGTTGAACAATAGAACTCAGGGGCAGTAAAATTCACAAAACTGCAGAGTTGAAAATATCCATCACTGAAAAATGTCTTGAGGAAAGTCAGAGAAAAGGACTTGTAAGCAAGGGAGAATGGCAGGAAAGGGATTTGAGGAGGTAGAAAGGACTCGCCATTAAGCACAAGAAAAGGAGCTGAACATTGCCAACATTGCAGTTGGCCAAAAAGGGTGTATGCGTTTTTTTGTGTATATATTCAAGAAAAGAGCGTACACCTTTTTAGCCAACCAAACAGGTGGGCACTGGAAGTCAATACTACAAAAGACATCACTTCGCATCAGTCAGAAGAGCCATCCTCATAAAGCGTAAACAACAGAAATGCAGGACAGGGCAAGGAGAAGAGGGAGCCCTGTGAGACTTATAGTGGAAATGTATATTGCCAACGGCCATTCTGGAGAAGTGTATTGTGTTTACTAAAGCATCTAAACAATGAGCTACAGAGCATAGGGCACTTGCACCCATGGGCGTATATCTTGGGAAAAACAAAAATCGAGAGGACACAGGCACCCCAATGTTTACCCCCTCTCTGTTTAAAAGATCCTCGACTAGGATATAACTTAAATGTCTCTGGAGGGAAAAAATGGATAGAGATGTGGTACTTAGGTAGAGTGGAATATTATTCAGCCTGGAAATCAATGAAATATGGCCAGCTGTAACAACTCCGGAGGAGTTACGTATGATCATTCTAAGTGACAGAATTCAAAAAGAAGAAGACACATATCATAAGATATCACTTAAAGGTGGAATCCAAAATGGCTACACATGAAATAAATTACAAAACAAAAACATAGTCAAATATGTAGAAAACACGCATAAGGCTGCTAAACGGGAAAGGTGGGGAGGGGTGAGGCATCATCCAGGAGGTTGAAATTAGCAAAGATACCATTCCAAATACCAAACTGATAATCAACAAGGCCTACACGGTAGCTAAAAGAACTGCACTCAGCACACTCAAGTCACCGGAAAAGAATATATACGACTGGTAAGAATCTGAAAAAGAATTTATTGATGTCTCTCTGTACGTGAATCAAGTGGATGTACAGCAGCAAGAAACAGAGCTTTGAAAATCAGCTGTAACCAATATAGTAATAAATTGAAAAAAATAAACGACAGAGAGACAGAGAAAACCTCTTACAACTTTTCCTCAGGGACTGTGATGCAACATGGATTGAACACATCTAGACCCACAGCAAGATGAGACATAAGGCTGGAAACTGTTTGCGCTAAGAGAAATGTGAGGTTGGGTGAGGAAATGCACACCCTTTAAAGTAATACTACCTGGTACCCATTCAATGGGTCCCAAATCTGCAGGTTCAAGGGATCTTCCTACAGCTAAAACATGCATGGAAAACCCAGAGGACTGTACACCATGTGATCGGGAGATGTGTCTAAAATGCACCTCATTTATCCTCTCCTGGTGCTCCTGTTCACCATTCCAGCCACGTTACTTAGAAGCTCCCCACTTGGAGAATCAGCACATTTAAACTTCTGTTTCACACATTTTGCAAATTGTGAGGAGGATGAACGGGAAGAGGGGGAACCAATGAGAGAAGAGTTGTAGGGGTTTGGACGGGCACATATCACTCTAATTTCCCATTAAGAATAAGAATTAAAAAAAGGCTCAGCCTGCCTCGCCGGAGCCAAAATAGGGCCTGAAGCAATCCTGCAGGTTTGAGGCCAGCTCACAAAAGAGCAACTTAAAACATGGAGCTCAGGGTCACTGCAATTCACAAACCTGCAGAGTTATAAATGAAAACTAACGTCCAAAAATATGTTGAGGTAAGGCAAAGAAGAGGATCTGAATGCAAGACAGAATTGCAAGAAACAGATTTCAAGAGATAGATTGGACTCGTCTTTAACGCACATGAAAAGCGGCAGAATTTCGACAATGATGCAGTTGGCCCAAAAGGGCGTATGCGATTTTTCCTGATTATATCCAGGAAAAAACGCATACGCACTTTATGGGCAACGAAGCAAGCAAGCAATGCAAATGTGCACAACAAAGAAGTCTCATTTCCCACCGGTCAAAAGGGCCATCCTAAAAAATTGTAAAAACCAGAAATGCAGGACAGGCCATGGAGAACAGGGAGCCTTTATACGCTGATGGGCAGTGTGTGAACTGCCGAGAGCCACTCTGGAGAAGTGTATGGTGGTTCCTAAATCATCTAAAAACAGAGCTACAGAGCATAGGACACTTCCAATCATGGGAGTATATCTAGGGAAGTCTAAAAATCAACAAGACACAAGCACACCACAGTTTAGGGCTACTCTGTTTACAAGAACCTCAACTTCAGTACACCTTAAATATCCCAGGAAAGAGAACAATGGATAAAGAAGATGTGGTACTTATGTACAATGGAATATCTCTTCACCATGAAATCAATGTAATAAGGCTAGTAGAAGGATAAAGAGTGGATTTAGGTCCGATAATACTACTTGAAATAAGTCAAACAGAAAAAGAAACATATCATAAGATATCACTTATAGAGGGAGGGTAAATATGGCTGCACAAGAAATGAATTACAGAACAGAACAGTGTCTCACATTTAGAAAACACACTTATGTCAGCTTAAGGGGAAAGGAGAGGTGGGGTGATGCATAAAACCAGAGTTTGAAATTAGCACAGATACCGTTCAAGAAACCAAATAGGTATTAGACAAGATCTACACCTTGCTCAATGAACTGGCCTCAACACACCCTATACACCGCAGAGAAATATATCTGAGTAATAAGAATCTTAAAACCCATGTATTGATATATCTCCATAAGGGAATCAAGTGTGTGCAGAGCGGCACAAACACAGCAGTGAAAAGGAGCTAAACCCCATTATAGAAATAAATTTTAAAAACAAAACGCAGAAACAATGAAAGAGAGAAAAATTCTTACAAAATTCGCTCAGGGGCTGTGATGCAACCTGGATTGACCACATATAAACCCACAGCTGGATAAGACATAAGGCTGGACACTTGGGGCTGAGAGGATTGGTGAGCTTCGGTGAGCAACTGCCGAAAGTTTAATGCAATACTTCATGCTACTCATTCCAAGGGTCCCAACACTCCAGGTTGAAGGGAATCTTCCTACAGCTAAACCATGCTTGGGAAACCCAGCGACTGGTATACCATATGATCGGGAAAGGTTTCTAAAACGCACCACATTTTTCCTCTCCTGGGGCTCCGGATCGACATTCCAGCCGCTTTACTAACAACATCCCCACATGGAGAGTCAATGCCTTTAAGTTCTGGTATCGCACAGTCTTCAGTTAGTGCGGAGGATGAATGGGAATAGGGGGAACCAGTGAGAAACTAGCTGTAGCGGTTTCAATGGGCACATGTCACTCTAATTTCACATCAGTAAGAAGAATGAAGCAAAGGCACAGCAAGGTGTCCCAGAAGAAGAATAGGGCTTCAAGGAATCCTGTGGTTATGGGGCAAGATCACAAAACTAAGAGCTGAAAAATGGAGCTAAGGGCCACTGCAATTCAAAAACCTGACTTGCCCAAAAAGGGCGTATGCGTTTTTTCCTGAATATATTCAGGAAAAAACGCATACGCCCTTTTTGGCCAACCAAGCAAGCTTGCAAAGGAAATCTGCACTACAATGAAGTCTCAATTCCCCCTGGTCAAAAGGGCCATCTGAAAAAAGTGTAAAATCCATAAAGGCATGACAGGCCATGGAGAACTGGGAGCCATCTTATGCTGATGGGCAGGATGTAAATTGCCAACAGCCACTCTGGAGAAGTGTTTGGTGTTACCTGAAACATCTAAAAAACAAAGCAACAGAGCCTAGGGCACTTCCACTTATGGTACTATAGTTTAGGGCAATTAAAATCAAAAAGACACAGCCACCCCAAAGTTTGGGATGGCTCTGTTTACAAGAACCTGGTTTACGGTACAAGTTCAATATCGCAGAAAGTGAAAAATGGATAAAGAAGTTGTGGTACTTACGTACAATGCAATATCACTCAGCAATGAAATCTATGTCATCAGGCCCGTAGCAGCATAATGAGTGGACTAAGTACGATGAATCTAACTGAAATAAGTCACACAGAAAAAGAAACATCATAAGGTATCACTAATACACGGAATGTAAACTTGGCTACACAGGAACTGAATTCCAAAACAGAACAGGGTCTCAAATTTAGAAACCCAACTTATGCTTGCTTAAGGGGAAAGGTGAGTTGGGGTGCTGCATAAAACCAGAGATTGAAATGAGCACAGATAAAGTTCCTTAAGCCAAATATGGAATAGACAAGAGCTACTCCTTGCTCAACGAAATGGACTCAACACCCCATATTCAACGCCTAGGAATATACCTGACTAGTAAGAATCATAAAACCTATGGATTTATATATCTCTGTAAGAGAATCAAGAGTGTGTACAGCTGCATTAAAGCAGTGAAAATCAGGTAAATACCATAATAAAAATAAATTTCTTAAACAAAACACAATGACAGTGAAATAGAGAGAAATACTTAAGTAATCATTCAAGGCTTCTGATGCAACCTGCATTTACCACATCTACACCCAGAGCTGGGTGACACATAAGGCTGGACACTTGGGGCTCATAAGATTGGTGAGGTTCGGTGAGCAAATGAAGACCTTTGAAGTCATATTGCATGGTACCCATTCCATGGGTCTCAACTCTCCAGGATTAAGGGATACTTCCTTCAGCAAAAACATGCATGTGGAACCCAGAGAATGATCAACCGTGTGGCGGGAGACGTGTTCCAATATGTCTCAGTTTTCGTCCCCTGGTACTCGGGTGCAACATTCCAGACGCTTTACTAACACTCTCCCGACTTGGAGAGTCAGTGCCTTTAACCTCCTGTTTGGCCCAGTTTGCAATTTCTGCGGAAGATGAACAGGAATAGGGAGAACCAATGACAGACTAGCTGGAGGTGTCTGGACGGGCAAATTTAACTCTCATTTCCCACCAGGAAGAGGAATTAACCAAAGGCTCAGCGTGCCGTGCCGGAACCAGATTAGGGCCTGAAGCCATCCTGCGGTGTTGCGGCCAGCTCACGAGAAAGCGAGTTGAAGAAAGGAGCTCAGGGGCACTGTAATTCACAAACCTGCAGAGTTATAAATGACAGCTATCGTCCAAAAATATACTGAAGTAAGGCTGCCAAGAGGACTTGAAAGCGGGGCAGAATTGCAGGAAACCGATTTCAGGAGGTAGACTGGAATTGCATTTAAAGCATAGGAAAAGAGGCAGAACGTCCACAATGATGCACTTGGCCAAAAAGGGCGTATGCGTTTTTTCCTGAATATATTCAGGAAAAAACGCATACGCCCTTTTTGGCCAACCAAGCAAGCTTGCAAAGGAAATCTGCACTACAATGAAGTCTCACTTCCCCCCGGTCAAAAGGGCCATCTGAAAAAAGTGTAAAATCCAGAAAGGCAGGACAGGCCATGGAGAACTGGGAGCCTTGTTATGCTGATGGGCGGGATGTCAATTGCCAACAGCCACTCGGGAGAAGTGTATGGTGTTTCCTGAAACATCTAAAAAACAAAGCGACAGAGCCTAGGGCACTTCCACTTATGGTCCTATAGCTTAGGGAAATTAAAATCAAAAGACACAGCCACCCCAAAAGTTGGGATGGCTCTGTTTACAAGAACCTGGTTTATGGTACAAGTTCAATATCGCAGAAAGTGAAAAACGGATAAAGAAGTTGTGGTACTTACGTACAATGCAGTATCACTCAGCAATGAAATCTATGTCATCAGGCCCGTAGAAGCATAATGAGTGGATTCAGGTATGATGATTCTAACTGAAATAAGTCACACAGAAAAAGAAACATCATAAGATATCACTAATACACGGAATGTAAACTTGGCTACACAGGAACTGAATTACAAAACAGAACAGGGTCTCAAATTTAGAAAACCAACTTATGCTTGCTTAAGGGGAAAGGTGAGTTGGGGTGCTGCATAAAACCAGAGATTGAAATGAGCACAGATAAAGTTCCTTAAGCCAAATATGGAATAGACAAGAGCTACTCCTTGCTCAACGAAATGGACTCAACACCCCATATTAAATGCCTAAGAGTGTACCTGACTAGGAAGTATCTTAAAACCTATGGATTGCTATGTCTCTGAAAGAGAATCAAGTGTGTGTACAGGGGCATAAACGCAGCAGTGATAGGATTGGAGAGGTTCGGTGAGCAAATGAAGACCCTTTGAAGTCATATTGCATGGTACCCATTCCACGGGTCTCAACTCTCCAGGTTTAAGGTATTCTTCCTTCAGCTAAAACATGCATGTGGAACCCAGAGTATGATCAACCGTGTGATCGGGAGACGTGTTCCAATATGTGTCAGTTTTCGTCCCCTGGTACTCGGGTGCAACATTCCAGACGCTTTACTAACACTCTCCCGACTTGGAGAGTCAGTGCCTTTAACCTCCTGTTTGGCCCAGTTTGCAATTTCTGCGGAAGATGAACAGGAATAGGGAGAACCAATGACAGACTAGCTGGAGGTGTCTGGACGGGCAAATTTAACTCTCATTTCCCACCAGGAAGAGGAATTAACCAAAGGCTCAGCGTGCCGTGCCGCAACCAGATTAGGGCCTGAAGCCATCCTGCGGTGTTGCGGCCAGCTCACGAGAAAGCGAGTTGAAGAAAGGAGCTCAGGGGCACTGTAATTCACAAACCTGCAGAGTTATAAATGACAGCTATGGTCCAAAAATATACTGAAGTAAGGCTGCCAAGAGGACTTGAAAGCGGGGCAGAATTGCAGGAAACCGATTTCAGGAGGTAGACTGGAATTGCATTGAAAGCATAGGAAAAGAGGCAGAACGTCCACAATGATGCACTTGGCCAAAAAGGGCGTATGCGTTTTTTCCTGAATATATTCAGGAAAAAACGCATACGCCCTTTTTGGCCAACCAAGCAAGCTTGCAAAGGAAATCTGCACTACAATGAAGTCTCACTTCCCCCCGGTCAAAAGGGCCATCTGAAAAAAGTGTAAAATCCAGAAAGGCAGGACAGGCCATGGAGAACTGGGAGCCTTGTTATGCTGATGGGCGGGATGTAAATTGCCAACAGCCACTCGGGAGAAGTGTATGGTGTTTCCTGAAACATCTAAAAAACAAAGCAACAGAGCCTAGGGCACTTCCACTTATGGTCCTATAGCTTAGGGAAATTAAAATCAAAAGACACAGCCACCCCAAAGGTTGGGACGGCTCTGTTTACAAGAACCTGGTTTACGGTACAAGTTCAATATCGCAGAAAGTGAAAAATGGATAAAGAAGTTGTGGTACTTACGTACAATGCAATATCACTCAGCAATGAAATCTATGTCATCAGGCCCGTAGCAGCATAATGAGTGGATTCAGGTACGATGATTCTAACTGAAATAAATCACACAGAAAAAGAAACGTCATAAGATATCACTAATACACGGAATGTAAACTTGGCTACACAGGAACTGAATTACAAAACAGAACAGTGTCTCAAATTTAGAAAACCAACTTATGCTTGCTTAAGGGGAAAGGTGAGTTGGGGTGCTGCATAAAACCAGAGATTGAAATGAGCACAGATAAAGTTCCTTAAGCCAAATATGGAATAGACAAGAGCTACTCCTTGCTCAACGAAATGGACTCAACACCCCATATTAAATGCCTAAGAGTGTACCTGACTAGGAAGTATCTTAAAACCTATGGATTGCTATGTCTCTGAAAGAGAATCAAGTGTGTGTACAGGGGCATAAACGCAGCAGTGATAGGATTGGAGAGGTTCGGTGAGCAAATGAAGACCCTTTGAAGTCATATTGCATGGTACCCATTCCACGGGTCTCAACGCTCCAGGTTTAAGGTATTCTTCCTTCAGCTAAAACATGCATGTGGAACCCAGAGTATGATCAACCATGTGATCGGGAGACGTGTTCCAATATGTGTCAGTTTTCGTCCCCTGGTACTCGGGTGCAACATTCCAGACGCTTTACTAACACTCTCCCGACTTGGAGAGTCAGTGCCTTTAACCTCCTGTTTGGCCCAGTTTGCAATTTCTGCGGAAGATGAACAGGAATAGGGAGAACCAATGACAGACTAGCTGGAGGTGTCTGGACGGGCAAATTTAACTCTCATTTCCCACCAGGAAGAGGAATTAACCAAAGGCTCAGCGTGCCGTGCCGCAACCAGATTAGGGCCTGAAGCCATCCTGCGGTGTTGCGGCCAGCTCACGAGAAAGCGAGTTGAAGAAAGGAGCTCAGGGGCACTGTAATTCACAAACTTGTAGAGTTATAAATGACAGCTATCGTCCAAAAATATACTGAAGTAAGGCTGCCAAGAGGACTTGAAAGCGGGGCAGAATTGCAGGAAACCGATTTCAGGAGGTAGACTGGAATTGCATTTAAAGCATAGGAAAAGAGGCAGAACGTCCACAATGATGCACTTGGCCAAAAAGGGCGTATGCGTTTTTTCCTGAATATATTCAGGAAAAAACGCATACGCCCTTTTTGGCCAACCAAGCAAGCTTGCAAAGGAAATCTGCACTACAATGAAGTCTCACTTCCCCCCGGTCAAAAGGGCCATCTGAAAAAAGTGTAAAATCCAGAAAGGCAGGACAGGCCATGGAGAACTGGGAGCCTTGTTATGCTGATGGGCGGGATGTAAATTGCCAACAGCCACTCGGGAGAAGTGTATGGTGTTTCCTGAAACATCTAAAAAACAAAGCAACAGAGCCTAGGGCACCTCCACTTATGGTCCTATAGCTTAGGGAAATTAAAATCAAAAAGACACAGCCACCCCAAAGGTTGGGACGGCTCTGTTTACAAGAACCTGGTTTACGGTACAAGTTCAATATCGCAGAAAGTGAAAAATGGATAAAGAAGTTGTGGTACTTACGTACAATGCAGTATCACTCAGCAATGAAATCTATGTCATCAGGCCCGTAGCAGCATAATGAGTGGATTCAGGTACGATGATTCTAACTGAAATAAGTCACACAGGAAAAGAAACATCATAAGATATCACGAATACACGGAATGTAACCTTGGCTACACAGGAACTGAATTACAAAACAGAACAGGGTCTCAAATTTAGAAACCCAACTTATGCTTGCTTAAGGGGAAAGGTGAGTTGGGGTGCTGCATAAAACCAGAGATTGAAATGAGCACAGATAAAGTTCCTTAAGCCAAATATGGAATAGACAAGAGCTACTCCTTGCTCAACGAAATGGACTCAACACCCCATATTAAATGCCTAAGAGTGTACCTGACTAGGAAGTATCTTAAAACCTATGGATTGCTATGTCTCTGAAAGAGAATCAAGTGTGTGTACAGGGGCATAAACGCAGCAGTGATAGGATTGGAGAGGTTCGGTGAGCAAATGAAGACCCTTTGAAGTCATATTGCATGGTACCCATTCCACGGGTCTCAACTCTCCAGGTTTAAGGTATTCTTCCTTCAGCTAAAACATGCATGTGGAACCCAGAGTATGATCAACCGTGTGATCGGGAGACGTGTTCCAATATGTGTCAGTTTTCGTCCCCTGGTACTCGGGTGCAACATTCCAGACGCTTTACCAACACTCTCCCGACTTGGAGAGTCAGTGCCTTTAACCTCCTGTTTGGCCCAGTTTGCAATTTCTGCGGAAGATGAACAGGAATAGGGAGAACCAATGACAGACTAGCTGGAGGTGTCTGGACGGGCAAATTTAACTCTCATTTCCCACCAGGAAGAGGAATTAACCAAAGGCTCAGCGTGCCGTGCCGGAACCAGATTAGGGCCTGAAGCCATCCTGCGGTGTTGCGGCCAGCTCACGAGAAAGCGACTTGAAGAAAGGAGCTCGGGGCACTGTAATTCACAAACCTGCAGAGTTATAAATGACAGCTATCGTCCAAAAATATACTGAAGTAAGGCTGCCAAGAGGACTTGAAAGCGGGGCAGAATTGCAGGAAACCGATTTCAGGAGGTAGACTGGAATTGCATTTAAAGCATAGGAAAAGAGGCAGAACGTCCACAATGATGCACTTGGCCAAAAAGGGCGTATGCGTTTTTTCCTGAATATATTCAGGAAAAAACGCATACGCCCTTTTTGGCCAACCAAGCAAGCTTGCAAAGGAAATCTGCACTACAATGAAGTCTCACTTCCCCCCGGTCAAAAGGGCCATCTGAAAAAAGTGTAAAATCCAGAAAGGCAGGACAGGCCATGGAGAACTGGGAGCCTTGTTATGCTGATGGGCGGGATGTAAATTGCCGACAGCCACTTGGGAGAAGTGTATGGTGTTTCCTGAAACATCTAAAAAACAAAGCAACAGAGCCTAGGGCACTTCCACTTATGGTCCTATAGCTTAGGGAAATTAAAATCAAAAGACACAGCCACCCCAAAGGTTGGGACGGCTCTGTTTACAAGAACCTGGTTTACGGTACAAGTTCAATATCGCAGAAAGTGAAAAATGGATAAAGAAGTTGTGGTACTTACGTACAATGCAATATCACTCAGCAATGAAATCTATGTCATCAGGCCCGTAGCAGCATAATGAGTGGATTCAGGTACGATGATTCTAACTGAAATAAGTCACACAGAAAAAGAAACATCATAAGATATCACTAATACACGGAATGTAACCTTGGCTACACAGGAACTGAATTACAAAACAGAACAGGGTCTCAAATTTAGAAACCCAACTTATGCTTGCTTAAGGGGAAAGGTGAGTTGGGGTGCTGCATAAAACCAGAGATTGAAATGAGCACAGATAAAGTTCCTTAAGCCAAATATGGAATAGACAAGAGCTACTCCTTGCTCAACGAAATGGACTCAACACCCCATATTAAATGCCTAAGAGTGTACCTGACTAGGAAGTATCTTAAAACCTATGGATTGCTATGTCTCTGAAAGAGAATCAAGTGTGTGTACAGGGGCATAAACGCAGCAGTGATAGGATTGGAGAGGTTCGGTGAGCAAATGAAGACCCTTTGAAGTCATATTGCATGGTACCCATTCCACGGGTCTCAACTCTCCAGGTTTAAGGTATTCTTCCTTCAGCTAAAACATGCATGTGGAACCCAGAGTATGATCAACCGTGTGATCGGGAGACGTGTTCCAATATGTCTCAGTTTTCGTCCCCTGGTACTCGGGTGCAACATTCCAGACGCTTTACTAACACTCTCCCGACTTGGAGAGTCAGTGCCTTTAACCTCCTGTTTGGCCCAGTTTGCAATTTCTGCGGAAGATGAACAGGAATAGGGAGAACCAATGACAGACTAGCTGGAGGTGTCTGGACGGGCAAATTTAACTCTCATTTCCCACCAGGAAGAGGAATTAACCAAAGGCTCAGCGTGCCGTGCCGGAACCAGATTAGGGCCTGAAGCCATCCTGCGGTGTTGCGGCCAGCTCACGAGAAAGCGACTTGAAGAAAGGAGCTCGGGGCACTGTAATTCACAAACCTGCAGAGTTATAAATGACAGCTATCGTCCAAAAATATACTGAAGTAAGGCTGCCAAGAGGACTTGAAAGCGGGGCAGAATTGCAGGAAACCGATTTCAGGAGGTAGACTGGAATTGCATTTAAAGCATAGGAAAAGAGGCAGAACGTCCACAATGATGCACTTGGCCAAAAAGGGCGTATGCGTTTTTTCCTGAATATATTCAGGAAAAAACGCATACGCCCTTTTTGGCCAACCAAGCAAGCTTGCAAAGGAAATCTGCACTACAATGAAGTCTCACTTCCCCCCGGTCAAAAGGGCCATCTGAAAAAAGTGTAAAATCCAGAAAGGCAGGACAGGCCATGGAGAACTGGGAGCCTTGTTATGCTGATGGGCGGGATGTAAATTGCCAACAGCCACTTGGGAGAAGTGTATGGTGTTTCCTGAAACATCTAAAAAACAAAGCAACAGAGCCTAGGGCACTTCCACTTATGGTCCTATTGCTTAGTTAATTTAAAATCTAAAAGACACAGCCACCCCAAAGGTTGGGACGGTTCTTTTTACTGGAATCTCTTCTATGGCACAAGTTAAATATCCCAGCGAGCAAATAATGGATAAAGAAGTTGCGGTACTTATGTACAACAGAATACCACTCAGCAATGAAATCTATGTCATCAGGCCCGTACCAGCATAATGATTGGATTGAGGCACGATGATTCTAAGTGAAATAAGTCACACAGAAAAAGAAACATCATAAGGTATCACTAATACACGGAATGTGAACTTGGCTACACATGAACTGAATTACAAAACAGAACAGGGTCTCAAGTTTAGAAAACTAACTTATGCTTGCTTAAGGGGGAAGGTGAGTTGGGGTGCTGCATTAAACCAGAGTTTGAAATTAGCACAGATACCGTTCCATAAGCCAAATATGGAATAGACAAGACCTACCCCTTGCTCAACGAAATGGATTCAACAATGAGGTATCACCTCACACCTGGTAGAATAGGCATCATAGAAAATCTACAAGCAAAAAATGCTGGAAAGGGTGTGGAGAAAAGGAACCCTCTTCCACTATTGTTGGGAATATAAATTGATACAGTCACTATGGAGAACAATATGGAATTTCTTAAGAAACTAACAATAGAATTACCATATGATACAGCAATCCCACTACTGGACATATACCCAGACAAAACCATAAATCAAAAAGAGACATTCACCGCAATGTTCATTGCATCACTATTTACAATATCGAGGTAATGGAAGCAACCTAAATGCCCACAGACAGACGAATGCATAAAGCTGTGGTACATATATAAAATGGAATATTACTAAGCCATGAAAAGGAATGAAATTGGGTCATTTGTAGAGACGTCGATGCATCTAGAGACTGTCATACAGAGTGAAGTAAGTCAGAAAGAGAAAAACAAATCTTGTATATTCATGCATATATGTGGAACCTAGAAAACCTGTACAGATTAACCATTTTGCAAGGCATAAATAGAGCAACAGATGTAGACAACAAACGTATGGACAACAAGTGGGGAAAGCTGTTGGGGGGGGTGGTGGGAGGAGTTGAGAGACTGGGATTGGCATGTATACATTTATATGTATAAAATAGATAACCAATAAGAACCTGCTGTATAAAAATATAAAATAAAATTCAAAATTAAAAAGAAATAAAATTTAAAAAATAGAAAAAACAATTATTCCCTTCACATACATGTATTTATATGAATAAATTATTTCCATGCTTATATCTGTAAATACAAAAAAGAGGAATAAAATCTACCTTGAACCCAAAACGAAAAAGAGAAAAAAAACACAGAACCCACCAGTTCCACAGAGGAAAACCGTATCAGGGCACTTGCTCCAGTTGTAAACAATTCTGAAGTTGGTCAGTGGTGGGGAATCGTCTCCCATTCAGCCAGCAGCCCCCACGCAACAAGCGTCCTCATTGCAAAGCTGGGGCACCGTGCCGAGGCATCTGTGAGTAAACGTGAGCTGAGCCCCAGGCCAGTTGCTGCTGAACTATTCCCACCCATCCCAGGTAAAACACCTGAATATATACAAGGACTTGAAAGCCTAGAGGGAGGGCCATAGAGCCACACGAGTGACAGCATGCCGGCCGACTTGGTGCCTGCAGGCCAGCCAGGATGGTCCTGGCCCTGGGTGCTCTTCTGGAAGATTTCCATTTCCCTGCCTGAGATACCCGTCCTGTCCCTGCCCCCACTGCTTTTTTCCTTCCTCACCTCTGCCCAGGGAGAAATTCCAGCAGCAGGTATGGGTGACACATCTTCTTCTTTAGCAGGTGGCAGCCTGGCAACTGCTGCAGAAAGTCCAGCAGAGCCCCACTCACACTGGGCCACCCACAAAGCCGTGGCCTCTCACTCCCTCCCACCAGCCCAGCCCCGAGACTGCTGACAGGGCAGAGAAAATGGCGTCAGGCACGGCTGCAGGGGCTCTTGCTGCCTGGAGTGGTATTTATAGTGATCTCAACCCAGGCACACCTGGGGAGGGCTGGCCGGCACGGTAAGGCTGCCCAGGTCAGCCAATCATCACCCCTCAGGGGCTCACAGTTGCAGAAAATGGAACTTGCTGAACCGGCCAGGTCCAAGGAACAGGTGTGGGCTCCTGAGAGTCAGGATAGACAAGGGGCTGCAGCTTTGGCTTGTTTTCTAATCATTTTATCTGGCCCATGAGTGGGAGACAACTTCAAGAAAACCCTCTCCTAATGAGAGGAACCCAGGAGTCAGGGAGAGGAGGGGTGGGTGGTGGTTGGAGACAGAGGCCTGGTGCCCCGGGTGCAGTGGAAGTCTCTGGAAGACCAGGTGGAGGGAGGCCTCACGGAGTGATGCCCAGGGTCACAGACCTGTCGCAGCTGCTGTTTGTTAGTTCAAGTCCTGCTCTGAGGTGCTCTGTGTCAGCTCTGAGCGACAGGTGAGCTGGGGGTGCTCTGCAATGAGGGCTATGTGCACGGTTCCTGTGTGCCCAGCCCTGCCACGGTACCTGCAAGGGTAGCTCTGTATCCTGGGAGGGGCCTGACCACGAGAGCCCTGTGGGCTGGGGTGGGGGTGGGGTACCTGCCCAGGTGAGCTCCATATTCTGGGATTGGTCTGACCACGAGAGCCCCATGGGCTGCTGGGGACCTGGTAAAGGATGTCAGGACAGTCAGTGAAGCCACCGAGGATATACCTCCAGTTGCTCCTAATTCCTACACCCTGCTGGTCATTCTACCAACCACCAGGACATGGTATTCTGTATTAGTCTTCAATGATGCCTTCTTTTGTATTCCATTAGTCCCAGAGTCACAAGAAATTTTGGCTTGTGAGTGGCAGGACTCAACATACAACTAAAACAATACTTCCGGGCCGTCTGGCCCCAAGGGTGCAAAAATTCCCACACCATCTTTGGGGAAAGCTTAGCTAAAGACCTAAAAGTTCTACCTCTGGAAAAGGAAACCCTCCTTCAATATGCAGACGACATTCTGATCGCCAGCCCTACTAAGGAGGCCTCTGAACTACCAAGCCAATAAAGGATAGAAGTTGTCCAAGAAAAAGCTCAAATATCACAGACTGCCGTGACCTGCCTGGGCTTCATTCTCACAGAAGGTTGGAGAAGTCCATCCTAGGAAAGGGAAGAAACCATTTTCAGCCTTACCCCTTTCTAAAACTAGAAGACAGCTTAGGGGTTCCTGGGGAGGCCAGGGTTTGCTGCTTCTGGATCCCTAACTACAGTCTACTAGCTGGGCCTCTATATGAAACACTGAAAGGAAAAGATGATGATCGTTTTGAATAGAATCCAGAAGTGGCCTTTCAAGAATGGAAAGAGCAGTCAATTCAGACCCTTGCCCTGGAACTCCCTAATTTAGCTAAACCCTTTGACCTTTACATTCCCGGTGAAAGGTGAATCGCCATTGGAGAATTAGTGCAAAACCTGGGACCACTTGAAATGGAACAATGCAAGAATGCCATCCAGGTAGGATAAACTATGGTCACCAAGGGGCTTGGCCCACTGCCACATCTGGCCAAGATACTGGCGGTATCTAAAACCCTGGAAATCAGCAGCCCAAAAGGCCACCTCCCTCCTAAGGGAAAAGGACCCCACGTGGTGATCCTAACCACCAACCATGCCCTGAAGTTGCAGGGTTCGCTCCGTGGGCACACCGACCTCGAGTGAGGAGGCCCTCCAACTCCAACATCCAGAGAGATAACCGGGGGCAACAGGGCACCATGACGACTCGTGTGAACATCACTTGACCTGGAGTTTCTCTCATAAAACAACAAGAGTGTGTCCCAAAAGAGTAGACTACTGCTTGCCGGACTTACTGCACCCAGAGGGGAGCTAATAATCTTGGCGGGGGAACCGTATATCACACTGTCACCATAGAAAAGCCTACAGACACCGTGATGATGGTGGCCAGTAAGACCGGCTGGACTCTTGTTTACTTCAAAAGGCTGTTGGCTCAGTGGCCATCATGGTCCTTGATCACCACTGACCCTGGACTGTCTGGGAGTTGAGCGGGCAGGGCTCTGACACCTGGTGCTGTTTGTACGTTAATTCAGGGGCCTAATTGAAGAAAGCGCAGACTACTGGTCAGAGCATCTAGGCTGGCAGAAACGGTCGGCCTAAGGTGGCCGAACAAATGTGGGGCGGGGTGAAACCGGCCCCCACAGCGTCTCTGCACATCTCTTTCCTGGACCCTTGAAGGTCATTAGAATCTATAACACTTCCAATGCTGGTGCTCAGGTGGACGAGCAGGGAGGCAGGGGGCCTGGGGACAATCAACGTCACCTGGAGGCTGCTGGGGAGAAGCTCTGACCCTCGCCCCAGGGTATGAGGGCTCCCAACTCAGCACTCAGCAGTTACAGAAGAAGGGTCTGCACCCTCAGCACTCCAAGAATGAGGAACGGGACAAAAGGCAGAGGGGGGGTTTGTCCCCAGCAAAGCCCATTAAAAATCCCTGGGAGATAAAAATAGAATCTGGGCAATAAAGTCAAGTCTAACCTTTTTTATCCTTTGTGCTTTGTCTAATTTCACGTGCTCCTAGGGTCCCGCATGCAGAGGTTCCACACCCGGCACTTCAGACCAGATTTCCTAGTGCAGAATGGCTGGGTCGACACCTCAGCTCCTGGGGCCCAGTGCAGACTCCGCGATATAGAGCCTGAGCTACAGCCAACCCGGCCCTCGAGAGCTCCGCCCCCTCCCTCCCACTGACTCTGACAGGATCTCTACACAGCAGCCCAGCCCACAGCCCACGGGGTAGTACATGCTCTCACCTCTCCATTCTCTGATCAAAATATAAAGTTTCCTTTGCTTGTGAACCAAACTCAGTCTCGATCTGTTGGCCCCAATGACACTGGGCAGGGGGACACTTGTTGGGGTCCACTCTGGAGGATCAGTAACAGAAATTGAGACTATTGTAACCTCAATGAACAGATGTGTGAGCCAAAGTGTAGTTAACATAGAACAGTGTATAAGGCTCGGGTAAAATAAGATGTTTCTAACACTTCCATTGGATATTTCCATCACTTTATTATAAGCAAGTTCAGTGAAAAGGTTTGTCTTATTTGTCAGCTCAATATTAGAGAAATGAAGTGATTTCTTTCCAAGGATGTACATCTAATAATCTTGGTTAAACCTTCAATCTTGTTTTAAATGCTTTTCCATTGAAAATGATACCTCTCTTTCAGCTCCCCCATTTCTGAGAAGTATAAAATCTTATAATTTATTATTACCAAAGGGGAAAGGTGGGAGGAGGGATAAATTAACAGTTTGGGATTAACACATACACACTGCTATGTATAAAATAGATCATCAACAAGGAACTACTGTATAGCACAGGGAACTACACTCAACATTTTGCAATAACCTATAAGGGGAAATAATCTGAAAAAGAATAGATATTTTTATTGACATCATCTATCAATGACAGTTAAAGTGTAACCTAAGGGAAGCTGGTGGTGAGTGCTTCTGACCCTGAAGACTTCAATCATCTAAAGTTTGGACTCTGCCTACTTCCCAAGGCCCTTAATGAACATATGTGTAGCCGTAGCTTAAAAAATTCCCCAGTTTGGGTTTCGGGGAGACACTGATTTTGAAAAAGCCCTGGTGTTCTCCTTACATGAATGGGACTCTTCCTACTGCTAAAACATGTCTGTCACACCCAGAGGATGGTATACCGTCTGATCGGGAAGAGTTTGGAAAAGGCATCTCATCTCCTCATCTCCTGGTGCTCGGGTTCACCCCTCCAGCGTCTTTACTAACAGTCTCCCCACTTGGAGATGTCAGCACTGTCAACATCCTGTTGCGTACAGTTTGGAATTTGTCCAGAGGATGAAGCGGAAGGATGAGGAACAATGAGAGACAAGTCCTACGTGTTCAGACAGGCACATGTCACTCTAATTTCCAATCAGGAAGACGAATTGACCAAAGGCTAGGGTTGCCCATGGAAACAGTATAGGGCTTGAGGAAATCCCGCTGCTTTGTGGCCAGTTCCCATAAACACAAGTTGAACAATAGAACTCAGGGGCAGTAAAATTCACAAAACTGCAGAGTTGAAAATATCCATCACTGAAAAATGTCTTGAGGAAAGTCAGAGAAAAGGACTTGTAAGCAAGGGAGAATGGCAGGAAAGGGATTTGAGGAGGTAGAAAGGACTCACCATTAAGCACAAGAAAAGGAGCTGAACATTGCCAACATTGCAGTTGGCCAAAAAGGGTGTATGCGTTTTTTTGTGTATATATTCAAGAAAAGAGCGTACACCTTTTTAGCCAACCAAACAGGTGGGCACTGGAAGTCAATACTACAAAAGACATCACTTCGCATCAGTCAGAAGAGCCATCCTCATAAAGCGTAAACAACAGAAATGCAGGACAGGGCAAGGAGAAGAGGGAGCCCTGTGAGACTTATAGTGGAAATGTATATTGCCAACGGCCATTCTGGAGAAGTGTATTGTGTTTACTAAAGCATCTAAACAATGAGCTACAGAGCATAGGGCACTTGCACCCATGGGCGTATATCTTGGGAAAAACAAAAATCGAGAGGACACAGGCACCCCAATGTTTACCCCCTCTCTGTTTAAAAGATCCTCGACTAGGATATAACTTAAATGTCTCTGGAGGGAAAAAATGGATAGAGATGTGGTACTTAGGTAGAGTGGAATATTATTCAGCCTGGAAATCAATGAAATATGGCCAGCTGTAACAACTCCGGAGGAGTTACGTATGATCATTCTAAGTGACAGAATTCAAAAAGAAGAAGACACATATCATAAGATATCACTTAAAGGTGGAATCCAAAATGGCTACACATGAAATAAATTACAAAACAAAAACATAGTCAAATATGTAGAAAACACGCATAAGGCTGCTAAACGGGAAAGGTGGGGAGGGGTGAGGCATCATCCAGGAGGTTGAAATTAGCAAAGATACCATTCCAAATACCAAACTGATAATCAACAAGGCCTACACGGTAGCTAAAAGAACTGCACTCAGCACACTCAAGTCACCGGAAAAGAATATATACGACTGGTAAGAATCTGAAAAAGAATTTATTGATGTCTCTCTGTACGTGAATCAAGTGGATGTACAGCAGCAAGAAACAGAGCTTTGAAAATCAGCTGTAACCAATATAGTAATAAATTGAAAAAAATAAACGACAGAGAGACAGAGAAAACCTCTTACAACTTTTCCTCAGGGACTGTGATGCAACATGGATTGAACACATCTAGACCCACAGCAGGATGAGACATAAGGCTGGAAACTGTTTGCGCTAAGAGAAATGTGAGGTTGGGTGAGGAAATGCACACCCTTTAAAGTAATACTACCTGGTACCCATTCAATGGGTCCCAAATCTGCAGGTTCAAGGGATCTTCCTACAGCTAAAACATGCATGGAAAACCCAGAGGACTGTACACCATGTGATCGGGAGATGTGTCTAAAATGCACCTCATTTATCCTCTCCTGGTGCTCCTGTTCACCATTCCAGCCACGTTACTTAGAAGCTCCCCACTTGGAGAATCAGCACATTTAAACTTCTGTTTCACACATTTTGCAAATTGTGAGGAGGATGAACGGGAAGAGGGGGAACCAATGAGAGAAGAGTTGTAGGGGTTTGGACGGGCACATATCACTCTAATTTCCCATTAAGAATAAGAATTAAAAAAAGGCTCAGCCTGCCTCGCCGGAGCCAAAATAGGGCCTGAAGCAATCCTGCAGGTTTGAGGCCAGCTCACAAAAGAGCAACTTAAAACATGGAGCTCAGGGTCACTGCAATTCACAAACCTGCAGAGTTATAAATGAAAACTAACGTCCAAAAATATGTTGAGGTAAGGCAAAGAAGAGGATCTGAATGCAAGACAGAATTGCAAGAAACAGATTTCAAGAGATAGATTGGACTCGTCTTTAACGCACATGAAAAGCGGCAGAATTTCGACAATGATGCAGTTGGCCCAAAAGGGCGTATGCGATTTTTCCTGATTATATCCAGGAAAAAACGCATACGCACTTTATGGGCAACGAAGCAAGCAAGCAATGCAAATATGCACAACAAAGAAGTCTCATTTCCCACCGGTCAAAAGGGCCATCCTAAAAAATTGTAAAAACCAGAAATGCAGGACAGGCCATGGAGAACAGGGAGCCTTTATACGCTGATGGGCAGTGTGTGAACTGCCGAGAGCCACTCTGGAGAAGTGTATGGTGGTTCCTAAATCATCTAAAAACAGAGCTACAGAGCATAGGACACTTCCAATCATGGGAGTATATCTAGGGAAGTCTAAAAATCAACAAGACACAAGCACACCACAGTTTAGGGCTACTCTGTTTACAAGAACCTCAACTTCAGTACACCTTAAATATCCCAGGAAAGAGAACAATGGATAAAGAAGATGTGGTACTTATGTACAATGGAATATCTCTTCACCATGAAATCAATGTAATAAGGCTAGTAGAAGGATAAAGAGTGGATTTAGGTCCGATAATACTACTTGAAATAAGTCAAACAGAAAAAGAAACATATCATAAGATATCACTTATAGAGGGAGGGTAAATATGGCTGCACAAGAAATGAATTACAGAACAGAACAGTGTCTCACATTTAGAAAACACACTTATGTCAGCTTAAGGGGAAAGGAGAGGTGGGGTGATGCATAAAACCAGAGTTTGAAATTAGCACAGATACCGTTCAAGAAACCAAATAGGTATTAGACATGATCTACACCTTGCTCAATGAACTGGCCTCAACACACCCTATACACCGCAGAGAAATATATCTGAGTAATAAGAATCTTAAAACCCATGTATTGATATATCTCCATAAGGGAATCAAGTGTGTGCAGAGCGGCACAAACACAGCAGTGAAAATGAGCTAAACCCCATTATAGAAATAAATTTTAAAAACAAAACGCAGAAACAATGAAAGAGAGAAAAATTCTTACAAAATTCGCTCAGGGGCTGTGATGCAACCTGGATTGACCACATATAAACCCACAGCTGGATAAGACATAAGGCTGGACACTTGGGGCTGAGAGGATTGGTGAGCTTCGGTGAGCAACTGCCGAAAGTTTAATGCAATACTTCATGCTACTCATTCCAAGGGTCCCAACACTCCAGGTTGAAGGGAATCTTCCTACAGCTAAACCATGCTTGGGAAACCCAGCGACTGGTATACCATATGATCGGGAAAGGTTTCTAAAACGCACCACATTTTTCCTCTCCTGGGGCTCCGGATCGACATTCCAGCCGCTTTACTAACAACATCCCCACATGGAGAGTCAATGCCTTTAAGTTCTGGTATCGCACAGTCTTCAGTTAGTGCGGAGGATGAATGGGAATAGGGGGAACCAGTGAGAAACTAGCTGTAGCGGTTTCAATGGGCACATGTCACTCTAATTTCACATCAGTAAGAAGAATGAACCAAAGGCACAGCAAGGTGTCCCAGAAGAAGAATAGGGCTTCAAGGAATCCTGTGGTTATGGGGCAAGATCACAAAACTAAGAGCTGAAAAATGGAGCTAAGGGCCACTGCAATTCAAAAACCTGACTTGCCCAAAAAGGGCGTATGCGTTTTTTCCTGAATATATTCAGGAAAAAACGCATACGCCCTTTTTGGCCAACCAAGCAAGCTTGCAAAGGAAATCTGCACTACAATGAAGTCTCAATTCCCCCTGGTCAAAAGGGCCATCTGAAAAAAGTGTAAAATCCATAAAGGCATGACAGGCCATGGAGAACTGGGAGCCATCTTATGCTGATGGGCAGGATGTAAATTGCCAACAGCCACTCTGGAGAAGTGTTTGGTGTTACCTGAAACATCTAAAAAACAAAGCAACAGAGCCTAGGGCACTTCCACTTATGGTACTATAGTTTAGGGCAATTAAAATCAAAAAGACACAGCCACCCCAAAGTTTGGGATGGCTCTGTTTACAAGAACCTGGTTTACGGTACAAGTTCAATATCGCAGAAAGTGAAAAATGGATAAAGAAGTTGTGGTACTTACGTACAATGCAATATCACTCAGCAATGAAATCTATGTCATCAGGCCCGTAGCAGCATAATGAGTGGACTAAGTACGATGAATCTAACTGAAATAAGTCACACAGAAAAAGAAACATCATAAGGTATCACTAATACACGGAATGTAAACTTGGCTACACAGGAACTGAATTCCAAAACAGAACAGGGTCTCAAATTTAGAAACCCAACTTATGCTTGCTTAAGGGGAAAGGTGAGTTGGGGTGCTGCATAAAACCAGAGATTGAAATGAGCACAGATAAAGTTCCTTAAGCCAAATATGGAATAGACAAGAGCTACTCCTTGCTCAACGAAATGGACTCAACACCCCATATTCAACGCCTAGGAATATACCTGACTAGTAAGAATCATAAAACCTATGGATTTATATATCTCTGTAAGAGAATCAAGAGTGTGTACAGCTGCATTAAAGCAGTGAAAATCAGGTAAATACCATAATAAAAATAAATTTCTTAAACAAAACACAATGACAGTGAAATAGAGAGAAATACTTAAGTAATCATTCAAGGCTTCTGATGCAACCTGCATTTACCACATCTACACCCAGAGCTGGGTGACACATAAGGCTGGACACTTGGGGCTCATAAGATTGGTGAGGTTCGGTGAGCAAATGAAGACCTTTGAAGTCATATTGCATGGTACCCATTCCATGGGTCTCAACTCTCCAGGATTAAGGGATACTTCCTTCAGCTAAAACATGCATGTGGAACCCAGAGAATGATCAACCGTGTGGCGGGAGACGTGTTCCAATATGTCTCAGTTTTCGTCCCCTGGTACTCGGGTGCAACATTCCAGACGCTTTACTAACACTCTCCCGACTTGGAGAGTCAGTGCCTTTAACCTCCTGTTTGGCCCAGTTTGCAATTTCTGCGGAAGATGAACAGGAATAGGGAGAACCAATGACAGACTAGCTGGAGGTGTCTGGACGGGCAAATTTAACTCTCATTTCCCACCAGGAAGAGGAATTAACCAAAGGCTCAGCGTGCCGTGCCGGAACCAGATTAGGGCCTGAAGCCATCCTGCGGTGTTGCGGCCAGCTCACGAGAAAGCGAGTTGAAGAAAGGAGCTCAGGGGCACTGTAATTCACAAACCTGCAGAGTTATAAATGACAGCTATCGTCCAAAAATATACTGAAGTAAGGCTGCCAAGAGGACTTGAAAGCAGGGCAGAATTGCAGGAAACCGATTTCAGGAGGTAGACTGGAATTGCATTTAAAGCATAGGAAAAGAGGCAGAACGTCCACAATGATGCACTTGGCCAAAAAGGGCGTATGCGTTTTTTCCTGAATATATTCAGGAAAAAACGCATACGCCCTTTTTGGCCAACCAAGCAAGCTTGCAAAGGAAATCTGCACTACAATGAAGTCTCACTTCCCCCCGGTCAAAAGGGCCATCTGAAAAAAGTGTAAAATCCAGAAAGGCAGGACAGGCCATGGAGAACTGGGAGCCTTGTTATGCTGATGGGCGGGATGTAAATTGCCAACAGCCACTCGGGAGAAGTGTATGGTGTTTCCTGAAACATCTAAAAAACAAAGCGACAGAGCCTAGGGCACTTCCACTTATGGTCCTATAGCTTAGGGAAATTAAAATCAAAAGACACAGCCACCCCAAAAGTTGGGATGGCTCTGTTTACAAGAACCTGGTTTACGGTACAAGTTCAATATCGCAGAAAGTGAAAAACGGATAAAGAAGTTGTGGTACTTACGTACAATGCAGTATCACTCAGCAATGAAATCTATGTCATCAGGCCCGTAGAAGCATAATGAGTGGATTCAGGTATGATGATTCTAACTGAAATAAGTCACACAGAAAAAGAAACATCATAAGATATCACTAATACACGGAATGTAAACTTGGCTACACAGGAACTGAATTACAAAACAGAACAGGGTCTCAAATTTAGAAACCCAACTTATGCTTGCTTAAGGGGAAAGGTGAGTTGGGGTGCTGCATAAAACCAGAGATTGAAATGAGCACAGATAAAGTTCCTTAAGCCAAATATGGAATAGACAAGAGCTACTCCTTGCTCAACGAAATGGACTCAACACCCCATATTAAATGCCTAAGAGTGTACCTGACTAGGAAGTATCTTAAAACCTATGGATTGCTATGTCTCTGAAAGAGAATCAAGTGTGTGTACAGGGGCATAAACGCAGCAGTGATAGGATTGGAGAGGTTCGGTGAGCAAATGAAGACCCTTTGAAGTCATATTGCATGGTACCCATTCCACGGGTCTCAACTCTCCAGGTTTAAGGTATTCTTCCTTCAGCTAAAACATGCATGTGGAACCCAGAGTATGATCAACCGTGTGATCGGGAGACGTGTTCCAATATGTGTCAGTTTTCGTCCCCTGGTACTCGGGTGCAACATTCCAGACGCTTTACTAACACTCTCCCGACTTGGAGAGTCAGTGCCTTTAACCTCCTGTTTGGCCCAGTTTGCAATTTCTGCGGAAGATGAACAGGAATAGGGAGAACCAATGACAGACTAGCTGGAGGTGTCTGGACGGGCAAATTTAACTCTCATTTCCCACCAGGAAGAGGAATTAACCAAAGGCTCAGCGTGCCGTGCCGCAACCAGATTAGGGCCTGAAGCCATCCTGCGGTGTTGCGGCCAGCTCACGAGAAAGCGAGTTGAAGAAAGGAGCTCAGGGGCACTGTAATTCACAAACCTGCAGAGTTATAAATGACAGCTATGGTCCAAAAATATACTGAAGTAAGGCTGCCAAGAGGACTTGAAAGCGGGGCAGAATTGCAGGAAACCGATTTCAGGAGGTAGACTGGAATTGCATTGAAAGCATAGGAAAAGAGGCAGAACGTCCACAATGATGCACTTGGCCAAAAAGGGCGTATGCGTTTTTTCCTGAATATATTCAGGAAAAAACGCATACGCCCTTTTTGGCCAACCAAGCAAGCTTGCAAAGGAAATCTGCACTACAATGAAGTCTCACTTCCCCCCGGTCAAAAGGGCCATCTGAAAAAAGTGTAAAATCCAGAAAGGCAGGACAGGCCATGGAGAACTGGGAGCCTTGTTATGCTGATGGGCGGGATGTCAATTGCCAACAGCCACTCGGGAGAAGTGTATGGTGTTTCCTGAAACATCTAAAAAACAAAGCAACAGAGCCTAGGGCACTTCCACTTATGGTCCTATAGCTTAGGGAAATTAAAATCAAAAAGACACAGCCACCCCAAAGGTTGGGACGGCTCTGTTTACAAGAACCTGGTTTACGGTACAAGTTCAATATCGCAGAAAGTGAAAAATGGATAAAGAAGTTGTGGTACTTACGTACAATGCAGTATCACTCAGCAATGAAATCTATGTCATCAGGCCCATAGCAGCATAATGAGTGGATTCAGGTATGATGATTCTAACTGAAATAAGTCACACAGAAAAAGAAACATCGTAAGATATCACTAATACACGGAATGTAAACTTGGCTACACAGGAACTGAATTACAAAACAGAACAGGGTCTCAAATTTAGAAAACTAACTTATGCTTGCTTAAGGGGAAAGGTGAGTTGGGGTGCTGCATAAAACCAGAGATTGAAATGAGCACAGATAAAGTTCCTTAAGCCAAATATGGAATAGACAAGAGCTACTCCTTGCTCAACGAAATGGATTCAACACCCCATATTAAACACCTAAGAATATACCTGACTAGGAAGTATCTTAAAACCCTTGGATTGCTATGTCTCCGAAAGAGAATCAAGCGTGTGTGCAGGGGCATAAACGCAGCAGTGATAGGATTGGAGAGGTTCGGTGAGCAAATGAAAACCCTTTGAAGTCATATTGCATGGTACCCATTCCACGGGTCTCAACTCTCCAGGTTTAAGGTATTCTTCCTTCAGCTAAAACATGCATGTGGAACCCAGAGTATGATCAACTGTGTGATCGGGAGACGTGTTCCAATATGTGTCAGTTTTCGTCCCCTGGTACTCGGGTGCAACATTCCAGACGCTTTACTAACACTCTCCCGACTTGGAGAGTCAGTGCCTTTAACCTCCTGTTTGGCCCAGTTTGCAATTTCTGTGGAAGATGAACAGGAATAGGGAGAACCAATGACAGACTAGCTGGAGGTGTCTGGACGGGCAAATTTAACTCTCATTTCCCACCAGGAAGAGGAATTAACCAAAGGCTCAGCGTGCCGTGCCGGAACCAGATTAGGGCCTGAAGCCATCCTGCGGTGTTGCGGCCAGCTCACGAGAAAGCGACTTGAAGAAAGGAGCTCGGGGCACTGTAATTCACAAACCTGCAGAGTTATAAATGACAGCTATCGTCCAAAAATATACTGAAGTAAGGCTGCCAAGAGGACTTGAAAGCGGGGCAGAATTGCAGGAAACCGATTTCAGGAGGTAGACTGGAATTGCATTTAAAGCATAGGAAAAGAGGCAGAACGTCCACAATGATGCACTTGGCCAAAAAGGGCGTATGCGTTTTTTCCTGAATATATTCAGGAAAAAACGCATACGCCCTTTTTGGCCAACCAAGCAAGCTTGCAAAGGAAATCTGCACTACAATGAAGTCTCACTTCCCCCCGGTCAAAAGGGCCATCTGAAAAAAGTGTAAAATCCAGAAAGGCAGGACAGGCCATGGAGAACTGGGAGCCTTGTTATGCTGATGGGCGGGATGTAAATTGCCAAGAGCCACTCGGGAGAAGTGTATGGTGTTTCCTGAAACATCTAAAAAACAAAGCAACAGAGCCTAGGGCACTTCCACTTATGGTCCTATAGCTTAGGGAAATTAAAATCAAAAGACACAGCCACCCCAAAGGTTGGGACGGCTCTGTTTACAAGAACCTGGTTTACGGTACAAGTTCAATATCGCAGAAAGTGAAAAATGGATAAAGAAGTTGTGGTACTTACGTACAATGCAATATCACTCAGCAATGAAATCTATGTCATCAGGCCCGTAGCAGCATAATGAGTGGATTCAGGTACGATGATTCTAACTGAAATAAGTCACACAGAAAAAGAAACATCATAAGATATCACTAATACACGGAATGTAACCTTGGCTACACAGGAACTGAATTACAAAACAGAACAGGGTCTCAAATTTAGAAACCCAACTTATGCTTGCTTAAGGGGAAAGGTGAGTTGGGGTGCTGCATAAAACCAGAGATTGAAATGAGCACAGATAAAGTTCCTTAAGCCAAATATGGAATAGACAAGAGCTACTCCTTGCTCAACGAAATGGACTCAACACCCCATATTAAATGCCTAAGAGTGTACCTGACTAGGAAGTATCTTAAAACCTATGGATTGCTATGTCTCTGAAAGAGAATCAAGTGTGTGTACAGGGGCATAAACGCAGCAGTGATAGGATTGGAGAGGTTCGGTGAGCAAATGAAGACCCTTTGAAGTCATATTGCATGGTACCCATTCCACGGGTCTCAACTCTCCAGGTTTAAGGTATTCTTCCTTCAGCTAAAACATGCATGTGGAACCCAGAGTATGATCAACCGTGTGATCGGGAGACGTGTTCCAATATGTGTCAGTTTTCGTCCCCTGGTACTCGGGTGCAACATTCCAGACGCTTTACTAACACTCTCCCGACTTGGAGAGTCAGTGCCTTTAACCTCCTGTTTGGCCCAGTTTGCAATTTCTGCGGAAGATGAACAGGAATAGGGAGAACCAATGACAGACTAGCTGGAGGTGTCTGGACGGGCAAATTTAACTCTCATTTCCCACCAGGAAGAGGAATTAACCAAAGGCTCAGCGTGCCGTGCCGGAACCAGATTAGGGCCTGAAGCCATCCTGCGGTGTTGCGGCCAGCTCACGAGAAAGCGACTTGAAGAAAGGAGCTCGGGGCACTGTAATTCACAAACCTGCAGAGTTATAAATGACAGCTATCGTCCAAAAATATACTGAAGTAAGGCTGCCAAGAGGACTTGAAAGCGGGGCAGAATTGCAGGAAACCGATTTCAGGAGGTAGACTGGAATTGCATTTAAAGCATAGGAAAAGAGGCAGAACGTCCACAATGATGCACTTGGCCAAAAAGGGCGTATGCGTTTTTTCCTGAATATATTCAGGAAAAAACGCATACGCCCTTTTTGGCCAACCAAGCAAGCTTGCAAAGGAAATCTGCACTACAATGAAGTCTCACTTCCCCCCGGTCAAAAGGGCCATCTGAAAAAAGTGTAAAATCCAGAAAGGCAGGACAGGCCATGGAGAACTGGGAGCCTTGTTATGCTGATGGGCGGGATGTAAATTGCCAACAGCCACTTGGGAGAAGTGTATGGTGTTTCCTGAAACATCTAAAAAACAAAGCAACAGAGCCTAGGGCACTTCCACTTATGGTCCTATTGCTTAGTTAATTTAAAATCTAAAAGACACAGCCACCCCAAAGGTTGGGACGGTTCTTTTTACTGGAATCTCTTCTACGGCACAAGTTAAATATCCCAGCGAGCAAATAATGGATAAAGAAGTTGCGGTACTTATGTACAACAGAATACCACTCAGCAATGAAATGTATGTCATCAGGCCCGTACCAGCATAATGATTGGATTGAGGCACGATGATTCTAAGTGAAATAAGTCACACAGAAAAAGAAACATCATAAGGTATCACTAATACACGGAATGTGAACTTGGCTACACATGAACTGAATTACAAAACAGAACAGGGTCTCAAGTTTAGAAAACTAACTTATGCTTGCTTAAGGGGGAAGGTGAGTTGGGGTGCTGCATTAAACCAGAGTTTGAAATTAGCACAGATACCGTTCCATAAGCCAAATATGGAATAGACAAGACCTACCCCTTGCTCAACGAAATGGATTCAACAATGAGGTATCACCTCACACCTGGTAGAATAGGCATCATAGAAAATCTACAAGCAAAAAATGCTGGAAAGGGTGTGGAGAAAAGGAACCCTCTTCCACTATTGTTGGGAATATAAATTGATACAGTCACTATGGAGAACAATATGGAATTTCTTAAGAAACTAACAATAGAATTACCATATGATACAGCAATCCCACTACTGGACATATACCCAGACAAAACCATAAATCAAAAAGAGACATTCACCGCAATGTTCATTGCATCACTATTTACAATATCGAGGTAATGGAAGCAACCTAAATGCCCACAGACAGACGAATGCATAAAGCTGTGGTACATATATAAAATGGAATATTACTAAGCCATGAAAAGGAATGAAATTGGGTCATTTGTAGAGACGTCGATGCATCTAGAGACTGTCATACAGAGTGAAGTAAGTCAGAAAGAGAAAAACAAATCTTGTATATTCATGCATATATGTGGAACCTAGAAAACCTGTACAGATTAACCATTTTGCAAGGCATAAATAGAGCAACAGATGTAGACAACAAACGTATGGACAACAAGGGGGGAAAGCTGTTGGGGGGGGTGGTGGGAGGAGTTGAGAGACTGGGATTGGCATGTATACATTTATATGTATAAAATAGATAACCAATAAGAACCTGCTGTATAAAAATATAAAATAAAATTCAAAATTAAAAAGAAATAAAATTTAAAAAATAGAAAAAACAATTATTCCCTTCACATACATGTATTTATATGAATAAATTATTTCCATGCTTATATCTGTAAATACAAAAAAGAGGAATAAAATCTACCTTGAACCCAAAACGAAAAAGAGAAAAAAAACACAGAACCCACCAGTTCCACAGAGGAAAACCGTATCAGGGCACTTGCTCCAGTTGTAAACAATTCTGAAGTTGGTCAGTGGTGGGGAATCGTCTCCCATTCAGCCAGCAGCCCCCACGCAACAAGCGTCCTCATTGCAAAGCTGGGGCACCATGCCGAGGCATCTGTGAGTAAACGTGAGCTGAGCCCCAGGCCAGTTGCTGCTGAACTATTCCCACCCATCCCAGGTAAAACACCTGAATATATACAAGGACTTGAAAGCCTAGAGGGAGGGCCATAGAGCCACACGAGTGACAGCATGCCGGCCGACTTGGTGCCTGCAGGCCAGCCAGGATGGTCCTGGCCCTGGGTGCTCTTCTGGAAGATTTCCATTTCCCTGCCTGAGATACCCGTCCTGTCCCTGCCCCCACTGCTTTTTTCCTTCCTCACCTCTGCCCAGGGAGAAATTCCAGCAGCAGGTATGGGTGACACATCTTCTTCTTTAGCAGGTGGCAGCCTGGCAACTGCTGCAGAAAGTCCAGCAGAGCCCCACTCACACTGGGCCACCCACAAAGCCGTGGCCTCTCACTCCCTCCCACCAGCCCAGCCCCGAGACTGCTGACAGGGCAGAGAAAATGGCGTCAGGCACGGCTGCAGGGGCTCTTGCTGCCTGGAGTGGTATTTATAGTGATCTCAACCCAGGCACACCTGGGGAGGGCTGGCCGGCACGGTAAGGCTGCCCAGGTCAGCCAATCATCACCCCTCAGGGGCTCACAGTTGCAGAAAATGGAACTTGCTGAACCGGCCAGGTCCAAGGAACAGGTGTGGGCTCCTGAGAGTCAGGATAGACAAGGGGCTGCAGCTTTGGCTTGTTTTCTAATCATTTTATCTGGCCCATGAGTGGGAGACAACTTCAAGAAAACCCTCTCCTAATGAGAGGAACCCAGGAGTCAGGGAGAGGAGGGGTGGGTGGTGGTTGGAGACAGAGGCCTGGTGCCCCGGGTGCAGTGGAAGTCTCTGGAAGACCAGGTGGAGGGAGGCCTCACGGAGTGATGCCCAGGGTCACAGACCTGTCGCAGCTGCTGTTTGTTAGTTCAAGTCCTGCTCTGAGGTGCTCTGTGTCAGCTCTGAGCGACAGGTGAGCTGGGGGTGCTCTGCAATGAGGGCTATGTGCACGGTTCCTGTGTGCCCAGCCCTGCCACGGTACCTGCAAGGGTAGCTCTGTATCCTGGGAGGGGCCTGACCACGAGAGCCCTGTGGGCTGGGGTGGGGGTGGGGTACCTGCCCAGGTGAGCTCCATATTCTGGGATTGGTCTGACCACGAGAGCCCCATGGGCTGCTGGGGACCTGGTAAAGGATGTCAGGACAGTCAGTGAAGCCACCGAGGATATACCTCCAGTTGCTCCTAATTCCTACACCCTGCTGGTCATTCTACCAACCACCAGGACATGGTATTCTGTATTAGTCTTCAATGATGCCTTCTTTTGTATTCCATTAGTCCCAGAGTCACAAGAAATTTTGGCTTGTGAGTGGCAGGACTCAACATACAACTAAAACAATACTTCCGGGCCGTCTGGCCCCAAGGGTGCAAAAATTCCCACACCATCTTTGGGGAAAGCTTAGCTAAAGACCTAAAAGTTCTACCTCTGGAAAAGGAAACCCTCCTTCAATATGCAGATGACATTCTGATCGCCAGCCCTACTAAGGAGGCCTCTGAACTACCAAGCCAATAAAGGATAGAAGTTGTCCAAGAAAAAGCTCAAATATCACAGACTGCCGTGACCTGCCTGGGCTTCATTCTCACAGAAGGTTGGAGAAGTCCATCCCAGGAAAGGGAAGAAACCATTTTCAGCCTTACCCCTTTCTAAAACTAGAAGACAGCTTAGGGGTTCCTGGGGAGGCCAGGGTTTGCTGCTTCTGGATCCCTAACTACAGTCTACTAGCTGGGCCTCTATATGAAACACTGAAAGGAAAAGATGATGATCATTTTGAATAGAATCCAGAAGTGGCCTTTCAAGAATGGAAAGAGCAGTCAATTCAGACCCTTGCCCTGGAACTCCCTAATTTAGCTAAACCCTTTGACCTTTACATTCCCGGTGAAAGGTGAATCGCCATTGGAGAATTAGTGCAAAACCTGGGACCACTTGAAATGGAACAATGCAAGAATGCCATCCAGGTAGGATAAACTATGGTCACCAAGGGGCTTGGCCCACTGCCACATCTGGCCAAGATACTGGCGGTATCTAAAACCCTGGAAATCAGCAGCCCAAAAGGCCACCTCCCTCCTAAGGGAAAAGGACCCCACGTGGTGATCCTAACCACCAACCATGCCCTGAAGTTGCAGGGTTCGCTCCGTGGGCACACCGACCTCGAGTGAGGAGGCCCTCCAACTCCAACATCCAGAGAGATAACCGGGGACAACAGGGCACCATGACGACTCGTGTGAACATCACTTGACCTGGAGTTTCTCTCATAAAACAACAAGAGTGTGTCCCAAAAGAGTAGACTACTGCTTGCCGGACTTACTGCACCCAGAGGGGAGCTAATAATCTTGGCGGGGGAACCGTATATCACACTGTCACCATAGAAAAGCCTACAGACACCGTGATGATGGTGGCCAGTAAGACCGGCTGGACTCTTGTTTACTTCAAAAGGCTGTTGACTCAGTGGCCATCATGGTCCTTGATCACCACTGACCCTGGACTGTCTGGGAGTTGAGCGGGCAGGGCTCTGACACCTGGTGCTGTTTGTACGTTAATTCAGGGGCCTAATTGAAGAAAGCGCAGACTACTGGTCAGAGCATCTAGGCTGGCAGAAACGGTCGGCCTAAGGTGGCCGAACAAATGTGGGGCGGGGTGAAACCGGCCCCCACAGCGTCTCTGCACATCTCTTTCCTGGACCCTTGAAGGTCATTAGAATCTATAACACTTCCAATGCTGGTGCTCAGGTGGACGAGCAGGGAGGCAGGGGGCCTGGGGACAATCAACGTCACCTGGAGGCTGCTGGGGAGAAGCTCTGACCCTCGCCCCAGGGTATGAGGGCTCCCAACTCAGCACTCAGCAGTTACAGAAGAAGGGTCTGCACCCTCAGCACTCCAAGAATGAGGAACGGGACAAAAGGCAGAGGGGGGGTTTGTCCCCAGCAAAGCCCATTAAAAATCCCTGGGAGATAAAAATAGAATCTGGGCAATAAAGTCAAGTCTAACCTTTTTTATCCTTTGTGCTTTGTCTAATTTCACGTGCTCCTAGGGTCCCGCATGCAGAGGTTCCACACCCGGCACTTCAGACCAGATTTCCTAGTGCAGAATGGCTGGGTCGACACCTCAGCTCCTGGGGCCCAGTGCAGACTCCGCGATATAGAGCCTGAGCTACAGCCAACCCGGCCCTCGAGAGCTCCGCCCCCTCCCTCCCACTGACTCTGACAGGATCTCTACACAGCAGCCCAGCCCACAGCCCACGGGGTAGTACATGCTCTCACCTCTCCATTCTCTGATCAAAATATAAAGTTTCCTTTGCTTGTGAACCAAACTCAGTCTCGATCTGTTGGCCCCAATGACACTGGGCAGGGGGACACTTGTTGGGGTCCACTCTGGAGGATCAGTAACAGAAATTGAGACTATTGTAACCTCAATGAACAGATGTGTGAGCCAAAGTGTAGTTAACATAGAACAGTGTATAAGGCTCGGGTAAAATAAGATGTTTCTAACACTTCCATTGGATATTTCCATCACTTTATTATAAGCAAGTTCAGTGAAAAGGTTTGTCTTATTTGTCAGCTCAATATTAGAGAAATGAAGTGATTTCTTTCCAAGGATGTACATCTAATAATCTTGGTTAAACCTTCAATCTTGTTTTAAATGCTTTTCCATTGAAAATGATACCTCTCTTTCAGCTCCCCCATTTCTGAGAAGTATAAAATCTTATAATTTATTATTACCAAAGGGGAAAGGTGGGAGGAGGGATAAATTAACAGTTTGGGATTAACACATACACACTGCTATGTATAAAATAGATCATCAACAAGGAACTACTGTATAGCACAGGGAACTACACTCAACATTTTGCAATAACCTATAAGGGGAAATAATCTGAAAAAGAATAGATATTTTTATTGACATCATCTATCAATGACAGTTAAAGTGTAACCTAAGGGAAGCTGGTGGTGAGTGCTTCTGACCCTGAAGACTTCAATCATCTAAAGTTTGGACTCTGCCTACTTCCCAAGGCCCTTAATGAACATATGTGTAGCCGTAGCTTAAAAAATTCCCCAGTTTGGGTTTCGGGGAGACACTGATTTTGAAAAAGCCCTGGTGTTCTCCTTACATGAATGGGACTCTTCCTACTGCTAAAACATGTCTGTCACACCCAGAGGATGGTATACCGTCTGATCGGGAAGAGTTTGGAAAAGGCATCTCATCTCCTCATCTCCTGGTGCTCGGGTTCACCCCTCCAGCGTCTTTACTAACAGTCTCCCCACTTGGAGATGTCAGCACTGTCAACATCCTGTTGCGTACAGTTTGGAATTTGTCCAGAGGATGAAGCGGAAGGATGAGGAACAATGAGAGACAAGTCCTACGTGTTCAGACAGGCACATGTCACTCTAATTTCCAATCAGGAAGACGAATTGACCAAAGGCTAGGGTTGCCCATGGAAACAGTATAGGGCTTGAGGAAATCCCGCTGCTTTGTGGCCAGTTCCCATAAACACAAGTTGAACAATAGAACTCAGGGGCAGTAAAATTCACAAAACTGCAGAGTTGAAAATATCCATCACTGAAAAATGTCTTGAGGAAAGTCAGAGAAAAGGACTTGTAAGCAAGGGAGAATGGCAGGAAAGGGATTTGAGGAGGTAGAAAGGACTCGCCATTAAGCACAAGAAAAGGAGCTGAACATTGCCAACATTGCAGTTGGCCAAAAAGGGTGTATGCGTTTTTTTGTGTATATATTCAAGAAAAGAGCGTACACCTTTTTAGCCAACCAAACAGGTGGGCACTGGAAGTCAATACTACAAAAGACATCACTTCGCATCAGTCAGAAGAGCCATCCTCATAAAGCGTAAACAACAGAAATGCAGGACAGGGCAAGGAGAAGAGGGAGCCCTGTGAGACTTATAGTGGAAATGTATATTGCCAACGGCCATTCTGGAGAAGTGTATTGTGTTTACTAAAGCATCTAAACAATGAGCTACAGAGCATAGGGCACTTGCACCCATGGGCGTATATCTTGGGAAAAACAAAAATCGAGAGGACACAGGCACCCCAATGTTTACCCCCTCTCTGTTTAAAAGATCCTCGACTAGGATATAACTTAAATGTCTCTGGAGGGAAAAAATGGATAGAGATGTGGTACTTAGGTAGAGTGGAATATTATTCAGCCTGGAAATCAATGAAATATGGCCAGCTGTAACAACTCCGGAGGAGTTACGTATGATCATTCTAAGTGACAGAATTCAAAAAGAAGAAGACACATATCATAAGATATCACTTAAAGGTGGAATCCAAAATGGCTACACATGAAATAAATTACAAAACAAAAACATAGTCAAATATGTAGAAAACACGCATAAGGCTGCTAAACGGGAAAGGTGGGGAGGGGTGAGGCATCATCCAGGAGGTTGAAATTAGCAAAGATACCATTCCAAATACCAAACTGATAATCAACAAGGCCTACACGGTAGCTAAAAGAACTGCACTCAGCACACTCAAGTCACCGGAAAAGAATATATACGACTGGTAAGAATCTGAAAAAGAATTTATTGATGTCTCTCTGTACGTGAATCAAGTGGATGTACAGCAGCAAGAAACAGAGCTTTGAAAATCAGCTGTAACCAATATAGTAATAAATTGAAAAAAATAAACGACAGAGAGACAGAGAAAACCTCTTACAACTTTTCCTCAGGGACTGTGATGCAACATGGATTGAACACATCTAGACCCACAGCAAGATGAGACATAAGGCTGGAAACTGTTTGCGCTAAGAGAAATGTGAGGTTGGGTGAGGAAATGCACACCCTTTAAAGTAATACTACCTGGTACCCATTCAATGGGTCCCAAATCTGCAGGTTCAAGGGATCTTCCTACAGCTAAAACATGCATGGAAAACCCAGAGGACTGTACACCATGTGATCGGGAGATGTGTCTAAAATGCACCTCATTTATCCTCTCCTGGTGCTCCTGTTCACCATTCCAGCCACGTTACTTAGAAGCTCCCCACTTGGAGAATCAGCACATTTAAACTTCTGTTTCACACATTTTGCAAATTGTGAGGAGGATGAACGGGAAGAGGGGGAACCAATGAGAGAAGAGTTGTAGGGGTTTGGACGGGCACATATCACTCTAATTTCCCATTAAGAATAAGAATTAAAAAAAGGCTCAGCCTGCCTCGCCGGAGCCAAAATAGGGCCTGAAGCAATCCTGCAGGTTTGAGGCCAGCTCACAAAAGAGCAACTTAAAACATGGAGCTCAGGGTCACTGCAATTCACAAACCTGCAGAGTTATAAATGAAAACTAACGTCCAAAAATATGTTGAGGTAAGGCAAAGAAGAGGATCTGAATGCAAGACAGAATTGCAAGAAACAGATTTCAAGAGATAGATTGGACTCGTCTTTAACGCACATGAAAAGCGGCAGAATTTCGACAATGATGCAGTTGGCCCAAAAGGGCGTATGCGATTTTTCCTGATTATATCCAGGAAAAAACGCATACGCACTTTATGGGCAACGAAGCAAGCAAGCAATGCAAATGTGCACAACAAAGAAGTCTCATTTCCCACCGGTCAAAAGGGCCATCCTAAAAAATTGTAAAAACCAGAAATGCAGGACAGGCCATGGAGAACAGGGAGCCTTTATACGCTGATGGGCAGTGTGTGAACTGCCGAGAGCCACTCTGGAGAAGTGTATGGTGGTTCCTAAATCATCTAAAAACAGAGCTACAGAGCATAGGACACTTCCAATCATGGGAGTATATCTAGGGAAGTCTAAAAATCAACAAGACACAAGCACACCACAGTTTAGGGCTACTCTGTTTACAAGAACCTCAACTTCAGTACACCTTAAATATCCCAGGAAAGAGAACAATGGATAAAGAAGATGTGGTACTTATGTACAATGGAATATCTCTTCACCATGAAATCAATGTAATAAGGCTAGTAGAAGGATAAAGAGTGGATTTAGGTCCGATAATACTACTTGAAATAAGTCAAACAGAAAAAGAAACATATCATAAGATATCACTTATAGAGGGAGGGTAAATATGGCTGCACAAGAAATGAATTACAGAACAGAACAGTGTCTCACATTTAGAAAACACACTTATGTCAGCTTAAGGGGAAAGGAGAGGTGGGGTGATGCATAAAACCAGAGTTTGAAATTAGCACAGATACCGTTCAAGAAACCAAATAGGTATTAGACATGATCTACACCTTGCTCAATGAACTGGCCTCAACACACCCTATACACCGCAGAGAAATATATCTGAGTAATAAGAATCTTAAAACCCATGTATTGATATATCTCCATAAGGGAATCAAGTGTGTGCAGAGCGGCACAAACACAGCAGTGAAAATGAGCTAAACCCCATTATAGAAATAAATTTTAAAAACAAAACGCAGAAACAATGAAAGAGAGAAAAATTCTTACAAAATTCGCTCAGGGGCTGTGATGCAACCTGGATTGACCACATATAAACCCACAGCTGGATAAGACATAAGGCTGGACACTTGGGGCTGAGAGGATTGGTGAGCTTCGGTGAGCAACTGCCGAAAGTTTAATGCAATACTTCATGCTACTCATTCCAAGGGTCCCAACACTCCAGGTTGAAGGGAATCTTCCTACAGCTAAACCATGCTTGGGAAACCCAGCGACTGGTATACCATATGATCGGGAAAGGTTTCTAAAACGCACCACATTTTTCCTCTCCTGGGGCTCCGGATCGACATTCCAGCCGCTTTACTAACAACATCCCCACATGGAGAGTCAATGCCTTTAAGTTCTGGTATCGCACAGTCTTCAGTTAGTGCGGAGGATGAATGGGAATAGGGGGAACCAGTGAGAAACTAGCTGTAGCGGTTTCAATGGGCACATGTCACTCTAATTTCACATCAGTAAGAAGAATGAAGCAAAGGCACAGCAAGGTGTCCCAGAAGAAGAATAGGGCTTCAAGGAATCCTGTGGTTATGGGGCAAGATCACAAAACTAAGAGCTGAAAAATGGAGCTAAGGGCCACTGCAATTCAAAAACCTGACTTGCCCAAAAAGGGCGTATGCGTTTTTTCCTGAATATATTCAGGAAAAAACGCATACGCCCTTTTTGGCCAACCAAGCAAGCTTGCAAAGGAAATCTGCACTACAATGAAGTCTCAATTCCCCCTGGTCAAAAGGGCCATCTGAAAAAAGTGTAAAATCCATAAAGGCATGACAGGCCATGGAGAACTGGGAGCCATCTTATGCTGATGGGCAGGATGTAAATTGCCAACAGCCACTCTGGAGAAGTGTTTGGTGTTACCTGAAACATCTAAAAAACAAAGCAACAGAGCCTAGGGCACTTCCACTTATGGTACTATAGTTTAGGGCAATTAAAATCAAAAAGACACAGCCACCCCAAAGTTTGGGATGGCTCTGTTTACAAGAACCTGGTTTACGGTACAAGTTCAATATCGCAGAAAGTGAAAAATGGATAAAGAAGTTGTGGTACTTACGTACAATGCAATATCACTCAGCAATGAAATCTATGTCATCAGGCCCGTAGCAGCATAATGAGTGGACTAAGTACGATGAATCTAACTGAAATAAGTCACACAGAAAAAGAAACATCATAAGGTATCACTAATACACGGAATGTAAACTTGGCTACACAGGAACTGAATTCCAAAACAGAACAGGGTCTCAAATTTAGAAACCCAACTTATGCTTGCTTAAGGGGAAAGGTGAGTTGGGGTGCTGCATAAAACCAGAGATTGAAATGAGCACAGATAAAGTTCCTTAAGCCAAATATGGAATAGACAAGAGCTACTCCTTGCTCAACGAAATGGACTCAACACCCCATATTCAACGCCTAGGAATATACCTGACTAGTAAGAATCATAAAACCTATGGATTTATATATCTCTGTAAGAGAATCAAGAGTGTGTACAGCTGCATTAAAGCAGTGAAAATCAGGTAAATACCATAATAAAAATAAATTTCTTAAACAAAACACAATGACAGTGAAATAGAGAGAAATACTTAAGTAATCATTCAAGGCTTCTGATGCAACCTGCATTTACCACATCTACACCCAGAGCTGGGTGACACATAAGGCTGGACACTTGGGGCTCATAAGATTGGTGAGGTTCGGTGAGCAAATGAAGACCTTTGAAGTCATATTGCATGGTACCCATTCCATGGGTCTCAACTCTCCAGGATTAAGGGATACTTCCTTCAGCAAAAACATGCATGTGGAACCCAGAGAATGATCAACCGTGTGGCGGGAGACGTGTTCCAATATGTCTCAGTTTTCGTCCCCTGGTACTCGGGTGCAACATTCCAGATGCTTTACTAACACTCTCCCGACTTGGAGAGTCAGTGCCTTTAACCTCCTGTTTGGCCCAGTTTGCAATTTCTGCGGAAGATGAACAGGAATAGGGAGAACCAATGACAGACTAGCTGGAGGTGTCTGGACGGGCAAATTTAACTCTCATTTCCCACCAGGAAGAGGAATTAACCAAAGGCTCAGCGTGCCGTGCCGGAACCAGATTAGGGCCTGAAGCCATCCTGCGGTGTTGCGGCCAGCTCACGAGAAAGCGAGTTGAAGAAAGGAGCTCAGGGGCACTGTAATTCACAAACCTGCAGAGTTATAAATGACAGCTATCGTCCAAAAATATACTGAAGTAAGGCTGCCAAGAGGACTTGAAAGCGGGGCAGAATTGCAGGAAACCGATTTCAGGAGGTAGACTGGAATTGCATTTAAAGCATAGGAAAAGAGGCAGAACGTCCACAATGATGCACTTGGCCAAAAAGGGCGTATGCGTTTTTTCCTGAATATATTCAGGAAAAAACGCATACGCCCTTTTTGGCCAACCAAGCAAGCTTGCAAAGGAAATCTGCACTACAATGAAGTCTCACTTCCCCCCGGTCAAAAGGGCCATCTGAAAAAAGTGTAAAATCCAGAAAGGCAGGACAGGCCATGGAGAACTGGGAGCCTTGTTATGCTGATGGGCGGGATGTAAATTGCCAACAGCCACTCGGGAGAAGTGTATGGTGTTTCCTGAAACATCTAAAAAACAAAGCGACAGAGCCTAGGGCACTTCCACTTATGGTCCTATAGCTTAGGGAAATTAAAATCAAAAGACACAGCCACCCCAAAAGTTGGGATGGCTCTGTTTACAAGAACCTGGTTTACGGTACAAGTTCAATATCGCAGAAAGTGAAAAACGGATAAAGAAGTTGTGGTACTTACGTACAATGCAGTATCACTCAGCAATGAAATCTATGTCATCAGGCCCGTAGAAGCATAATGAGTGGATTCAGGTATGATGATTCTAACTGAAATAAGTCACACAGAAAAAGAAACATCATAAGATATCACTAATACACGGAATGTAAACTTGGCTACACAGGAACTGAATTACAAAACAGAACAGGGTCTCAAATTTAGAAAACCAACTTATGCTTGCTTAAGGGGAAAGGTGAGTTGGGGTGCTGCATAAAACCAGAGATTGAAATGAGCACAGATAAAGTTCCTTAAGCCAAATATGGAATAGACAAGAGCTACTCCTTGCTCAACGAAATGGACTCAACACCCCATATTAAATGCCTAAGAGTGTACCTGACTAGGAAGTATCTTAAAACCTATGGATTGCTATGTCTCTGAAAGAGAATCAAGTGTGTGTACAGGGGCATAAACGCAGCAGTGATAGGATTGGAGAGGTTCGGTGAGCAAATGAAGACCCTTTGAAGTCATATTGCATGGTACCCATTCCACGGGTCTCAACTCTCCAGGTTTAAGGTATTCTTCCTTCAGCTAAAACATGCATGTGGAACCCAGAGTATGATCAACCGTGTGATCGGGAGACGTGTTCCAATATGTGTCAGTTTTCGTCCCCTGGTACTCGGGTGCAACATTCCAGACGCTTTACTAACACTCTCCCGACTTGGAGAGTCAGTGCCTTTAACCTCCTGTTTGGCCCAGTTTGCAATTTCTGCGGAAGATGAACAGGAATAGGGAGAACCAATGACAGACTAGCTGGAGGTGTCTGGACGGGCAAATTTAACTCTCATTTCCCACCAGGAAGAGGAATTAACCAAAGGCTCAGCGTGCCGTGCCGCAACCAGATTAGGGCCTGAAGCCATCCTGCGGTGTTGCGGCCAGCTCACGAGAAAGCGACTTGAAGAAAGGAGCTCGGGGCACTGTAATTCACAAACCTGCAGAGTTATAAATGACAGCTATCGTCCAAAAATATACTGAAGTAAGGCTGCCAAGAGGACTTGAAAGCGGGGCAGAATTGCAGGAAACCGATTTCAGGAGGTAGACTGGAATTGCATTTAAAGCATAGGAAAAGAGGCAGAACGTCCACAATGATGCACTTGGCCAAAAAGGGCGTATGCGTTTTTTCCTGAATATATTCAGGAAAAAACGCATACGCCCTTTTTGGCCAACCAAGCAAGCTTGCAAAGGAAATCTGCACTACAATGAAGTCTCACTTCCCCCCGGTCAAAAGGGCCATCTGAAAAAAGTGTAAAATCCAGAAAGGCAGGACAGGCCATGGAGAACTGGGAGCCTTGTTATGCTGATGGGCGGGATGTAAATTGCCAACAGCCACTCGGGAGAAGTGTATGGTGTTTCCTGAAACATCTAAAAAACAAAGCAACAGAGCCTAGGGCACTTCCACTTATGGTCCTATAGCTTAGGGAAATTAAAATCAAAAGACACAGCCACCCCAAAGGTTGGGACGGCTCTGTTTACAAGAACCTGGTTTACGGTACAAGTTCAATATCGCAGAAAGTGAAAAATGGATAAAGAAGTTGTGGTACTTACGTACAATGCAATATCACTCAGCAATGAAATCTATGTCATCAGGCCCGTAGCAGCATAATGAGTGGATTCAGGTACGATGATTCTAACTGAAATAAGTCACACAGAAAAAGAAACATCATAAGATATCACTAATACACGGAATGTAACCTTGGCTACACAGGAACTGAATTACAAAACAGAACAGGGTCTCAAATTTAGAAACCCAACTTATGCTTGCTTAAGGGGAAAGGTGAGTTGGGGTGCTGCATAAAACCAGAGATTGAAATGAGCACAGATAAAGTTCCTTAAGCCAAATATGGAATAGACAAGAGCTACTCCTTGCTCAACGAAATGGACTCAACACCCCATATTAAATGCCTAAGAGTGTACCTGACTAGGAAGTATCTTAAAACCTATGGATTGCTATGTCTCTGAAAGAGAATCAAGTGTGTGTACAGGGGCATAAACGCAGCAGTGATAGGATTGGAGAGGTTCGGTGAGCAAATGAAGACCCTTTGAAGTCATATTGCATGGTACCCATTCCACGGGTCTCAACTCTCCAGGTTTAAGGTATTCTTCCTTCAGCTAAAACATGCATGTGGAACCCAGAGTATGATCAACCGTGTGATCGGGAGACGTGTTCCAATATGTCTCAGTTTTCATCCCCTGGTACTCGGGTGCAACATTCCAGACGCTTTACTAACACTCTCCCGACTTGGAGAGTCAGTGCCTTTAACCTCCTGTTTGGCCCAGTTTGCAATTTCTGCGGAAGATGAACAGGAATAGGGAGAACCAATGACAGACTAGCTGGAGGTGTCTGGACGGGCAAATTTAACTCTCATTTCCCACCAGGAAGAGGAATTAACCAAAGGCTCAGCGTGCCGTGCCGGAACCAGATTAGGGCCTGAAGCCATCCTGCGGTGTTGCGGCCAGCTCACGAGAAAGCGACTTGAAGAGAGGAGCTCGGGGCACTGTAATTCACAAACCTGCAGAGTTATAAATGACAGCTATCGTCCAAAAATATACTGAAGTAAGGCTGCCAAGAGGACTTGAAAGCGGGGCAGAATTGCAGGAAACCGATTTCAGGAGGTAGACTGGAATTGCATTTAAAGCATAGGAAAAGAGGCAGAACGTCCACAATGATGCACTTGGCCAAAAAGGGCGTATGCGTTTTTTCCTGAATATATTCAGGAAAAAACGCATACGCCCTTTTTGGCCAACCAAGCAAGCTTGCAAAGGAAATCTGCACTACAATGAAGTCTCACTTCCCCCCGGTCAAAAGGGCCATCTGAAAAAAGTGTAAAATCCAGAAAGGCAGGACAGGCCATGGAGAACTGGGAGCCTTGTTATGCTGATGGGCGGGATGTAAATTGCCAACAGCCACTTGGGAGAAGTGTATGGTGTTTCCTGAAACATCTAAAAAACAAAGCAACAGAGCCTAGGGCACTTCCACTTATGGTCCTATTGCTTAGTTAATTTAAAATCTAAAAGACACAGCCACCCCAAAGGTTGGGACGGTTCTTTTTACTGGAATCTCTTCTACGGCACAAGTTAAATATCCCAGCGAGCAAATAATGGATAAAGAAGTTGCGGTACTTATGTACAACAGAATACCACTCAGCAATGAAATGTATGTCATCAGGCCCGTACCAGCATAATGATTGGATTGAGGCACGATGATTCTAAGTGAAATAAGTCACACAGAAAAAGAAACATCATAAGGTATCACTAATACACGGAATGTGAACTTGGCTACACATGAACTGAATTACAAAACAGAACAGGGTCTCAAGTTTAGAAAACTAACTTATGCTTGCTTAAGGGGGAAGGTGAGTTGGGGTGCTGCATTAAACCAGAGTTTGAAATTAGCACAGATACCGTTCCATAAGCCAAATATGGAATAGACAAGACCTACCCCTTGCTCAACGAAATGGATTCAACAATGAGGTATCACCTCACACCTGGTAGAATAGGCATCATAGAAAATCTACAAGCAAAAAATGCTGGAAAGGGTGTGGAGAAAAGGAACCCTCTTCCACTATTGTTGGGAATATAAATTGATACAGTCACTATGGAGAACAATATGGAATTTCTTAAGAAACTAACAATAGAATTACCATATGATACAGCAATCCCACTACTGGACATATACCCAGACAAAACCATAAATCAAAAAGAGACATTCACCGCAATGTTCATTGCATCACTATTTACAATATCGAGGTAATGGAAGCAACCTAAATGCCCACAGACAGACGAATGCATAAAGCTGTGGTACATATATAAAATGGAATATTACTAAGCCATGAAAAGGAATGAAATTGGGTCATTTGTAGAGACGTCGATGCATCTAGAGACTGTCATACAGAGTGAAGTAAGTCAGAAAGAGAAAAACAAATCTTGTATATTCATGCATATATGTGGAACCTAGAAAACCTGTACAGATTAACCATTTTGCAAGGCATAAATAGAGCAACAGATGTAGACAACAAACGTATGGACAACAAGGGGGGAAAGCTGTTGGGGGGGGTGGTGGGAGGAGTTGAGAGACTGGGATTGGCATGTATACATTTATATGTATAAAATAGATAACCAATAAGAACCTGCTGTATAAAAATATAAAATAAAATTCAAAATTAAAAAGAAATAAAATTTAAAAAATAGAAAAAACAATTATTCCCTTCACATACATGTATTTATATGAATAAATTATTTCCATGCTTATATCTGTAAATACAAAAAAGAGGAATAAAATCTACCTTGAACCCAAAACGAAAAAGAGAAAAAAAACACAGAACCCACCAGTTCCACAGAGGAAAACCGTATCAGGGCACTTGCTCCAGTTGTAAACAATTCTGAAGTTGGTCAGTGGTGGGGAATCGTCTCCCATTCAGCCAGCAGCCCCCACGCAACAAGCGTCCTCATTGCAAAGCTGGGGCACCATGCCGAGGCATCTGTGAGTAAACGTGAGCTGAGCCCCAGGCCAGTTGCTGCTGAACTATTCCCACCCATCCCAGGTAAAACACCTGAATATATACAAGGACTTGAAAGCCTAGAGGGAGGGCCATAGAGCCACACGAGTGACAGCATGCCGGCCGACTTGGTGCCTGCAGGCCAGCCAGGATGGTCCTGGCCCTGGGTGCTCTTCTGGAAGATTTCCATTTCCCTGCCTGAGATACCCGTCCTGTCCCTGCCCCCACTGCTTTTTTCCTTCCTCACCTCTGCCCAGGGAGAAATTCCAGCAGCAGGTATGGGTGACACATCTTCTTCTTTAGCAGGTGGCAGCCTGGCAACTGCTGCAGAAAGTCCAGCAGAGCCCCACTCACACTGGGCCACCCACAAAGCCGTGGCCTCTCACTCCCTCCCACCAGCCCAGCCCCGAGACTGCTGACAGGGCAGAGAAAATGGCGTCAGGCACGGCTGCAGGGGCTCTTGCTGCCTGGAGTGGTATTTATAGTGATCTCAACCCAGGCACACCTGGGGAGGGCTGGCCGGCACGGTAAGGCTGCCCAGGTCAGCCAATCATCACCCCTCAGGGGCTCACAGTTGCAGAAAATGGAACTTGCTGAACCGGCCAGGTCCAAGGAACAGGTGTGGGCTCCTGAGAGTCAGGATAGACAAGGGGCTGCAGCTTTGGCTTGTTTTCTAATCATTTTATCTGGCCCATGAGTGGGAGACAACTTCAAGAAAACCCTCTCCTAATGAGAGGAACCCAGGAGTCAGGGAGAGGAGGGGTGGGTGGTGGTTGGAGACAGAGGCCTGGTGCCCCGGGTGCAGTGGAAGTCTCTGGAAGACCAGGTGGAGGGAGGCCTCACGGAGTGATGCCCAGGGTCACAGACCTGTCGCAGCTGCTGTTTGTTAGTTCAAGTCCTGCTCTGAGGTGCTCTGTGTCAGCTCTGAGCGACAGGTGAGCTGGGGGTGCTCTGCAATGAGGGCTATGTGCACGGTTCCTGTGTGCCCAGCCCTGCCACGGTACCTGCAAGGGTAGCTCTGTATCCTGGGAGGGGCCTGACCACGAGAGCCCTGTGGGCTGGGGTGGGGGTGGGGTACCTGCCCAGGTGAGCTCCATATTCTGGGATTGGTCTGACCACGAGAGCCCCATGGGCTGCTGGGGACCTGGTAAAGGATGTCAGGACAGTCAGTGAAGCCACCGAGGATATACCTCCAGTTGCTCCTAATTCCTACACCCTGCTGGTCATTCTACCAACCACCAGGACATGGTATTCTGTATTAGTCTTCAATGATGCCTTCTTTTGTATTCCATTAGTCCCAGAGTCACAAGAAATTTTGGCTTGTGAGTGGCAGGACTCAACATACAACTAAAACAATACTTCCGGGCCGTCTGGCCCCAAGGGTGCAAAAATTCCCACACCATCTTTGGGGAAAGCTTAGCTAAAGACCTAAAAGTTCTACCTCTGGAAAAGGAAACCCTCCTTCAATATGCAGACGACATTCTGATCGCCAGCCCTACTAAGGAGGCCTCTGAACTACCAAGCCAATAAAGGATAGAAGTTGTCCAAGAAAAAGCTCAAATATCACAGACTGCCGTGACCTGCCTGGGCTTCATTCTCACAGAAGGTTGGAGAAGTCCATCCCAGGAAAGGGAAGAAACCATTTTCAGCCTTACCCCTTTCTAAAACTAGAAGACAGCTTAGGGGTTCCTGGGGAGGCCAGGGTTTGCTGCTTCTGGATCCCTAACTACAGTCTACTAGCTGGGCCTCTATATGAAACACTGAAAGGAAAAGATGATGATCCTTTTGAATAGAATCCAGAAGTGGCCTTTCAAGAATGGAAAGAGCAGTCAATTCAGACCCTTGCCCTGGAACTCCCTAATTTAGCTAAACCCTTTGACCTTTACATTCCCAGTGAAAGGTGAATCGCCATTGGAGAATTAGTGCAAAACCTGGGACCACTTGAAATGGAACAATGCAAGAATGCCATCCAGGTAGGATAAACTATGGTCACCAAGGGGCTTGGCCCACTGCCACATCTGGCCAAGATACTGGCGGTATCTAAAACCCTGGAAATCAGCAGCCCAAAAGGCCACCTCCCTCCTAAGGGAAAAGGACCCCACGTGGTGATCCTAACCACCAACCATGCCCTGAAGTTGCAGGGTTCGCTCCGTGGGCACACCGACCTCGAGTGAGGAGGCCCTCCAACTCCAACATCCAGAGAGATAACCGGGGGCAACAGGGCACCATGACGACTCGTGTGAACATCACTTGACCTGGAGTTTCTCTCATAAAACAACAAGAGTGTGTCCCAAAAGAGTAGACTACTGCTTGCCGGACTTACTGCACCCAGAGGGGAGCTAATAATCTTGGCGGGGGAACCGTATATCACACTGTCACCATAGAAAAGCCTACAGACACCGTGATGATGGTGGCCAGTAAGACCGGCTGGACTCTTGTTTACTTCAAAAGGCTGTTGGCTCAGTGGCCATCATGGTCCTTGATCACCACTGACCCTGGACTGTCTGGGAGTTGAGCGGGCAGGGCTCTGACACCTGGTGCTGTTTGTACGTTAATTCAGGGGCCTAATTGAAGAAAGCGCAGACTACTGGTCAGAGCATCTAGGCTGGCAGAAACGGTCGGCCTAAGGTGGCCGAACAAATGTGGGGCGGGGTGAAACCGGCCCCCACAGCGTCTCTGCACATCTCTTTCCTGGACCCTTGAAGGTCATTAGAATCTATAACACTTCCAATGCTGGTGCTCAGGTGGACGAGCAGGGAGGCAGGGGGCCTGGGGACAATCAACGTCACCTGGAGGCTGCTGGGGAGAAGCTCTGACCCTCGCCCCAGGGTATGAGGGCTCCCAACTCAGCACTCAGCAGTTACAGAAGAAGGGTCTGCACCCTCAGCACTCCAAGAATGAGGAACGGGACAAAAGGCAGAGGGGGGGTTTGTCCCCAGCAAAGCCCATTAAAAATCCCTGGGAGATAAAAATAGAATCTGGGCAATAAAGTCAAGTCTAACCTTTTTTATCCTTTGTGCTTTGTCTAATTTCACGTGCTCCTAGGGTCCCGCATGCAGAGGTTCCACACCCGGCACTTCAGACCAGATTTCCTAGTGCAGAATGGCTGGGTCGACACCTCAGCTCCTGGGGCCCAGTGCAGACTCCGCGATATAGAGCCTGAGCTACAGCCAACCCGGCCCTCGAGAGCTCCGCCCCCTCCCTCCCACTGACTCTGACAGGATCTCTACACAGCAGCCCAGCCCACAGCCCACGGGGTAGTACATGCTCTCACCTCTCCATTCTCTGATCAAAATATAAAGTTTCCTTTGCTTGTGAACCAAACTCAGTCTCGATCTGTTGGCCCCAATGACACTGGGCAGGGGGACACTTGTTGGGGTCCACTCTGGAGGATCAGTAACAGAAATTGAGACTATTGTAACCTCAATGAACAGATGTGTGAGCCAAAGTGTAGTTAACATAGAACAGTGTATAAGGCTCGGGTAAAATAAGATGTTTCTAAAACTTCCATTGGATATTTCCATCACTTTATTATAAGCAAGTTCAGTGAAAAGGTTTGTCTTATTTGTCAGCTCAATATTAGAGAAATGAAGTGATTTCTTTCCAAGGATGTACATCTAATAATCTTGGTTAAACCTTCAATCTTGTTTTAAATGCTTTTCCATTGAAAATGATACCTCTCTTTCAGCTCCCCCATTTCTGAGAAGTATAAAATCTTATAATTTATTATTACCAAAGGGGAAAGGTGGGAGGAGGGATAAATTAACAGTTTGGGATTAACACATACACACTGCTATGTATAAAATAGATCATCAACAAGGAACTACTGTATAGCACAGGGAACTACACTCAACATTTTGCAATAACCTATAAGGGGAAATAATCTGAAAAAGAATAGATATTTTTATTGACATCATCTATCAATGACAGTTAAAGTGTAACCTAAGGGAAGCTGGTGGTGAGTGCTTCTGACCCTGAAGACTTCAATCATCTAAAGTTTGGACTCTGCCTACTTCCCAAGGCCCTTAATGAACATATGTGTAGCCGTAGCTTAAAAAATTCCCCAGTTTGGGTTTCGGGGAGACACTGATTTTGAAAAAGCCCTGGTGTTCTCCTTACATGAATGGGACTCTTCCTACTGCTAAAACATGTCTGTCACACCCAGAGGATGGTATACCGTCTGATCGGGAAGAGTTTGGAAAAGGCATCTCATCTCCTCATCTCCTGGTGCTCGGGTTCACCCCTCCAGCGTCTTTACTAACAGTCTCCCCACTTGGAGATGTCAGCACTGTCAACATCCTGTTGCGTACAGTTTGGAATTTGTCCAGAGGATGAAGCGGAAGGATGAGGAACAATGAGAGACAAGTCCTACGTGTTCAGACAGGCACATGTCACTCTAATTTCCAATCAGGAAGACGAATTGACCAAAGGCTAGGGTTGCCCATGGAAACAGTATAGGGCTTGAGGAAATCCCGCTGCTTTGTGGCCAGTTCCCATAAACACAAGTTGAACAATAGAACTCAGGGGCAGTAAAATTCACAAAACTGCAGAGTTGAAAATATCCATCACTGAAAAATGTCTTGAGGAAAGTCAGAGAAAAGGACTTGTAAGCAAGGGAGAATGGCAGGAAAGGGATTTGAGGAGGTAGAAAGGACTCGCCATTAAGCACAAGAAAAGGAGCTGAACATTGCCAACATTGCAGTTGGCCAAAAAGGGTGTATGCGTTTTTTTGTGTATATATTCAAGAAAAGAGCGTACACCTTTTTAGCCAACCAAACAGGTGGGCACTGGAAGTCAATACTACAAAAGACATCACTTCGCATCAGTCAGAAGAGCCATCCTCATAAAGCGTAAACAACAGAAATGCAGGACAGGGCAAGGAGAAGAGGGAGCCCTGTGAGACTTATAGTGGAAATGTATATTGCCAACGGCCATTCTGGAGAAGTGTATTGTGTTTACTAAAGCATCTAAACAATGAGCTACAGAGCATAGGGCACTTGCACCCATGGGCGTATATCTTGGGAAAAACAAAAATCGAGAGGACACAGGCACCCCAATGTTTACCCCCTCTCTGTTTAAAAGATCCTCGACTAGGATATAACTTAAATGTCTCTGGAGGGAAAAAATGGATAGAGATGTGGTACTTAGGTAGAGTGGAATATTATTCAGCCTGGAAATCAATGAAATATGGCCAGCTGTAACAACTCCGGAGGAGTTACGTATGATCATTCTAAGTGACAGAATTCAAAAAGAAGAAGACACATATCATAAGATATCACTTAAAGGTGGAATCCAAAATGGCTACACATGAAATAAATTACAAAACAAAAACATAGTCAAATATGTAGAAAACACGCATAAGGCTGCTAAACGGGAAAGGTGGGGAGGGGTGAGGCATCATCCAGGAGGTTGAAATTAGCAAAGATACCATTCCAAATACCAAACTGATAATCAACAAGGCCTACACGGTAGCTAAAAGAACTGCACTCAGCACACTCAAGTCACCGGAAAAGAATATATACGACTGGTAAGAATCTGAAAAAGAATTTATTGATGTCTCTCTGTACGTGAATCAAGTGGATGTACAGCAGCAAGAAACAGAGCTTTGAAAATCAGCTGTAACCAATATAGTAATAAATTGAAAAAAATAAACGACAGAGAGACAGAGAAAACCTCTTACAACTTTTCCTCAGGGACTGTGATGCAACATGGATTGAACACATCTAGACCCACAGCAGGATGAGACATAAGGCTGGAAACTGTTTGCGCTAAGAGAAATGTGAGGTTGGGTGAGGAAATGCACACCCTTTAAAGTAATACTACCTGGTACCCATTCAATGGGTCCCAAATCTGCAGGTTCAAGGGATCTTCCTACAGCTAAAACATGCATGGAAAACCCAGAGGACTGTACACCATGTGATCGGGAGATGTGTCTAAAATGCACCTCATTTATCCTCTCCTGGTGCTCCTGTTCACCATTCCAGCCACGTTACTTAGAAGCTCCCCACTTGGAGAATCAGCACATTTAAACTTCTGTTTCACACATTTTGCAAATTGTGAGGAGGATGAACGGGAAGAGGGGGAACCAATGAGAGAAGAGTTGTAGGGGTTTGGACGGGCACATATCACTCTAATTTCCCATTAAGAATAAGAATTAAAAAAAGGCTCAGCCTGCCTCGCCGGAGCCAAAATAGGGCCTGAAGCAATCCTGCAGGTTTGAGGCCAGCTCACAAAAGAGCAACTTAAAACATGGAGCTCAGGGTCACTGCAATTCACAAACCTGCAGAGTTATAAATGAAAACTAACGTCCAAAAATATGTTGAGGTAAGGCAAAGAAGAGGATCTGAATGCAAGACAGAATTGCAAGAAACAGATTTCAAGAGATAGATTGGACTCGTCTTTAACGCACATGAAAAGCGGCAGAATTTCGACAATGATGCAGTTGGCCCAAAAGGGCGTATGCGATTTTTCCTGATTATATCCAGGAAAAAACGCATACGCACTTTATGGGCAACGAAGCAAGCAAGCAATGCAAATATGCACAACAAAGAAGTCTCATTTCCCACCGGTCAAAAGGGCCATCCTAAAAAATTGTAAAAACCAGAAATGCAGGACAGGCCATGGAGAACAGGGAGCCTTTATACGCTGATGGGCAGTGTGTGAACTGCCGAGAGCCACTCTGGAGAAGTGTATGGTGGTTCCTAAATCATCTAAAAACAGAGCTACAGAGCATAGGACACTTCCAATCATGGGAGTATATCTAGGGAAGTCTAAAAATCAACAAGACACAAGCACACCACAGTTTAGGGCTACTCTGTTTACAAGAACCTCAACTTCAGTACACCTTAAATATCCCAGGAAAGAGAACAATGGATAAAGAAGATGTGGTACTTATGTACAATGGAATATCTCTTCACCATGAAATCAATGTAATAAGGCTAGTAGAAGGATAAAGAGTGGATTTAGGTCCGATAATACTACTTGAAATAAGTCAAACAGAAAAAGAAACATATCATAAGATATCACTTATAGAGGGAGGGTAAATATGGCTGCACAAGAAATGAATTACAGAACAGAACAGTGTCTCACATTTAGAAAACACACTTATGTCAGCTTAAGGGGAAAGGAGAGGTGGGGTGATGCATAAAACCAGAGTTTGAAATTAGCACAGATACCGTTCAAGAAACCAAATAGGTATTAGACATGATCTACACCTTGCTCAATGAACTGGCCTCAACACACCCTATACACCGCAGAGAAATATATCTGAGTAATAAGAATCTTAAAACCCATGTATTGATATATCTCCATAAGGGAATCAAGTGTGTGCAGAGCGGCACAAACACAGCAGTGAAAAGGAGCTAAACCCCATTATAGAAATAAATTTTAAAAACAAAACGCAGAAACAATGAAAGAGAGAAAAATTCTTACAAAATTCGCTCAGGGGCTGTGATGCAACCTGGATTGACCACATATAAACCCACAGCTGGATAAGACATAAGGCTGGACACTTGGGGCTGAGAGGATTGGTGAGCTTCGGTGAGCAACTGCCGAAAGTTTAATGCAATACTTCATGCTACTCATTCCAAGGGTCCCAACACTCCAGGTTGAAGGGAATCTTCCTACAGCTAAACCATGCTTGGGAAACCCAGCGACTGGTATACCATATGATCGGGAAAGGTTTCTAAAACGCACCACATTTTTCCTCTCCTGGGGCTCCGGATCGACATTCCAGCCGCTTTACTAACAACATCCCCACATGGAGAGTCAATGCCTTTAAGTTCTGGTATCGCACAGTCTTCAGTTAGTGCGGAGGATGAATGGGAATAGGGGGAACCAGTGAGAAACTAGCTGTAGCGGTTTCAATGGGCACATGTCACTCTAATTTCACATCAGTAAGAAGAATGAAGCAAAGGCACAGCAAGGTGTCCCAGAAGAAGAATAGGGCTTCAAGGAATCCTGTGGTTATGGGGCAAGATCACAAAACTAAGAGCTGAAAAATGGAGCTAAGGGCCACTGCAATTCAAAAACCTGACTTGCCCAAAAAGGGCGTATGCGTTTTTTCCTGAATATATTCAGGAAAAAACGCATACGCCCTTTTTGGCCAACCAAGCAAGCTTGCAAAGGAAATCTGCACTACAATGAAGTCTCAATTCCCCCTGGTCAAAAGGGCCATCTGAAAAAAGTGTAAAATCCATAAAGGCATGACAGGCCATGGAGAACTGGGAGCCATCTTATGCTGATGGGCAGGATGTAAATTGCCAACAGCCACTCTGGAGAAGTGTTTGGTGTTACCTGAAACATCTAAAAAACAAAGCAACAGAGCCTAGGGCACTTCCACTTATGGTACTATAGTTTAGGGCAATTAAAATCAAAAAGACACAGCCACCCCAAAGTTTGGGATGGCTCTGTTTACAAGAACCTGGTTTACGGTACAAGTTCAATATCGCAGAAAGTGAAAAATGGATAAAGAAGTTGTGGTACTTACGTACAATGCAATATCACTCAGCAATGAAATCTATGTCATCAGGCCCGTAGCAGCATAATGAGTGGACTAAGTACGATGAATCTAACTGAAATAAGTCACACAGAAAAAGAAACATCATAAGGTATCACTAATACACGGAATGTAAACTTGGCTACACAGGAACTGAATTCCAAAACAGAACAGGGTCTCAAATTTAGAAACCCAACTTATGCTTGCTTAAGGGGAAAGGTGAGTTGGGGTGCTGCATAAAACCAGAGATTGAAATGAGCACAGATAAAGTTCCTTAAGCCAAATATGGAATAGACAAGAGCTACTCCTTGCTCAACGAAATGGACTCAACACCCCATATTCAACGCCTAGGAATATACCTGACTAGTAAGAATCATAAAACCTATGGATTTATATATCTCTGTAAGAGAATCAAGAGTGTGTACAGCTGCATTAAAGCAGTGAAAATCAGGTAAATACCATAATAAAAATAAATTTCTTAAACAAAACACAATGACAGTGAAATAGAGAGAAATACTTAAGTAATCATTCAAGGCTTCTGATGCAACCTGCATTTACCACATCTACACCCAGAGCTGGGTGACACATAAGGCTGGACACTTGGGGCTCATAAGATTGGTGAGGTTCGGTGAGCAAATGAAGACCTTTGAAGTCATATTGCATGGTACCCATTCCATGGGTCTCAACTCTCCAGGATTAAGGGATACTTCCTTCAGCTAAAACATGCATGTGGAACCCAGAGAATGATCAACCGTGTGGCGGGAGACGTGTTCCAATATGTCTCAGTTTTCGTCCCCTGGTACTCGGGTGCAACATGCCAGACGCTTTACTAACACTCTCCCGACTTGGAGAGTCAGTGCCTTTAACCTCCTGTTTGGCCCAGTTTGCAATTTCTGCGGAAGATGAACAGGAATAGGGAGAACCAATGACAGACTAGCTGGAGGTGTCTGGACGGGCAAATTTAACTCTCATTTCCCACCAGGAAGAGGAATTAACCAAAGGCTCAGCGTGCCGTGCCGGAACAAGATTAGGGCCTGAAGCCATCCTGCGGTGTTGCGGCCAGCTCACGAGAAAGCGAGTTGAAGAAAGGAGCTCAGGGGCACTGTAATTCACAAACCTGCAGAGTTATAAATGACAGCTATCGTCCAAAAATATACTGAAGTAAGGCTGCCAAGAGGACTTGAAAGCGGGGCAGAATTGCAGGAAACCGATTTCAGGAGGTAGACTGGAATTGCATTTAAAGCATAGGAAAAGAGGCAGAACGTCCACAATGATGCACTTGGCCAAAAAGGGCGTATGCGTTTTTTCCTGAATATATTCAGGAAAAAACGCATACGCCCTTTTTGGCCAACCAAGCAAGCTTGCAAAGGAAATCTGCACTACAATGAAGTCTCACTTCCCCCCGGTCAAAAGGGCCATCTGAAAAAAGTGTAAAATCCAGAAAGGCAGGACAGGCCATGGAGAACTGGGAGCCTTGTTATGCTGATGGGCGGGATGTAAATTGCCAACAGCCACTCGGGAGAAGTGTATGGTGTTTCCTGAAACATCTAAAAAACAAAGCAACAGAGCCTAGGGCACTTCCACTTATGGTCCTATAGCTTAGGGAAATTAAAATCAAAAGACACAGCCACCCCAAAAGTTGGGATGGCTCTGTTTACAAGAACCTGGTTTACGGTACAAGTTCAATATCGCAGAAAGTGAAAAACGGATAAAGAAGTTGTGGTACTTACGTACAATGCAGTATCACTCAGCAATGAAGTCTATGTCATCAGGCCCGTAGCACCATAATGAGTGGATTCAGGTACGATGATTCTAACTGAAATAAGTCACACAGGAAAAGAAACATCATAAGATATCACTAATACACGGAATGTAAACTTGGCTACACAGGAACTGAATTACAAAACAGAACAGGGTCTCAAATTAAGAAACCCAACTTATGCTTGCTTAAGGGGAAAGGTGAGTTGGGGTGCTGCATAAAACCAGAGATTGAAATGAGCACAGATAAAGTTCCTTAAGCCAAATATGGAATAGACAAGAGCTACTCCTTGCTCAACGAAATGGACTCAACACCCCATATTAAATGCCTAAGAGTGTACCTGACTAGGAAGTATCTTAAAACCTATGGATTGCTATGTCTCTGAAAGAGAATCAAGTGTGTGTACAGGGGCATAAACGCAGCAGTGATAGGATTGGAGAGGTTCGGTGAGCAAATGAAGACCCTTTGAAGTCATATTGCATGGTACCCATTCCACGGGTCTCAACTCTCCAGGTTTAAGGTATTCTTCCTTCAGCTAAAACATGCATGTGGAACCCAGAGTATGATCAACCGTGTGATCGGGAGACGTGTTCCAATATGTGTCAGTTTTCGTCCCCTGGTACTCGGGTGCAACATTCCAGACGCTTTACTAACACTCTCCCGACTTGGAGAGTCAGTGCCTTTAACCTCCTGTTTGGCCCAGTTTGCAATTTCTGCGGAAGATGAACAGGAATAGGGAGAACCAATGACAGACTAGCTGGAGGTGTCTGGACGGGCAAATTTAACTCTCATTTCCCACCAGGAAGAGGAATTAACCAAAGGCTCAGCGTGCCGTGCCGGAACCAGATTAGGGCCTGAAGCCATCCTGCGGTGTTGCGGCCAGCTCACGAGAAAGCGAGTTGAAGAAATTAGCTCAGGGGCACTGTAATTCACAAACCTGCAGAGTTATAAATGACAGCTATGGTCCAAAAATATACTGAAGTAAGGCTGCCAAGAGGACTTGAAAGCGGGGCAGAATTGCAGGAAACCGATTTCAGGAGGTAGACTGGAATTGCATTTAAAGCATAGGAAAAGAGGCAGAACGTCCACAATGATGCACTTGGCCAAAAAGGGCGTATGCGTTTTTTCCTGAATATATTCAGGAAAAAACGCATACGCCCTTTTTGGCCAACCAAGCAAGCTTGCAAAGGAAATCTGCACTACAATGAAGTCTCACTTCCCCCCGGTCAAAAGGGCCATCTGAAAAAAGTGTAAAATCCAGAAAGGCAGGACAGGCCATGGAGAACTGGGAGCCTTGTTATGCTGATGGGCGGGATGTAAATTGCCAACAGCCACTCGGGAGAAGTGTATGGTGTTTCCTGAAACATCTAAAAAACAAAGCAACAGAGCCTAGGGCACTTCCACTTATGGTCCTATAGCTTAGGGAAATTAAAATCAAAAAGACACAGCCACCTCAAAGGTTGGGACGGCTCTGTTTACAAGAACCTGGTTTACGGTACAAGTTCAATATCGCAGAAAGTGAAAAATGGATAAAGAAGTTGTGGTACTTACGTACAATGCAGTATCACTCAGCAATGAAATCTATGTCATCAGGCCCGTAGCAGCATAATGAGTGGATTCAGGTACGATGATTCTAACTGAAATAAGTCACACAGAAAAAGAAACATCATAAGATATCACTAATACACGGAATGTAACCTTGGCTACACAGGAACTGAATTACAAAACAGAACAGGGTCTCAAATTTAGAAACCCAACTTATGCTTGCTTAAGGGGAAAGGTGAGTTGGGGTGCTGCATAAAACCAGAGATTGAAATGAGCACAGATAAAGTTCCTTAAGCCAAATATGGAATAGACAAGAGCTACTCCTTGCTCAACGAAATGGACTCAACACCCCATATTAAATGCCTAAGAGTGTACCTGACTAGGAAGTATCTTAAAACCTATGGATTGCTATGTCTCTGAAAGAGAAGCAAGTGTGTGTACAGGGGCATAAACGCAGCAGTGATAGGATTGGAGAGGTTCGGTGAGCAAATGAAGACCCTTTGAAGTCATATTGCATGGTACCCATTCCACGGGTCTCAACTCTCCAGGTTTAAGGTATTCTTCCTTCAGCTAAAACATGCATGTGGAACCCAGAGTATGATCAACCGTGTGATCGGGAGACGTGTTCCAATATGTCTCAGTTTTCGTCCCCTGGTACTCGGGTGCAACATGCCAGACGCTTTACTAACACTCTCCCGACTTGGAGAGTCAGTGCCTTTAACCTCCTGTTTGGCCCAGTTTGCAATTTCTGCGGAAGATGAACAGGAATAGGGAGAACCAATGACAGACTAGCTGGAGGTGTCTGGACGGGCAAATTTAACTCTCATTTCCCACCAGGAAGAGGAATTAACCAAAGGCTCAGCGTGCCGTGCCGGAACCAGATTAGGGCCTGAAGCCATCATGCGGTGTTGCGGCCAGCTCACGAGAAAGCGAGTTGAAGAAAGGAGCTCAGGGGCACTGTAATTCACAAACCTGCAGAGTTATAAATGACAGCTATCGTCCAAAAATATACTGAAGTAAGGCTGCCAAGAGGACTTGAAAGCGGGGCAGAATTGCAGGAAACCGATTTCAGGAGGTAGACTGGAATTGCATTTAAAGCATAGGAAAAGAGGCAGAACGTCCACAATGATGCACTTGGCCAAAAAGGGCGTATGCGTTTTTTCCTGAATATATTCAGGAAAAAACGCATACGCCCTTTTTGGCCAACCAAGCAAGCTTGCAAAGGAAATCTGCACTACAATGAAGTCTCACTTCCCCCCGGTCAAAAGGGCCATCTGAAAAAAGTGTAAAATCCAGAAAGGCAGGACAGGCCATGGAGAACTGGGAGCCTTGTTATGCTGATGGGCGCGATGTAAATTGCCAACAGCCACTCGGGAGAAGTGTATGGTGTTTCCTGAAACATCTAAAAAACAAAGCAACAGAGCCTAGGGCACTTCCACTTATGGTCCTATAGCTTAGGGAAATTAAAATCAAAAAGACACTGCCACCCCAAAAGTTGGCACGGCTCTGTTTACAAGAACCTGGTTTACGGTACAAGTTCAATATCGCAGAAAGTGAAAAATGGATAAAGAAGTTGTGGTACTTACGTACAATGCAGTATCACTCAGCAATGAAATCTATGTCATCAGGCCCGTAGCAGCATAATGAGTGGATTCAGGTACGATGATTCTAACTGAAATAAGTCACACAGGAAAAGAAACATCATAAGATATCACTAATACACGGAATGTAACCTTGGCTACACAGGAACTGAATTACAAAACAGAACAGGGTCTCAAATTTAGAAACCCAACTTATGCTTGCTTAAGGGGAAAGGTGAGTTGGGGTGCTGCATAAAACCAGAGATTGAAATGAGCACAGATAAAGTTCCTTAAGCCAAATATGGAATAGACAAGAGCTACTCCTTGCTCAACGAAATGGACTCAACACCCCATATTAAATGCCTAAGAGTGTACCTGACTAGGAAGTATCTTAAAACCTATGGATTGCTATGTCTCTGAAAGAGAATCAAGCGTGTGTACAGGGGCATAAACGCAGCAGTGATAGGATTGGAGAGGTTCGGTGAGCAAATGAAGACCCTTTGAAGTCATATTGCATGGTACCCATTCCACGGGTCTCAACTCTCCAGGTTTAAGGTATTCTTCCTTCAGCTAAAACATGCATGTGGAACCCAGAGTATGATCAACCGTGTGATCGGGAGACGTGTTCCAATATGTGTCAGTTTTCGTCCCCTGGTACTCGGGTGCAACATTCCAGACGCTTTACTAACACTCTCCCGACTTGGAGAGTCAGTGCCTTTAACCTCCTGTTTGGCCCAGTTTGCAATTTCTGCGGAAGATGAACAGGAATAGGGAGAACCAATGACAGACTAGCTGGAGGTGTCTGGACGGGCAAATTTAACTCTCATTTCCCACCAGGAAGAGGAATTAACCAAAGGCTCAGCGTGCCGTGCCGGAACAAGTTTAGGGCCTGAAGCCATCCTGCGGTGTTGCGGCCAGCTCACGAGAAAGCGAGTTGAAGAAAGGAGCTCAGGGGCACTGTAATTCACAAACCTGCAGAGTTATAAATGACAGCTATCGTCCAAAAATATACTGAAGTAAGGCTGCCAAGAGGACTTGAAAGCGGGGCAGAATTGCAGGAAACCGATTTCAGGAGGTAGACTGGAATTGCATTTAAAGCATAGGAAAAGAGGCAGAACGTCCACAATGATGCACTTGGCCAAAAAGGGCGTATGCGTTTTTTCCTGAATATATTCAGGAAAAAACGCATACGCCCTTTTTGGCCAACCAAGCAAGCTTGCAAAGGAAATCTGCACTACAATGAAGTCTCACTTCCCCCCGGTCAAAAGGGCCATCTGAAAAAAGTGTAAAATCCAGAAAGGCAGGACAGGCCATGGAGAACTGGGAGCCTTGTTATGCTGATGGGCGGGATGTAAATTGCCAACAGCCACTCGGGAGAAGTGTATGGTGTTTCCTGAAACATCTAAAAAACAAAGCAACAGAGCCTAGGGCACTTCCACGTATGGTCCTATAGCTTAGGGAAATTAAAATCAAAAGACACAGCCACCCCAAAAGTTGGGACGGCTCTGTTTACAAGAACCTGGTTTACGGTACAAGTTCAATATCGCAGAAAGTGAAAAACGGATAAAGAAGTTGTGGTACTTACGTACAATGCAGTATCACTCAGCAATGAAGTCTATGTCATCAGGCCCGTAGCACCATAATGAGTGGATTCAGGTACGATGATTCTAACTGAAATAAGTCACACAGGAAAAGAAACATCATAAGATATCACTAATACACGGAATGTAACCTTGGCTACACAGGAACTGAATTACAAAACAGAACAGGGTCTCAAATTTAGAAACCCAACTTATGCTTGCTTAAGGGGAAAGGTGAGTTGGGGTGCTGCATAAAACCAGAGATTGAAATGAGCACAGATAAAGTTCCTTAAGCCAAATATGGAATAGACAAGAGCTACTCCTTGCTCAACGAAATGGACTCAACACCCCATATTAAATGCCTAAGAGTGTACCTGACTAGGAAGTATCTTAAAACCTATGGATTGCTATGTCTCTGAAAGAGAAGCAAGTGTGTGTACAGGGGCATAAACGCAGCAGTGATAGGATTGGAGAGGTTCGGTGAGCAAATGAAGACCCTTTGAAGTCATATTGCATGGTACCCATTCCACGGGTCTCAACTCTCCAGGTTTAAGGTATTCTTCCTTCAGCTAAAACATGCATGTGGAACCCAGAGTATGATCAACCGTGTGATCGGGAGACGTGTTCCAATATGTCTCAGTTTTCGTCCCCTGGTACTCGGGTGCAACATGCCAGACGCTTTACTAACACTCTCCCGACTTGGAGAGTCAGTGCCTTTAACCTCCTGTTTGGCCCAGTTTGCAATTTCTGCGGAAGATGAACAGGAATAGGGAGAACCAATGACAGACTAGCTGGAGGTGTCTGGACGGGCAAATTTAACTCTCATTTCCCACCAGGAAGAGGAATTAACCAAAGGCTCAGCGTGCCGTGCCGGAACCAGATTAGGGCCTGAAGCCATCATGCGGTGTTGCGGCCAGCTCACGAGAAAGCGAGTTGAAGAAAGGAGCTCAGGGGCACTGTAATTCACAAACCTGCAGAGTTATAAATGACAGCTATCGTCCAAAAATATACTGAAGTAAGGCTGCCAAGAGGACTTGAAAGCGGGGCAGAATTGCAGGAAACCGATTTCAGGAGGTAGACTGGAATTGCATTGAAAGCATAGGAAAAGAGGCAGAACGTCCACAATGATGCACTTGGCCAAAAAGGGCGTATGCGTTTTTTCCTGAATATATTCAGGAAAAAACGCATACGCCCTTTTTGGCCAACCAAGCAAGCTTGCAAAGGAAATCTGCACTACAATGAAGTCTCACTTCCCCCCGGTCAAAAGGGCCATCTGAAAAAAGTGTAAAATCCAGAAAGGCAGGACAGGCCATGGAGAACTGGGAGCCTTGTTATGCTGATGGGCGCGATGTAAATTGCCAACAGCCACTCGGGAGAAGTGTATGGTGTTTCCTGAAACATCTAAAAAACAAAGCAACAGAGCCTAGGGCACTTCCACTTATGGTCCTATAGCTTAGGGAAATTAAAATCAAAAAGACACTGCCACCCCAAAAGTTGGCACGGCTCTGTTTACAAGAACCTGGTTTACGGTACAAGTTCAATATCGCAGAAAGTGAAAAATGGATAAAGAAGTTGTGGTACTTACGTACAATGCAGTATCACTCAGCAATGAAATCTATGTCATCAGGCCCGTAGCAGCATAATGAGTGGATTCAGGTACGATGATTCTAACTGAAATAAGTCACACAGGAAAAGAAACATCATAAGATATCACTAATACACGGAATGTAACCTTGGCTACACAGGAACTGAATTACAAAACAGAACAGGGTCTCAAATTTAGAAACCCAACTTATGCTTGCTTAAGGGGAAAGGTGAGTTGGGGTGCTGCATAAAACCAGAGATTGAAATGAGCACAGATAAAGTTCCTTAAGCCAAATATGGAATAGACAAGAGCTACTCCTTGCTCAACGAAATGGACTCAACACCCCATATTAAATGCCTAAGAGTGTACCTGACTAGGAAGTATCTTAAAACCTATGGATTGCTATGTCTCTGAAAGAGAATCAAGCGTGTGTACAGGGGCATAAACGCAGCAGTGATAGGATTGGAGAGGTTCGGTGAGCAAATGAAGACCCTTTGAAGTCATATTGCATGGTACCCATTCCACGGGTCTCAACTCTCCAGGTTTAAGGTATTCTTCCTTCAGCTAAAACATGCATGTGGAACCCAGAGTATGATCAACCGTGTGATCGGGAGACGTGTTCCAATATGTGTCAGTTTTCGTCCCCTGGTACTCGGGTGCAACATTCCAGACGCTTTACTAACACTCTCCCGACTTGGAGAGTCAGTGCCTTTAACCTCCTGTTTGGCCCAGTTTGCAATTTCTGCGGAAGATGAACAGGAATAGGGAGAACCAATGACAGACTAGCTGGAGGTGTCTGGACGGGCAAATTTAACTCTCATTTCCCACCAGGAAGAGGAATTAACCAAAGGCTCAGCGTGCCGTGCCGGAACAAGTTTAGGGCCTGAAGCCATCCTGCGGTGTTGCGGCCAGCTCACGAGAAAGCGAGTTGAAGAAAGGAGCTCAGGGGCACTGTAATTCACAAACCTGCAGAGTTATAAATGACAGCTATCGTCCAAAAATATACTGAAGTAAGGCTGCCAAGAGGACTTGAAAGCGGGGCAGAATTGCAGGAAACCGATTTCAGGAGGTAGACTGGAATTGCATTTAAAGCATAGGAAAAGAGGCAGAACGTCCACAATGATGCACTTGGCCAAAAAGGGCGTATGCGTTTTTTCCTGAATATATTCAGGAAAAAACGCATACGCCCTTTTTGGCCAACCAAGCAAGCTTGCAAAGGAAATCTGCACTACAATGAAGTCTCACTTCCCCCCGGTCAAAAGGGCCATCTGAAAAAAGTGTAAAATCCAGAAAGGCAGGACAGGCCATGGAGAACTGGGAGCCTTGTTATGCTGATGGGCGGGATGTAAATTGCCAACAGCCACTCGGGAGAAGTGTATGGTGTTTCCTGAAACATCTAAAAAACAAAGCAACAGAGCCTAGGGCACTTCCACGTATGGTCCTATAGCTTAGGGAAATTAAAATCAAAAGACACAGCCACCCCAAAAGTTGGGATGGCTCTGTTTACAAGAACCTGGTTTACGGTACAAGTTCAATATCGCAGAAAGTGAAAAACGGATAAAGAAGTTGTGGTACTTACGTACAATGCAGTATCACTCAGCAATGAAGTCTATGTCATCAGGCCCGTAGCACCATAATGAGTGGATTCAGGTACGATGATTCTAACTGAAATAAGTCACACAGGAAAAGAAACATCATAAGATATCACTAATACACGGAATGTAAACTTGGCTACACAGGAACTGAATTACAAAACAGAACAGGGTCTCAAATTAAGAAACCCAACTTATGCTTGCTTAAGGGGAAAGGTGAGTTGGGGTGCTGCATAAAACCAGAGATTGAAATGAGCACAGATAAAGTTCCTTAAGCCAAATATGGAATAGACAAGAGCTACTCCTTGCTCAACGAAATGGACTCAACACCCCATATTAAATGCCTAAGAGTGTACCTGACTAGGAAGTATCTTAAAACCTATGGATTGCTATGTCTCTGAAAGAGAATCAAGTGTGTGTACAGGGGCATAAACGCAGCAGTGATAGGATTGGAGAGGTTCGGTGAGCAAATGAAGACCCTTTGAAGTCATATTGCATGGTACCCATTCCACGGGTCTCAACTCTCCAGGTTTAAGGTATTCTTCCTTCAGCTAAAACATGCATGTGGAACCCAGAGTATGATCAACCGTGTGATCGGGAGACGTGTTCCAATATGTCTCAGTTTTCGTCCCCTGGTACTCGGGTGCAACATTCCAGACGCTTTACTAACACTCTCCCGACTTGGAGAGTCAGTGCCTTTAACCTCCTGTTTGGCCCAGTTTGCAATTTCTGCGGAAGATGAACAGGAATAGGGAGAACCAATGACAGACTAGCTGGAGGTGTCTGGACGGGCAAATTTAACTCTCATTTCCCACCAGGAAGAGGAATTAACCAAAGGCTCAGCGTGCCGTGGCGGAACCAGATTAGGGCCTGAAGCCATCATGCGGTGTTGCGGCCAGCTCACGAGAAAGCGAGTTGAAGAAAGGAGCTCAGGGGCACTGTAATTCACAAACCTGCAGAGTTATAAATGACAGCTATCGTCCAAAAATATACTGAAGTAAGGCTGCCAAGAGGACTTGAAAGCGGGGCAGAATTGCAGGAAACCGATTTCAGGAGGTAGACTGGAATTGCATTTAAAGCATAGGAAAAGAGGCAGAACGTCCACAATGATGCACTTGGCCAAAAAGGGCGTATGCGTTTTTTCCTGAATATATTCAGGAAAAAACGCATACGCCCTTTTTGGCCAACCAAGCAAGCTTGCAAAGGAAATCTGCACTACAATGAAGTCTCACTTCCCCCCGGTCAAAAGGGCCATCTGAAAAAAGTGTAAAATCCAGAAAGGCAGGACAGGCCATGGAGAACTGGGAGCCTTGTTATGCTGATGGGCGGGATGTAAATTGCCAACAGCCACTCGGGAGAAGTGTATGGTGTTTCCTGAAACATCTAAAAAACAAAGCAACAGAGCCTAGGGCACTTCCACTTATGGTCCTATAGCTTAGGGAAATTAAAATCAAAAAGACACTGCCACCCCAAAAGTTGGCACGGCTCTGTTTACAAGAACCTGGTTTACGGTACAAGTTCAATATCGCAGAAAGTGAAAAATGGATAAAGAAGTTGTGGTACTTACGTACAATGCAGTATCACTCAGCAATGAAATCTATGTCATCAGGCCCGTAGCAGCATAATGAGTGGATTCAGGTACGATGATTCTAACTGAAATAAGTCACACAGGAAAAGAAACATCATAAGATATCACTAATACACGGAATGTAACCTTGGCTACACAGGAACTGAATTACAAAACAGAACAGGGTCTCAAATTTAGAAACCCAACTTATGCTTGCTTAAGGGGAAAGGTGAGTTGGGGTGCTGCATAAAACCAGAGATTGAAATGAGCACAGATAAAGTTCCTTAAGCCAAATATGGAATAGACAAGAGCTACTCCTTGCTCAACGAAATGGACTCAACACCCCATATTAAATGCCTAAGAGTGTACCTGACTAGGAAGTATCTTAAAACCTATGGATTGCTATGTCTCTGAAAGAGAATCAAGCGTGTGTACAGGGGCATAAACGCAGCAGTGATAGGATTGGAGAGGTTCGGTGAGCAAATGAAGACCCTTTGAAGTCATATTGCATGGTACCCATTCCACGGGTCTCAACTCTCCAGGTTTAAGGTATTCTTCCTTCAGCTAAAACATGCATGTGGAACCCAGAGTATGATCAACCGTGTGATCGGGAGACGTGTTCCAATATGTCTCAGTTTTCGTCCCCTGGTACTCGGGTGCAACATTCCAGACGCTTTACTAACACTCTCCCGACTTGGAGAGTCAGTGCCTTTAACCTCCTGTTTGGCCCAGTTTGCAATTTCTGCGGAAGATGAACAGGAATAGGGAGAACCAATGACAGACTAGCTGGAGGTGTCTGGACGGGCAAATTTAACTCTCATTTCCCACCAGGAAGAGGAATTAACCAAAGGCTCAGCGTGCCGTGCCGGAACAAGTTTAGGGCCTGAAGCCATCCTGCGGTGTTGCGGCCAGCTCACGAGAAAGCGAGTTGAAGAAAGGAGCTCAGGGGCACTGTAAGTCACAAACCTGCAGAGTTATAAATGACAGCTATCGTCCAAAAATATACTGAAGTAAGGCTGCCAAGAGGACTTGAAAGCGGGGCAGAATTGCAGGAAACCGATTTCAGGAGGTAGACTGGAATTGCATTTAAAGCATAGGAAAAGAGGCAGAACGTCTACAATGATGCACTTGGCCAAAAAGGGCGTATGCGTTTTTTCCTGAATATATTCAGGAAAAAACGCATACGCCCTTTTTGGCCAACCAAGCAAGCTTGCAAAGGAAATCTGCACTACAATGAAGTCTCACTTCCCCCCGGTCAAAAGGGCCATCTGAAAAAAGTGTAAAATCCAGAAAGGCAGGACAGGCCATGGAGAACTGGGAGCCTTGTTATGCTGATGGGCGGGATGTAAATTGCCAACAGCCACTCGGGAGAAGTGTATGGTGTTTCCTGAAACATCTAAAAAACAAAGCAACAGAGCCTAGGGCACTTCCACTTATGGTCCTATAGCTTAGGGAAATTAAAATCAAAAAGACACAGCCACCCCAAAGGTTGGGACGGCTCTGTTTACAAGAACCTGGTTTACGGTACAAGTTCAATATCGCAGAAAGTGAAAAATGGATAAAGAAGTTGTGGTACTTACGTACAATGCAGTATCACTCAGCAATGAAATCTATGTCATCAGGCCCGTAGCAGCATAATGAGTGGATTCAGATACGATGATTCTAACTGAAATAAGTCACACAGGAAAAGAAACATCATAAGATATCACTAATACACGGAATGTAACCTTGGCTACACAGGAACTGAATTACAAAACAGAACAGGGTCTCAAATTTAGAAACCCAACTTATGCTTGCTTAAGGGGAAAGGTGAGTTGGGGTGCTGCATAAAACCAGAGATTGAAATGAGCACAGATAAAGTTCCTTAAGCCAAATATGGAATAGACAAGAGCTACTCCTTGCTCAACGAAATGGACTCAACACCTCATATTAAATGCCTAAGAGTGTACCTGACTAGGAAGTATCTTAAAACCTATGGATTGCTATGTCTCTGAAAGAGAATCAAGTGTGTGTACAGGGGCATAAACGCAGCAGTGATAGGATTGGAGAGGTTCGGTGAGCAAATGAAGACCCTTTGAAGTCATATTGCATGGTACCCATTCCACGGGTCTCAACTCTCCAGGTTTAAGGTATTCTTCCTTCAGCTAAAACATGCATGTGGAACCCAGAGTATGATCAACCGTGTGATCGGGAGACGTGTTCCAATATGTCTCAGTTTTCGTCCCCTGGTACTCGGGTGCAACATTCCAGACGCTTTACTAACACTCTCCCGACTTGGAGATTCAGTGCCTTTAACCTCCTGTTTGGCCCAGTTTGCAATTTCTGCGGAAGATGAACAGGAATAGGGAGAACCAATGACAGACTAGCTGGAGGTGTCTGGACGGGCAAATTTAACTCTCATTTCCCACCAGGAAGAGGAATTAACCAAAGGCTCAGTGTGCCGTGGCGGAACCAGATTAGGGCCTGAAGCCATCATGCGGTGTTGCGGCCAGCTCACGAGAAAGCGAGTTGAAGAAAGGAGCTCAGGGGCACTGTAATTCACAAACCTGCAGAGTTATAAATGACAGCTATCGTCCAAAAATATACTGAAGTAAGGCTGCCAAGAGGACTTGAAAGCGGGGCAGAATTGCAGGAAACCGATTTCAGGAGGTAGACTGGAATTGCATTTAAAGCATAGGAAAAGAGGCAGAACGTCCACAATGATGCACTTGGCCAAAAAGGGCGTATGCGTTTTTTCCTGAATATATTCAGGAAAAAACGCATACGCCCTTTTTGGCCAACCAAGCAAGCTTGCAAAGGAAATCTGCACTACAATGAAGTCTCACTTCCCCCTGGTCAAAAGGGCCATCTGAAAAAAGTGTAAAATCCAGAAAGGCAGGACAGGCCATGGAGAACTGGGAGCCTTGTTATGCTGATGGGCGGGATGTAAATTGCCAACAGCCACTCGGGAGAAGTGTATGGTGTTTCCTGAAACATCTAAAAAACAAAGCAACAGAGCCCAGGGCACTTCCACTTATGGTCCTATAGCTTAGGGAAATTAAAATCAAAAACACACTGCCACCCCAAAAGTTGGCACGGCTCTGTTTACAAGAACCTGGTTTACGGTACAAGTTCAATATCGCAGAAAGTGAAAAATGGATAAAGAAGTTGTGGTACTTACGTACAATGCAGTATCACTCAGCAATGAAATCTATGTCATCAGGCCCGTAGCAGCATAATGAGTGGATTCAGGTACGATGATTCTAACTGAAATAAGTCACACAGGAAAAGAAACATCATAAGATATCACTAATACACGGAATGTAACCTTGGCTACACAGGAACTGAATTACAAAACAGAACAGGGTCTCAAATTTAGAAACCCAACTTATGCTTGCTTAAGGGGAAAGGTGAGTTGGGGTGCTGCATAAAACCAGAGATTGAAATGAGCACAGATAAAGTTCCTTAAGCCAAATATGGAATAGACAAGAGCTACTCCTTGCTCAACGAAATGGACTCAACACCCCATATTAAATGCCTAAGAGTGTACCTGACTAGGAAGTATCTTAAAACCTATGGATTGCTATGTCTCTGAAAGAGAATCAAGTGTGTGTACAGGGGCATAAACGCAGCAGTGATAGGATTGGAGAGGTTCGGTGAGCAAATGAAGACCCTTTGAAGTCATATTGCATGGTACCCATTCCACGGGTCTCAACTCTCCAGGTTTAAGGTATTCTTCCTTCAGCTAAAACATGCATGTGGAACCCAGAGTATGATCAACCGTGTGATCGGGAGACGTGTTCCAATATGTGTCAGTTTTCGTCCCCTGGTACTCGGGTGCAACATTCCAGACGCTTTACTAACACTCTCCCGACTTGGAGAGTCAGTGCCTTTAACCTCCTGTTTGGCCCAGTTTGCAATTTCTGCGGAAGATGAACAGGAATAGGGAGAACCAATGACAGACTAGCTGGAGGTGTCTGGACGGGCAAATTTAACTCTCATTTCCCACCAGGAAGAGGAATTAACCAAAGGCTCAGCGTGCCGTGCCGCAACCAGATTAGGGCCTGAAGCCATCCTGCGGTGTTGCGGCCAGCTCACGAGAAAGCGAGTTGAAGAAAGGAGCTCAGGGGCACTGTAATTCACAAACCTGCAGAGTTATAAATGACAGCTATGGTCCAAAAATATACTGAAGTAAGGCTGCCAAGAGGACTTGAAAGCGGGGCAGAATTGCAGGAAACCGATTTCAGGAGGTAGACTGGAATTGCATTGAAAGCATAGGAAAAGAGGCAGAACGTCCACAATGATGCACTTGGCCAAAAAGGGCGTATGCGTTTTTTCCTGAATATATTCAGGAAAAAACGCATACGCCCTTTTTGGCCAACCAAGCAAGCTTGCAAAGGAAATCTGCACTACAATGAAGTCTCACTTCCCCCCGGTCAAAAGGGCCATCTGAAAAAAGTGTAAAATCCAGAAAGGCAGGACAGGCCATGGAGAACTGGGAGCCTTGTTATGCTGATGGGCGGGATGTCAATTGCCAACAGCCACTCGGGAGAAGTGTATGGTGTTTCCTGAAACATCTAAAAAACAAAGCAACAGAGCCTAGGGCACTTCCACTTATGGTCCTATAGCTTAGGGAAATTAAAATCAAAAAGACACAGCCACCCCAAAGGTTGGGACGGCTCTGTTTACAAGAACCTGGTTTACGGTACAAGTTCAATATCGCAGAAAGTGAAAAATGGATAAAGAAGTTGTGGTACTTACGTACAATGCAGTATCACTCAGCAATGAAATCTATGTCATCAGGCCCATAGCAGCATAATGAGTGGATTCAGGTATGATGATTCTAACTGAAATAAGTCACACAGAAAAAGAAACATCGTAAGATATCACTAATACACGGAATGTAAACTTGGCTACACAGGAACTGAATTACAAAACAGAACAGGGTCTCAAATTTAGAAAACTAACTTATGCTTGCTTAAGGGGAAAGGTGAGTTGGGGTGCTGCATAAAACCAGAGATTGAAATGAGCACAGATAAAGTTCCTTAAGCCAAATATGGAATAGACAAGAGCTACTCCTTGCTCAACGAAATGGATTCAACACCCCATATTAAACACCTAAGAATATACCTGACTAGGAAGTATCTTAAAACCCTTGGATTGCTATGTCTCCGAAAGAGAATCAAGCGTGTGTGCAGGGGCATAAACGCAGCAGTGATAGGATTGGAGAGGTTCGGTGAGCAAATGAAAACCCTTTGAAGTCATATTGCATGGTACCCATTCCACGGGTCTCAACTCTCCAGGTTTAAGGTATTCTTCCTTCAGCTAAAACATGCATGTGGAACCCAGAGTATGATCAACTGTGTGATCGGGAGACGTGTTCCAATATGTGTCAGTTTTCGTCCCCTGGTACTCGGGTGCAACATTCCAGACGCTTTACTAACACTCTCCCGACTTGGAGAGTCAGTGCCTTTAACCTCCTGTTTGGCCCAGTTTGCAATTTCTGTGGAAGATGAACAGGAATAGGGAGAACCAATGACAGACTAGCTGGAGGTGTCTGGACGGGCAAATTTAACTCTCATTTCCCACCAGGAAGAGGAATTAACCAAAGGCTCAGCGTGCCGTGCCGGAACCAGATTAGGGCCTGAAGCCATCCTGCGGTGTTGCGGCCAGCTCACGAGAAAGCGACTTGAAGAAAGGAGCTCGGGGCACTGTAATTCACAAACCTGCAGAGTTATAAATGACAGCTATCGTCCAAAAATATACTGAAGTAAGGCTGCCAAGAGGACTTGAAAGCGGGGCAGAATTGCAGGAAACCGATTTCAGGAGGTAGACTGGAATTGCATTTAAAGCATAGGAAAAGAGGCAGAACGTCCACAATGATGCACTTGGCCAAAAAGGGCGTATGCGTTTTTTCCTGAATATATTCAGGAAAAAACGCATACGCCCTTTTTGGCCAACCAAGCAAGCTTGCAAAGGAAATCTGCACTACAATGAAGTCTCACTTCCCCCCGGTCAAAAGGGCCATCTGAAAAAAGTGTAAAATCCAGAAAGGCAGGACAGGCCATGGAGAACTGGGAGCCTTGTTATGCTGATGGGCGGGATGTAAATTGCCAAGAGCCACTCGGGAGAAGTGTATGGTGTTTCCTGAAACATCTAAAAAACAAAGCAACAGAGCCTAGGGCACTTCCACTTATGGTCCTATAGCTTAGGGAAATTAAAATCAAAAGACACAGCCACCCCAAAGGTTGGGACGGCTCTGTTTACAAGAACCTGGTTTACGGTACAAGTTCAATATCGCAGAAAGTGAAAAATGGATAAAGAAGTTGTGGTACTTACGTACAATGCAATATCACTCAGCAATGAAATCTATGTCATCAGGCCCGTAGCAGCATAATGAGTGGATTCAGGTACGATGATTCTAACTGAAATAAGTCACACAGAAAAAGAAACATCATAAGATATCACTAATACACGGAATGTAACCTTGGCTACACAGGAACTGAATTACAAAACAGAACAGGGTCTCAAATTTAGAAACCCAACTTATGCTTGCTTAAGGGGAAAGGTGAGTTGGGGTGCTGCATAAAACCAGAGATTGAAATGAGCACAGATAAAGTTCCTTAAGCCAAATATGGAATAGACAAGAGCTACTCCTTGCTCAACGAAATGGACTCAACACCCCATATTAAATGCCTAAGAGTGTACCTGACTAGGAAGTATCTTAAAACCTATGGATTGCTATGTCTCTGAAAGAGAATCAAGTGTGTGTACAGGGGCATAAACGCAGCAGTGATAGGATTGGAGAGGTTCGGTGAGCAAATGAAGACCCTTTGAAGTCATATTGCATGGTACCCATTCCACGGGTCTCAACTCTCCAGGTTTAAGGTATTCTTCCTTCAGCTAAAACATGCATGTGGAACCCAGAGTATGATCAACCGTGTGATCGGGAGACGTGTTCCAATATGTCTCAGTTTTCGTCCCCTGGTACTCGGGTGCAACATTCCAGACGCTTTACTAACACTCTCCCGACTTGGAGAGTCAGTGCCTTTAACCTCCTGTTTGGCCCAGTTTGCAATTTCTGCGGAAGATGAACAGGAATAGGGAGAACCAATGACAGACTAGCTGGAGGTGTCTGGACGGGCAAATTTAACTCTCATTTCCCACCAGGAAGAGGAATTAACCAAAGGCTCAGCGTGCCGTGGCGGAACCAGATTAGGGCCTGAAGCCATCCTGCGGTGTTGCGGCCAGCTCACGAGAAAGCGACTTGAAGAAAGGAGCTCGGGGCACTGTAATTCACAAACCTGCAGAGTTATAAATGACAGCTATCGTCCAAAAATATACTGAAGTAAGGCTGCCAAGAGGACTTGAAAGCGGGGCAGAATTGCAGGAAACCGATTTCAGGAGGTAGACTGGAATTGCATTTAAAGCATAGGAAAAGAGGCAGAACGTCCACAATGATGCACTTGGCCAAAAAGGGCGTATGCGTTTTTTCCTGAATATATTCAGGAAAAAACGCATACGCCCTTTTTGGCCAACCAAGCAAGCTTGCAAAGGAAATCTGCACTACAATGAAGTCTCACTTCCCCCCGGTCAAAAGGGCCATCTGAAAAAAGTGTAAAATCCAGAAAGGCAGGACAGGCCATGGAGAACTGGGAGCCTTGTTATGCTGATGGGCGGGATGTAAATTGCCAACAGCCACTTGGGAGAAGTGTATGGTGTTTCCTGAAACATCTAAAAAACAAAGCAACAGAGCCTAGGGCACTTCCACTTATGGTCCTATTGCTTAGTTAATTTAAAATCTAAAAGACACAGCCACCCCAAAGGTTGGGACGGTTCTTTTTACTGGAATCTCTTCTACGGCACAAGTTAAATATCCCAGCGAGCAAATAATGGATAAAGAAGTTGCGGTACTTATGTACAACAGAATACCACTCAGCAATGAAATGTATGTCATCAGGCCCGTACCAGCATAATGATTGGATTGAGGCACGATGATTCTAAGTGAAATAAGTCACACAGAAAAAGAAACATCATAAGGTATCACTAATACACGGAATGTGAACTTGGCTACACATGAACTGAATTACAAAACAGAACAGGGTCTCAAGTTTAGAAAACTAACTTATGCTTGCTTAAGGGGGAAGGTGAGTTGGGGTGCTGCATTAAACCAGAGTTTGAAATTAGCACAGATACCGTTCCATAAGCCAAATATGGAATAGACAAGACCTACCCCTTGCTCAACGAAATGGATTCAACAATGAGGTATCACCTCACACCTGGTAGAATAGGCATCATAGAAAATCTACAAGCAAAAAATGCTGGAAAGGGTGTGGAGAAAAGGAACCCTCTTCCACTATTGTTGGGAATATAAATTGATACAGTCACTATGGAGAACAATATGGAATTTCTTAAGAAACTAACAATAGAATTACCATATGATACAGCAATCCCACTACTGGACATATACCCAGACAAAACCATAAATCAAAAAGAGACATTCACCGCAATGTTCATTGCATCACTATTTACAATATCGAGGTAATGGAAGCAACCTAAATGCCCACAGACAGACGAATGCATAAAGCTGTGGTACATATATAAAATGGAATATTACTAAGCCATGAAAAGGAATGAAATTGGGTCATTTGTAGAGACGTCGATGCATCTAGAGACTGTCATACAGAGTGAAGTAAGTCAGAAAGAGAAAAACAAATCTTGTATATTCATGCATATATGTGGAACCTAGAAAACCTGTACAGATTAACCATTTTGCAAGGCATAAATAGAGCAACAGATGTAGACAACAAACGTATGGACAACAAGGGGGGAAAGCTGTTGGGGGGGGTGGTGGGAGGAGTTGAGAGACTGGGATTGGCATGTATACATTTATATGTATAAAATAGATAACCAATAAGAACCTGCTGTATAAAAATATAAAATAAAATTCAAAATTAAAAAGAAATAAAATTTAAAAAATAGAAAAAACAATTATTCCCTTCACATACATGTATTTATATGAATAAATTATTTCCATGCTTATATCTGTAAATACAAAAAAGAGGAATAAAATCTACCTTGAACCCAAAACGAAAAAGAGAAAAAAAACACAGAACCCACCAGTTCCACAGAGGAAAACCGTATCAGGGCACTTGCTCCAGTTGTAAACAATTCTGAAGTTGGTCAGTGGTGGGGAATCGTCTCCCATTCAGCCAGCAGCCCCCACGCAACAAGCGTCCTCATTGCAAAGCTGGGGCACCATGCCGAGGCATCTGTGAGTAAACGTGAGCTGAGCCCCAGGCCAGTTGCTGCTGAACTATTCCCACCCATCCCAGGTAAAACACCTGAATATATACAAGGACTTGAAAGCCTAGAGGGAGGGCCATAGAGCCACACGAGTGACAGCATGCCGGCCGACTTGGTGCCTGCAGGCCAGCCAGGATGGTCCTGGCCCTGGGTGCTCTTCTGGAAGATTTCCATTTCCCTGCCTGAGATACCCGTCCTGTCCCTGCCCCCACTGCTTTTTTCCTTCCTCACCTCTGCCCAGGGAGAAATTCCAGCAGCAGGTATGGGTGACACATCTTCTTCTTTAGCAGGTGGCAGCCTGGCAACTGCTGCAGAAAGTCCAGCAGAGCCCCACTCACACTGGGCCACCCACAAAGCCGTGGCCTCTCACTCCCTCCCACCAGCCCAGCCCCGAGACTGCTGACAGGGCAGAGAAAATGGCGTCAGGCACGGCTGCAGGGGCTCTTGCTGCCTGGAGTGGTATTTATAGTGATCTCAACCCAGGCACACCTGGGGAGGGCTGGCCGGCACGGTAAGGCTGCCCAGGTCAGCCAATCATCACCCCTCAGGGGCTCACAGTTGCAGAAAATGGAACTTGCTGAACCGGCCAGGTCCAAGGAACAGGTGTGGGCTCCTGAGAGTCAGGATAGACAAGGGGCTGCAGCTTTGGCTTGTTTTCTAATCATTTTATCTGGCCCATGAGTGGGAGACAACTTCAAGAAAACCCTCTCCTAATGAGAGGAACCCAGGAGTCAGGGAGAGGAGGGGTGGGTGGTGGTTGGAGACAGAGGCCTGGTGCCCCGGGTGCAGTGGAAGTCTCTGGAAGACCAGGTGGAGGGAGGCCTCACGGAGTGATGCCCAGGGTCACAGACCTGTCGCAGCTGCTGTTTGTTAGTTCAAGTCCTGCTCTGAGGTGCTCTGTGTCAGCTCTGAGCGACAGGTGAGCTGGGGGTGCTCTGCAATGAGGGCTATGTGCACGGTTCCTGTGTGCCCAGCCCTGCCACGGTACCTGCAAGGGTAGCTCTGTATCCTGGGAGGGGCCTGACCACGAGAGCCCTGTGGGCTGGGGTGGGGGTGGGGTACCTGCCCAGGTGAGCTCCATATTCTGGGATTGGTCTGACCACGAGAGCCCCATGGGCTGCTGGGGACCTGGTAAAGGATGTCAGGACAGTCAGTGAAGCCACCGAGGATATACCTCCAGTTGCTCCTAATTCCTACACCCTGCTGGTCATTCTACCAACCACCAGGACATGGTATTCTGTATTAGTCTTCAATGATGCCTTCTTTTGTATTCCATTAGTCCCAGAGTCACAAGAAATTTTGGCTTGTGAGTGGCAGGACTCAACATACAACTAAAACAATACTTCCGGGCCGTCTGGCCCCAAGGGTGCAAAAATTCCCACACCATCTTTGGGGAAAGCTTAGCTAAAGACCTAAAAGTTCTACCTCTGGAAAAGGAAACCCTCCTTCAATATGCAGACGACATTCTGATCGCCAGCCCTACTAAGGAGGCCTCTGAACTACCAAGCCAATAAAGGATAGAAGTTGTCCAAGAAAAAGCTCAAATATCACAGACTGCCGTGACCTGCCTGGGCTTCATTCTCACAGAAGGTTGGAGAAGTCCATCCCAGGAAAGGGAAGAAACCATTTTCAGCCTTACCCCTTTCTAAAACTAGAAGACAGCTTAGGGGTTCCTGGGGAGGCCAGGGTTTGCTGCTTCTGGATCCCTAACTACAGTCTACTAGCTGGGCCTCTATATGAAACACTGAAAGGAAAAGATGATGATCGTTTTGAATAGAATCCAGAAGTGGCCTTTCAAGAATGGAAAGAGCAGTCAATTCAGACCCTTGCCCTGGAACTCCCTAATTTAGCTAAACCCTTTGACCTTTACATTCCCAGTGAAAGGTGAATCGCCATTGGAGAATTAGTGCAAAACCTGGGACCACTTGAAATGGAACAATGCAAGAATGCCATCCAGGTAGGATAAACTATGGTCACCAAGGGGCTTGGCCCACTGCCACATCTGGCCAAGATACTGGCGGTATCTAAAACCCTGGAAATCAGCAGCCCAAAAGGCCACCTCCCTCCTAAGGGAAAAGGACCCCACGTGGTGATCCTAACCACCAACCATGCCCTGAAGTTGCAGGGTTCGCTCCGTGGGCACACCGACCTCGAGTGAGGAGGCCCTCCAACTCCAACATCCAGAGAGATAACCGGGGGCAACAGGGCACCATGACGACTCGTGTGAACATCACTTGACCTGGAGTTTCTCTCATAAAACAACAAGAGTGTGTCCCAAAAGAGTAGACTACTGCTTGCCGGACTTACTGCACCCAGAGGGGAGCTAATAATCTTGGCGGGGGAACCGTATATCACACTGTCACCATAGAAAAGCCTACAGACACCGTGATGATGGTGGCCAGTAAGACCGGCTGGACTCTTGTTTACTTCAAAAGGCTGTTGGCTCAGTGGCCATCATGGTCCTTGATCACCACTGACCCTGGACTGTCTGGGAGTTGAGCGGGCAGGGCTCTGACACCTGGTGCTGTTTGTACGTTAATTCAGGGGCCTAATTGAAGAAAGCGCAGACTACTGGTCAGAGCATCTAGGCTGGCAGAAACGGTCGGCCTAAGGTGGCCGAACAAATGTGGGGCGGGGTGAAACCGGCCCCCACAGCGTCTCTGCACATCTCTTTCCTGGACCCTTGAAGGTCATTAGAATCTATAACACTTCCAATGCTGGTGCTCAGGTGGACGAGCAGGGAGGCAGGGGGCCTGGGGACAATCAACGTCACCTGGAGGCTGCTGGGGAGAAGCTCTGACCCTCGCCCCAGGGTATGAGGGCTCCCAACTCAGCACTCAGCAGTTACAGAAGAAGGGTCTGCACCCTCAGCACTCCAAGAATGAGGAACGGGACAAAAGGCAGAGGGGGGGTTTGTCCCCAGCAAAGCCCATTAAAAATCCCTGGGAGATAAAAATAGAATCTGGGCAATAAAGTCAAGTCTAACCTTTTTTATCCTTTGTGCTTTGTCTAATTTCACATGCTCCTAGGGTCCCGCATGCAGAGGTTCCACACCCGGCACTTCAGACCAGATTTCCTAGTGCAGAATGGCTGGGTCGACACCTCAGCTCCTGGGGCCCAGTGCAGACTCCGCGATATAGAGCCTGAGCTACAGCCAACCCGGCCCTCGAGAGCTCCGCCCCCTCCCTCCCACTGACTCTGACAGGATCTCTACACAGCAGCCCAGCCCACAGCCCACGGGGTAGTACATGCTCTCACCTCTCCATTCTCTGATCAAAATATAAAGTTTCCTTTGCTTGTGAACCAAACTCAGTCTCGATCTGTTGGCCCCAATGACACTGGGCAGGGGGACACTTGTTGGGGTCCACTCTGGAGGATCAGTAACAGAAATTGAGACTATTGTAACCTCAATGAACAGATGTGTGAGCCAAAGTGTAGTTAACATAGAACAGTGTATAAGGCTCGGGTAAAATAAGATGTTTCTAACACTTCCATTGGATATTTCCATCACTTTATTATAAGCAAGTTCAGTGAAAAGGTTTGTCTTATTTGTCAGCTCAATATTAGAGAAATGAAGTGATTTCTTTCCAAGGATGTACATCTAATAATCTTGGTTAAACCTTCAATCTTGTTTTAAATGCTTTTCCATTGAAAATGATACCTCTCTTTCAGCTCCCCCATTTCTGAGAAGTATAAAATCTTATAATTTATTATTACCAAAGGGGAAAGGTGGGAGGAGGGATAAATTAACAGTTTGGGATTAACACATACACACTGCTATGTATAAAATAGATCATCAACAAGGAACTACTGTATAGCACAGGGAACTACACTCAACATTTTGCAATAACCTATAAGGGGAAATAATCTGAAAAAGAATAGATATTTTTATTGACATCATCTATCAATGACAGTTAAAGTGTAACCTAAGGGAAGCTGGTGGTGAGTGCTTCTGACCCTGAAGACTTCAATCATCTAAAGTTTGGACTCTGCCTACTTCCCAAGGCCCTTAATGAACATATGTGTAGCCGTAGCTTAAAAAATTCCCCAGTTTGGGTTTCGGGGAGACACTGATTTTGAAAAAGCCCTGGTGTTCTCCTTACATGAATGGGACTCTTCCTACTGCTAAAACATGTCTGTCACACCCAGAGGATGGTATACCGTCTGATCGGGAAGAGTTTGGAAAAGGCATCTCATCTCCTCATCTCCTGGTGCTCGGGTTCACCCCTCCAGCGTCTTTACTAACAGTCTCCCCACTTGGAGATGTCAGCACTGTCAACATCCTGTTGCGTACAGTTTGGAATTTGTCCAGAGGATGAAGCGGAAGGATGAGGAACAATGAGAGACAAGTCCTACGTGTTCAGACAGGCACATGTCACTCTAATTTCCAATCAGGAAGACGAATTGACCAAAGGCTAGGGTTGCCCATGGAAACAGTATAGGGCTTGAGGAAATCCCGCTGCTTTGTGGCCAGTTCCCATAAACACAAGTTGAACAATAGAACTCAGGGGCAGTAAAATTCACAAAACTGCAGAGTTGAAAATATCCATCACTGAAAAATGTCTTGAGGAAAGTCAGAGAAAAGGACTTGTAAGCAAGGGAGAATGGCAGGAAAGGGATTTGAGGAGGTAGAAAGGACTCGCCATTAAGCACAAGAAAAGGAGCTGAACATTGCCAACATTGCAGTTGGCCAAAAAGGGTGTATGCGTTTTTTTGTGTATATATTCAAGAAAAGAGCGTACACCTTTTTAGCCAACCAAACAGGTGGGCACTGGAAGTCAATACTACAAAAGACATCACTTCGCATCAGTCAGAAGAGCCATCCTCATAAAGCGTAAACAACAGAAATGCAGGACAGGGCAAGGAGAAGAGGGAGCCCTGTGAGACTTATAGTGGAAATGTATATTGCCAACGGCCATTCTGGAGAAGTGTATTGTGTTTACTAAAGCATCTAAACAATGAGCTACAGAGCATAGGGCACTTGCACCCATGGGCGTATATCTTGGGAAAAACAAAAATCGAGAGGACACAGGCACCCCAATGTTTACCCCCTCTCTGTTTAAAAGATCCTCGACTAGGATATAACTTAAATGTCTCTGGAGGGAAAAAATGGATAGAGATGTGGTACTTAGGTAGAGTGGAATATTATTCAGCCTGGAAATCAATGAAATATGGCCAGCTGTAACAACTCCGGAGGAGTTACGTATGATCATTCTAAGTGACAGAATTCAAAAAGAAGAAGACACATATCATAAGATATCACTTAAAGGTGGAATCCAAAATGGCTACACATGAAATAAATTACAAAACAAAAACATAGTCAAATATGTAGAAAACACGCATAAGGCTGCTAAACGGGAAAGGTGGGGAGGGGTGAGGCATCATCCAGGAGGTTGAAATTAGCAAAGATACCATTCCAAATACCAAACTGATAATCAACAAGGCCTACACGGTAGCTAAAAGAACTGCACTCAGCACACTCAAGTCACCGGAAAAGAATATATACGACTGGTAAGAATCTGAAAAAGAATTTATTGATGTCTCTCTGTACGTGAATCAAGTGGATGTACAGCAGCAAGAAACAGAGCTTTGAAAATCAGCTGTAACCAATATAGTAATAAATTGAAAAAAATAAACGACAGAGAGACAGAGAAAACCTCTTACAACTTTTCCTCAGGGACTGTGATGCAACATGGATTGAACACATCTAGACCCACAGCAGGATGAGACATAAGGCTGGAAACTGTTTGCGCTAAGAGAAATGTGAGGTTGGGTGAGGAAATGCACACCCTTTAAAGTAATACTACCTGGTACCCATTCAATGGGTCCCAAATCTGCAGGTTCAAGGGATCTTCCTACAGCTAAAACATGCATGGAAAACCCAGAGGACTGTACACCATGTGATCGGGAGATGTGTCTAAAATGCACCTCATTTATCCTCTCCTGGTGCTCCTGTTCACCATTCCAGCCACGTTACTTAGAAGCTCCCCACTTGGAGAATCAGCACATTTAAACTTCTGTTTCACACATTTTGCAAATTGTGAGGAGGATGAACGGGAAGAGGGGGAACCAATGAGAGAAGAGTTGTAGGGGTTTGGACGGGCACATATCACTCTAATTTCCCATTAAGAATAAGAATTAAAAAAAGGCTCAGCCTGCCTCGCCGGAGCCAAAATAGGGCCTGAAGCAATCCTGCAGGTTTGAGGCCAGCTCACAAAAGAGCAACTTAAAACATGGAGCTCAGGGTCACTGCAATTCACAAACCTGCAGAGTTATAAATGAAAACTAACGTCCAAAAATATGTTGAGGTAAGGCAAAGAAGAGGATCTGAATGCAAGACAGAATTGCAAGAAACAGATTTCAAGAGATAGATTGGACTCGTCTTTAACGCACATGAAAAGCGGCAGAATTTCGACAATGATGCAGTTGGCCCAAAAGGGCGTATGCGATTTTTCCTGATTATATCCAGGAAAAAACGCATACGCACTTTATGGGCAACGAAGCAAGCAAGCAATGCAAATGTGCACAACAAAGAAGTCTCATTTCCCACCGGTCAAAAGGGCCATCCTAAAAAATTGTAAAAACCAGAAATGCAGGACAGGCCATGGAGAACAGGGAGCCTTTATACGCTGATGGGCAGTGTGTGAACTGCCGAGAGCCACTCTGGAGAAGTGTATGGTGGTTCCTAAATCATCTAAAAACAGAGCTACAGAGCATAGGACACTTCCAATCATGGGAGTATATCTAGGGAAGTCTAAAAATCAACAAGACACAAGCACACCACAGTTTAGGGCTACTCTGTTTACAAGAACCTCAACTTCAGTACACCTTAAATATCCCAGGAAAGAGAACAATGGATAAAGAAGATGTGGTACTTATGTACAATGGAATATCTCTTCACCATGAAATCAATGTAATAAGGCTAGTAGAAGGATAAAGAGTGGATTTAGGTCCGATAATACTACTTGAAATAAGTCAAACAGAAAAAGAAACATATCATAAGATATCACTTATAGAGGGAGGGTAAATATGGCTGCACAAGAAATGAATTACAGAACAGAACAGTGTCTCACATTTAGAAAACACACTTATGTCAGCTTAAGGGGAAAGGAGAGGTGGGGTGATGCATAAAACCAGAGTTTGAAATTAGCACAGATACCGTTCAAGAAACCAAATAGGTATTAGACAAGATCTACACCTTGCTCAATGAACTGGCCTCAACACACCCTATACACCGCAGAGAAATATATCTGAGTAATAAGAATCTTAAAACCCATGTATTGATATATCTCCATAAGGGAATCAAGTGTGTGCAGAGCGGCACAAACACAGCAGTGAAAAGGAGCTAAACCCCATTATAGAAATAAATTTTAAAAACAAAACGCAGAAACAATGAAAGAGAGAAAAATTCTTACAAAATTCGCTCAGGGGCTGTGATGCAACCTGGATTGACCACATATAAACCCACAGCTGGATAAGACATAAGGCTGGACACTTGGGGCTGAGAGGATTGGTGAGCTTCGGTGAGCAACTGCCGAAAGTTTAATGCAATACTTCATGCTACTCATTCCAAGGGTCCCAACACTCCAGGTTGAAGGGAATCTTCCTACAGCTAAACCATGCTTGGGAAACCCAGCGACTGGTATACCATATGATCGGGAAAGGTTTCTAAAACGCACCACATTTTTCCTCTCCTGGGGCTCCAGATCGACATTCCAGCCGCTTTACTAACAACATCCCCACATGGAGAGTCAATGCCTTTAAGTTCTGGTATCGCACAGTCTTCAGTTAGTGCGGAGGATGAATGGGAATAGGGGGAACCAGTGAGAAACTAGCTGTAGCGGTTTCAATGGGCACATGTCACTCTAATTTCACATCAGTAAGAAGAATGAACCAAAGGCACAGCAAGGTGTCCCAGAAGAAGAATAGGGCTTCAAGGAATCCTGTGGTTATGGGGCAAGATCACAAAACTAAGAGCTGAAAAATGGAGCTAAGGGCCACTGCAATTCAAAAACCTGACTTGCCCAAAAAGGGCGTATGTGTTTTTTCCTGAATATATTCAGGAAAAAACGCATACGCCCTTTTTGGCCAACCAAGCAAGCTTGCAAAGGAAATCTGCACTACAATGAAGTCTCAATTCCCCCTGGTCAAAAGGGCCATCTGAAAAAAGTGTAAAATCCATAAAGGCATGACAGGCCATGGAGAACTGGGAGCCATCTTATACTGATGGGCAGGATGTAAATTGCCAACAGCCACTCTGGAGAAGTGTTTGGTGTTTCCTGAAATCTCTAAAAAACAAAGCAACAGAGCCTAGGGCACTTCCACTTATGGTACTATAGTTTAGGGCAATTAAAATCAAAAAGACACAGAAACCCCAAAGTTTGGGATGGCTCTGTTTACAAGAACCTCATATACGGTACAAGTTCAATATCGCAGAAAGTGAAAAATGGATAAAGAAGTTGTGGTACTTACGTACAATGCAATATCACTCAGCAATGAAATCTATGTCATCAGGCCCGTAGCAGCATAATGAGTGGACTAAGTACGATGAATCTAACTGAAATAAGTCACACAGAAAAAGAAACATCATAAGGTATCACTAATACACGGAATGTAAACTTGGCTACACAGGAACTGAATTCCAAAACAGAACAGGGTCTCAAATTTAGAAACCCAACTTATGCTTGCTTAAGGGGAAAGGTGAGTTGGGGTGCTGCATAAAACCAGAGATTGAAATGAGCACAGATAAAGTTCCTTAAGCCAAATATGGAATAGACAAGAGCTACTCCTTGCTCAACGAAATGGACTCAACACCCCATATTCAACGCCTAGGAATATACCTGACTAGTAAGAATCATAAAACCTATGGATTTATATATCTCTGTAAGAGAATCAAGAGTGTGTACAGCTGCATTAAAGCAGTGAAAATCAGGTAAATACCATAATAAAAATAAATTTCTTAAACAAAACACAATGACAGTGAAATAGAGAGAAATACTTAAGTAATCATTCAAGGCTTCTGATGCAACCTGCATTTACCACATCTACACCCAGAGCTGGGTGACACATAAGGCTGGACACTTGGGGCTCATAAGATTGGTGAGGTTCGGTGAGCAAATGAAGACCTTTGAAGTCATATTGCATGGTACCCATTCCATGGGTCTCAACTCTCCAGGATTAAGGGATACTTCCTTCAGCTAAAACATGCATGTGGAACCCAGAGAATGATCAACCGTGTGGCGGGAGACGTGTTCCAATATGTCTCAGTTTTCGTCCCCTGGTACTCGGGTGCAACATTCCAGACGCTTTACTAACACTCTCCCGACTTGGAGAGTCAGTGCCTTTAACCTCCTGTTTGGCCCAGTTTGCAATTTCTGCGGAAGATGAACAGGAATAGGGAGAACCAATGACAGACTAGCTGGAGGTGTCTGGACGGGCAAATTTAACTCTCATTTCCCACCAGGAAGAGGAATTAACCAAAGGCTCAGCGTGCCGTGCCGGAACCAGATTAGGGCCTGAAGCCATCCTGCGGTGTTGCGGCCAGCTCACGAGAAAGCGAGTTGAAGAAAGGAGCTCAGGGGCACTGTAATTCACAAACCTGCAGAGTTATAAATGACAGCTATCGTCCAAAAATATACTGAAGTAAGGCTGCCAAGAGGACTTGAAAGCGGGGCAGAATTGCAGGAAACCGATTTCAGGAGGTAGACTGGAATTGCATTTAAAGCATAGGAAAAGAGGCAGAACGTCCACAATGATGCACTTGGCCAAAAAGGGCGTATGCGTTTTTTCCTGAATATATTCAGGAAAAAACGCATACGCCCTTTTTGGCCAACCAAGCAAGCTTGCAAAGGAAATCTGCACTACAATGAAGTCTCACTTCCCCCCGGTCAAAAGGGCCATCTGAAAAAAGTGTAAAATCCAGAAAGGCAGGACAGGCCATGGAGAACTGGGAGCCTTGTTATGCTGATGGGCGGGATGTAAATTGCCAACAGCCACTCGGGAGAAGTGTATGGTGTTTCCTGAAACATCTAAAAAACAAAGCGACAGAGCCTAGGGCACTTCCACTTATGGTCCTATAGCTTAGGGAAATTAAAATCAAAAGACACAGCCACCCCAAAAGTTGGGATGGCTCTGTTTACAAGAACCTGGTTTACGGTACAAGTTCAATATCGCAGAAAGTGAAAAACGGATAAAGAAGTTGTGGTACTTACGTACAATGCAGTATCACTCAGCAATGAAATCTATGTCATCAGGCCCGTAGAAGCATAATGAGTGGATTCAGGTATGATGATTCTAACTGAAATAAGTCACACAGAAAAAGAAACATCATAAGATATCACTAATACACGGAATGTAAACTTGGCTACACAGGAACTGAATTACAAAACAGAACAGGGTCTCAAATTTAGAAACCCAACTTATGCTTGCTTAAGGGGAAAGGTGAGTTGGGGTGCTGCATAAAACCAGAGATTGAAATGAGCACAGATAAAGTTCCTTAAGCCAAATATGGAATAGACAAGAGCTACTCCTTGCTCAACGAAATGGACTCAACACCCCATATTAAATGCCTAAGAGTGTACCTGACTAGGAAGTATCTTAAAACCTATGGATTGCTATGTCTCTGAAAGAGAATCAAGTGTGTGTACAGGGGCATAAACGCAGCAGTGATAGGATTGGAGAGGTTCGGTGAGCAAATGAAGACCCTTTGAAGTCATATTGCATGGTACCCATTCCACGGGTCTCAACTCTCCAGGTTTAAGGTATTCTTCCTTCAGCTAAAACATGCATGTGGAACCCAGAGTATGATCAACCGTGTGATCGGGAGACGTGTTCCAATATGTCTCAGTTTTCGTCCCCTGGTACTCGGGTGCAACATTCCAGACGCTTTACTAACACTCTCCCGACTTGGAGAGTCAGTGCCTTTAACCTCCTGTTTGGCCCAGTTTGCAATTTCTGCGGAAGATGAACAGGAATAGGGAGAACCAATGACAGACTAGCTGGAGGTGTCTGGACGGGCAAATTTAACTCTCATTTCCCACCAGGAAGAGGAATTAACCAAAGGCTCAGCGTGCCGTGCCGCAACCAGATTAGGGCCTGAAGCCATCCTGCGGTGTTGCGGCCAGCTCACGAGAAAGCGACTTGAAGAAAGGAGCTCAGGGGCACTGTAATTCACAAACCTGCAGAGTTATAAATGACAGCTATGGTCCAAAAATATACTGAAGTAAGGCTGCCAAGAGGACTTGAAAGCGGGGCAGAATTGCAGGAAACCGATTTCAGGAGGTAGACTGGAATTGCATTGAAAGCATAGGAAAAGAGGCAGAACGTCCACAATGATGCACTTGGCCAAAAAGGGCGTATGCGTTTTTTCCTGAATATATTCAGGAAAAAACGCATACGCCCTTTTTGGCCAACCAAGCAAGCTTGCAAAGGAAATCTGCACTACAATGAAGTCTCACTTCCCCCCGGTCAAAAGGGCCATCTGAAAAAAGTGTAAAATCCAGAAAGGCAGGACAGGCCATGGAGAACTGGGAGCCTTGTTATGCTGATGGGCGGGATGTCAATTGCCAACAGCCACTCGGGAGAAGTGTATGGTGTTTCCTGAAACATCTAAAAAACAAAGCAACAGAGCCTAGGGCACTTCCACTTATGGTCCTATAGCTTAGGGAAATTAAAATCAAAAAGACACAGCCACCCCAAAGGTTGGGACGGCTCTGTTTACAAGAACCTGGTTTACGGTACAAGTTCAATATCGCAGAAAGTGAAAAATGGATAAAGAAGTTGTGGTACTTACGTACAATGCAGTATCACTCAGCAATGAAATCTATGTCATCAGGCCCATAGCAGCATAATGAGTGGATTCAGGTATGATGATTCTAACTGAAATAAGTCACACAGAAAAAGAAACATCGTAAGATATCACTAATACACGGAATGTAAACTTGGCTACACAGGAACTGAATTACAAAACAGAACAGGGTCTCAAATTTAGAAAACTAACTTATGCTTGCTTAAGGGGAAAGGTGAGTTGGGGTGCTGCATAAAACCAGAGATTGAAATGAGCACAGATAAAGTTCCTTAAGCCAAATATGGAATAGACAAGAGCTACTCCTTGCTCAACGAAATGGATTCAACACCCCATATTAAACACCTAAGAATATACCTGACTAGGAAGTATCTTAAAACCCTTGGATTGCTATGTCTCCGAAAGAGAATCAAGCGTGTGTGCAGGGGCATAAACGCAGCAGTGATAGGATTGGAGAGGTTCGGTGAGCAAATGAAAACCCTTTGAAGTCATATTGCATGGTACCCATTCCACGGGTCTCAACTCTCCAGGTTTAAGGTATTCTTCCTTCAGCTAAAACATGCATGTGGAACCCAGAGTATGATCAACTGTGTGATCGGGAGACGTGTTCCAATATGTGTCAGTTTTCGTCCCCTGGTACTCGGGTGCAACATTCCAGACGCTTTACTAACACTCTCCCGACTTGGAGAGTCAGTGCCTTTAACCTCCTGTTTGGCCCAGTTTGCAATTTCTGTGGAAGATGAACAGGAATAGGGAGAACCAATGACAGACTAGCTGGAGGTGTGTGGACGGGCAAATTTAACTCTCATTTCCCACCAGGAAGAGGAATTAACCAAAGGCTCAGCGTGCCGTGCCGGAACCAGATTAGGGCCTGAAGCCATCCTGCGGTGTTGCGGCCAGCTCACGAGAAAGCGACTTGAAGAAAGGAGCTCGGGGCACTGTAATTCACAAACCTGCAGAGTTATAAATGACAGCTATCGTCCAAAAATATACTGAAGTAAGGCTGCCAAGAGGACTTGAAAGCGGGGCAGAATTGCAGGAAACCGATTTCAGGAGGTAGACTGGAATTGCATTTAAAGCATAGGAAAAGAGGCAGAACGTCCACAATGATGCACTTGGCCAAAAAGGGCGTATGCGTTTTTTCCTGAATATATTCAGGAAAAAACGCATACGCCCTTTTTGGCCAACCAAGCAAGCTTGCAAAGGAAATCTGCACTACAATGAAGTCTCACTTCCCCCCGGTCAAAAGGGCCATCTGAAAAAAGTGTAAAATCCAGAAAGGCAGGACAGGCCATGGAGAACTGGGAGCCTTGTTATGCTGATGGGCGGGATGTAAATTGCCAAGAGCCACTCGGGAGAAGTGTATGGTGTTTCCTGAAACATCTAAAAAACAAAGCAACAGAGCCTAGGGCACTTCCACTTATGGTCCTATAGCTTAGGGAAATTAAAATCAAAAGACACAGCCACCCCAAAGGTTGGGACGGCTCTGTTTACAAGAACCTGGTTTACGGTACAAGTTCAATATCGCAGAAAGTGAAAAATGGATAAAGAAGTTGTGGTACTTACGTACAATGCAATATCACTCAGCAATGAAATCTATGTCATCAGGCCCGTAGCAGCATAATGAGTGGATTCAGGTACGATGATTCTAACTGAAATAAGTCACACAGAAAAAGAAACATCATAAGATATCACTAATACACGGAATGTAACCTTGGCTACACAGGAACTGAATTACAAAACAGAACAGGGTCTCAAATTTAGAAACCCAACTTATGCTTGCTTAAGGGGAAAGGTGAGTTGGGGTGCTGCATAAAACCAGAGATTGAAATGAGCACAGATAAAGTTCCTTAAGCCAAATATGGAATAGACAAGAGCTACTCCTTGCTCAACGAAATGGACTCAACACCCCATATTAAATGCCTAAGAGTGTACCTGACTAGGAAGTATCTTAAAACCTATGGATTGCTATGTCTCTGAAAGAGAATCAAGTGTGTGTACAGGGGCATAAACGCAGCAGTGATAGGATTGGAGAGGTTCGGTGAGCAAATGAAGACCCTTTGAAGTCATATTGCATGGTACCCATTCCACGGGTCTCAACTCTCCAGGTTTAAGGTATTCTTCCTTCAGCTAAAACATGCATGTGGAACCCAGAGTATGATCAACCGTGTGATCGGGAGACGTGTTCCAATATGTCTCAGTTTTCGTCCCCTGGTACTCGGGTGCAACATTCCAGACGCTTTACTAACACTCTCCCGACTTGGAGAGTCAGTGCCTTTAACCTCCTGTTTGGCCCAGTTTGCAATTTCTGCGGAAGATGAACAGGAATAGGGAGAACCAATGACAGACTAGCTGGAGGTGTCTGGACGGGCAAATTTAACTCTCATTTCCCACCAGGAAGAGGAATTAACCAAAGGCTCAGCGTGCCGTGCCGGAACCAGATTAGGGCCTGAAGCCATCCTGCGGTGTTGCGGCCAGCTCACGAGAAAGCGACTTGAAGAAAGGAGCTCGGGGCACTGTAATTCACAAACCTGCAGAGTTATAAATGACAGCTATCGTCCAAAAATATACTGAAGTAAGGCTGCCAAGAGGACTTGAAAGCGGGGCAGAATTGCAGGAAACCGATTTCAGGAGGTAGACTGGAATTGCATTTAAAGCATAGGAAAAGAGGCAGAACGTCCACAATGATGCACTTGGCCAAAAAGGGCGTATGCGTTTTTTCCTGAATATATTCAGGAAAAAACGCATACGCCCTTTTTGGCCAACCAAGCAAGCTTGCAAAGGAAATCTGCACTACAATGAAGTCTCACTTCCCCCCGGTCAAAAGGGCCATCTGAAAAAAGTGTAAAATCCAGAAAGGCAGGACAGGCCATGGAGAACTGGGAGCCTTGTTATGCTGATGGGCGGGATGTAAATTGCCAACAGCCACTTGGGAGAAGTGTATGGTGTTTCCTGAAACATCTAAAAAACAAAGCAACAGAGCCTAGGGCACTTCCACTTATGGTCCTATTGCTTAGTTAATTTAAAATCTAAAAGACACAGCCACCCCAAAGGTTGGGACGGTTCTTTTTACTGGAATCTCTTCTACGGCACAAGTTAAATATCCCAGCGAGCAAATAATGGATAAAGAAGTTGCGGTACTTATGTACAACAGAATACCACTCAGCAATGAAATGTATGTCATCAGGCCCGTACCAGCATAATGATTGGATTGAGGCACGATGATTCTAAGTGAAATAAGTCACACAGAAAAAGAAACATCATAAGGTATCACTAATACACGGAATGTGAACTTGGCTACACATGAACTGAATTACAAAACAGAACAGGGTCTCAAGTTTAGAAAACTAACTTATGCTTGCTTAAGGGGGAAGGTGAGTTGGGGTGCTGCATTAAACCAGAGTTTGAAATTAGCACAGATACCGTTCCATAAGCCAAATATGGAATAGACAAGACCTACCCCTTGCTCAACGAAATGGATTCAACAATGAGGTATCACCTCACACCTGGTAGAATAGGCATCATAGAAAATCTACAAGCAAAAAATGCTGGAAAGGGTGTGGAGAAAAGGAACCCTCTTCCACTATTGTTGGGAATATAAATTGATACAGTCACTATGGAGAACAATATGGAATTTCTTAAGAAACTAACAATAGAATTACCATATGATACAGCAATCCCACTACTGGACATATACCCAGACAAAACCATAAATCAAAAAGAGACATTCACCGCAATGTTCATTGCATCACTATTTACAATATCGAGGTAATGGAAGCAACCTAAATGCCCACAGACAGACGAATGCATAAAGCTGTGGTACATATATAAAATGGAATATTACTAAGCCATGAAAAGGAATGAAATTGGGTCATTTGTAGAGACGTCGATGCATCTAGAGACTGTCATACAGAGTGAAGTAAGTCAGAAAGAGAAAAACAAATCTTGTATATTCATGCATATATGTGGAACCTAGAAAACCTGTACAGATTAACCATTTTGCAAGGCATAAATAGAGCAACAGATGTAGACAACAAACGTATGGACAACAAGGGGGGAAAGCTGTTGGGGGGGGTGGTGGGAGGAGTTGAGAGACTGGGATTGGCATGTATACATTTATATGTATAAAATAGATAACCAATAAGAACCTGCTGTATAAAAATATAAAATAAAATTCAAAATTAAAAAGAAATAAAATTTAAAAAATAGAAAAAACAATTATTCCCTTCACATACATGTATTTATATGAATAAATTATTTCCATGCTTATATCTGTAAATACAAAAAAGAGGAATAAAATCTACCTTGAACCCAAAACGAAAAAGAGAAAAAAAACACAGAACCCACCAGTTCCACAGAGGAAAACCGTATCAGGGCACTTGCTCCAGTTGTAAACAATTCTGAAGTTGGTCAGTGGTGGGGAATCGTCTCCCATTCAGCCAGCAGCCCCCACGCAACAAGCGTCCTCATTGCAAAGCTGGGGCACCATGCCGAGGCATCTGTGAGTAAACGTGAGCTGAGCCCCAGGCCAGTTGCTGCTGAACTATTCCCACCCATCCCAGGTAAAACACCTGAATATATACAAGGACTTGAAAGCCTAGAGGGAGGGCCATAGAGCCACACGAGTGACAGCATGCCGGCCGACTTGGTGCCTGCAGGCCAGCCAGGATGGTCCTGGCCCTGGGTGCTCTTCTGGAAGATTTCCATTTCCCTGCCTGAGATACCCGTCCTGTCCCTGCCCCCACTGCTTTTTTCCTTCCTCACCTCTGCCCAGGGAGAAATTCCAGCAGCAGGTATGGGTGACACATCTTCTTCTTTAGCAGGTGGCAGCCTGGCAACTGCTGCAGAAAGTCCAGCAGAGCCCCACTCACACTGGGCCACCCACAAAGCCGTGGCCTCTCACTCCCTCCCACCAGCCCAGCCCCGAGACTGCTGACAGGGCAGAGAAAATGGCGTCAGGCACGGCTGCAGGGGCTCTTGCTGCCTGGAGTGGTATTTATAGTGATCTCAACCCAGGCACACCTGGGGAGGGCTGGCCGGCACGGTAAGGCTGCCCAGGTCAGCCAATCATCACCCCTCAGGGGCTCACAGTTGCAGAAAATGGAACTTGCTGAACCGGCCAGGTCCAAGGAACAGGTGTGGGCTCCTGAGAGTCAGGATAGACAAGGGGCTGCAGCTTTGGCTTGTTTTCTAATCATTTTATCTGGCCCATGAGTGGGAGACAACTTCAAGAAAACCCTCTCCTAATGAGAGGAACCCAGGAGTCAGGGAGAGGAGGGGTGGGTGGTGGTTGGAGACAGAGGCCTGGTGCCCCGGGTGCAGTGGAAGTCTCTGGAAGACCAGGTGGAGGGAGGCCTCACGGAGTGATGCCCAGGGTCACAGACCTGTCGCAGCTGCTGTTTGTTAGTTCAAGTCCTGCTCTGAGGTGCTCTGTGTCAGCTCTGAGCGACAGGTGAGCTGGGGGTGCTCTGCAATGAGGGCTATGTGCACGGTTCCTGTGTGCCCAGCCCTGCCACGGTACCTGCAAGGGTAGCTCTGTATCCTGGGAGGGGCCTGACCACGAGAGCCCTGTGGGCTGGGGTGGGGGTGGGGTACCTGCCCAGGTGAGCTCCATATTCTGGGATTGGTCTGACCACGAGAGCCCCATGGGCTGCTGGGGACCTGGTAAAGGATGTCAGGACAGTCAGTGAAGCCACCGAGGATATACCTCCAGTTGCTCCTAATTCCTACACCCTGCTGGTCATTCTACCAACCACCAGGACATGGTATTCTGTATTAGTCTTCAATGATGCCTTCTTTTGTATTCCATTAGTCCCAGAGTCACAAGAAATTTTGGCTTGTGAGTGGCAGGACTCAACATACAACTAAAACAATACTTCCGGGCCGTCTGGCCCCAAGGGTGCAAAAATTCCCACACCATCTTTGGGGAAAGCTTAGCTAAAGACCTAAAAGTTCTACCTCTGGAAAAGGAAACCCTCCTTCAATATGCAGACGACATTCTGATCGCCAGCCCTACTAAGGAGGCCTCTGAACTACCAAGCCAATAAAGGATAGAAGTTGTCCAAGAAAAAGCTCAAATATCACAGACTGCCGTGACCTGCCTGGGCTTCATTCTCACAGAAGGTTGGAGAAGTCCATCCCAGGAAAGGGAAGAAACCATTTTCAGCCTTACCCCTTTCTAAAACTAGAAGACAGCTTAGGGGTTCCTGGGGAGGCCAGGGTTTGCTGCTTCTGGATCCCTAACTACAGTCTACTAGCTGGGCCTCTATATGAAACACTGAAAGGAAAAGATGATGATCGTTTTGAATAGAATCCAGAAGTGGCCTTTCAAGAATGGAAAGAGCAGTCAATTCAGACCCTTGCCCTGGAACTCCCTAATTTAGCTAAACCCTTTGACCTTTACATTCCCGGTGAAAGGTGAATCGCCATTGGAGAATTAGTGCAAAACCTGGGACCACTTGAAATGGAACAATGCAAGAATGCCATCCAGGTAGGATAAACTATGGTCACCAAGGGGCTTGGCCCACTGCCACATCTGGCCAAGATACTGGCGGTATCTAAAACCCTGGAAATCAGCAGCCCAAAAGGCCACCTCCCTCCTAAGGGAAAAGGACCCCACGTGGTGATCCTAACCACCAACCATGCCCTGAAGTTGCAGGGTTCGCTCCGTGGGCACACCGACCTCGAGTGAGGAGGCCCTCCAACTCCAACATCCAGAGAGATAACCGGGGGCAACAGGGCACCATGACGACTCGTGTGAACATCACTTGACCTGGAGTTTCTCTCATAAAACAACAAGAGTGTGTCCCAAAAGAGTAGACTACTGCTTGCCGGACTTACTGCACCCAGAGGGGAGCTAATAATCTTGGCGGGGGAACCGTATATCACACTGTCACCATAGAAAAGCCTACAGACACCGTGATGATGGTGGCCAGTAAGACCGGCTGGACTCTTGTTTACTTCAAAAGGCTGTTGACTCAGTGGCCATCATGGTCCTTGATCACCACTGACCCTGGACTGTCTGGGAGTTGAGCGGGCAGGGCTCTGACACCTGGTGCTGTTTGTACGTTAATTCAGGGGCCTAATTGAAGAAAGCGCAGACTACTGGTCAGAGCATCTAGGCTGGCAGAAACGGTCGGCCTAAGGTGGCCGAACAAATGTGGGGCGGGGTGAAACCGGCCCCCACAGCGTCTCTGCACATCTCTTTCCTGGACCCTTGAAGGTCATTAGAATCTATAACACTTCCAATGCTGGTGCTCAGGTGGACGAGCAGGGAGGCAGGGGGCCTGGGGACAATCAACGTCACCTGGAGGCTGCTGGGGAGAAGCTCTGACCCTCGCCCCAGGGTATGAGGGCTCCCAACTCAGCACTCAGCAGTTACAGAAGAAGGGTCTGCACCCTCAGCACTCCAAGAATGAGGAACGGGACAAAAGGCAGAGGGGGGGTTTGTCCCCAGCAAAGCCCATTAAAAATCCCTGGGAGATAAAAATAGAATCTGGGCAATAAAGTCAAGTCTAACCTTTTTTATCCTTTGTGCTTTGTCTAATTTCACGTGCTCCTAGGGTCCCGCATGCAGAGGTTCCACACCCGGCACTTCAGACCAGATTTCCTAGTGCAGAATGGCTGGGTCGACACCTCAGCTCCTGGGGCCCAGTGCAGACTCCGCGATATAGAGCCTGAGCTACAGCCAACCCGGCCCTCGAGAGCTCCGCCCCCTCCCTCCCACTGACTCTGACAGGATCTCTACACAGCAGCCCAGCCCACAGCCCACGGGGTAGTACATGCTCTCACCTCTCCATTCTCTGATCAAAATATAAAGTTTCCTTTGCTTGTGAACCAAACTCAGTCTCGATCTGTTGGCCCCAATGACACTGGGCAGGGGGACACTTGTTGGGGTCCACTCTGGAGGATCAGTAACAGAAATTGAGACTATTGTAACCTCAATGAACAGATGTGTGAGCCAAAGTGTAGTTAACATAGAACAGTGTATAAGGCTCGGGTAAAATAAGATGTTTCTAACACTTCCATTGGATATTTCCATCACTTTATTATAAGCAAGTTCAGTGAAAAGGTTTGTCTTATTTGTCAGCTCAATATTAGAGAAATGAAGTGATTTCTTTCCAAGGATGTACATCTAATAATCTTGGTTAAACCTTCAATCTTGTTTTAAATGCTTTTCCATTGAAAATGATACCTCTCTTTCAGCTCCCCCATTTCTGAGAAGTATAAAATCTTATAATTTATTATTACCAAAGGGGAAAGGTGGGAGGAGGGATAAATTAACAGTTTGGGATTAACACATACACACTGCTATGTATAAAATAGATCATCAACAAGGAACTACTGTATAGCACAGGGAACTACACTCAACATTTTGCAATAACCTATAAGGGGAAATAATCTGAAAAAGAATAGATATTTTTATTGACATCATCTATCAATGACAGTTAAAGTGTAACCTAAGGGAAGCTGGTGGTGAGTGCTTCTGACCCTGAAGACTTCAATCATCTAAAGTTTGGACTCTGCCTACTTCCCAAGGCCCTTAATGAACATATGTGTAGCCGTAGCTTAAAAAATTCCCCAGTTTGGGTTTCGGGGAGACACTGATTTTGAAAAAGCCCTGGTGTTCTCCTTACATGAATGGGACTCTTCCTACTGCTAAAACATGTCTGTCACACCCAGAGGATGGTATACCGTCTGATCGGGAAGAGTTTGGAAAAGGCATCTCATCTCCTCATCTCCTGGTGCTCGGGTTCACCCCTCCAGCGTCTTTACTAACAGTCTCCCCACTTGGAGATGTCAGCACTGTCAACATCCTGTTGCGTACAGTTTGGAATTTGTCCAGAGGATGAAGCGGAAGGATGAGGAACAATGAGAGACAAGTCCTACGTGTTCAGACAGGCACATGTCACTCTAATTTCCAATCAGGAAGACGAATTGACCAAAGGCTAGGGTTGCCCATGGAAACAGTATAGGGCTTGAGGAAATCCCGCTGCTTTGTGGCCAGTTCCCATAAACACAAGTTGAACAATAGAACTCAGGGGCAGTAAAATTCACAAAACTGCAGAGTTGAAAATATCCATCACTGAAAAATGTCTTGAGGAAAGTCAGAGAAAAGGACTTGTAAGCAAGGGAGAATGGCAGGAAAGGGATTTGAGGAGGTAGAAAGGACTCGCCATTAAGCACAAGAAAAGGAGCTGAACATTGCCAACATTGCAGTTGGCCAAAAAGGGTGTATGCGTTTTTTTGTGTATATATTCAAGAAAAGAGCGTACACCTTTTTAGCCAACCAAACAGGTGGGCACTGGAAGTCAATACTACAAAAGACATCACTTCGCATCAGTCAGAAGAGCCATCCTCATAAAGCGTAAACAACAGAAATGCAGGACAGGGCAAGGAGAAGAGGGAGCCCTGTGAGACTTATAGTGGAAATGTATATTGCCAACGGCCATTCTGGAGAAGTGTATTGTGTTTACTAAAGCATCTAAACAATGAGCTACAGAGCATAGGGCACTTGCACCCATGGGCGTATATCTTGGGAAAAACAAAAATCGAGAGGACACAGGCACCCCAATGTTTACCCCCTCTCTGTTTAAAAGATCCTCGACTAGGATATAACTTAAATGTCTCTGGAGGGAAAAAATGGATAGAGATGTGGTACTTAGGTAGAGTGGAATATTATTCAGCCTGGAAATCAATGAAATATGGCCAGCTGTAACAACTCCGGAGGAGTTACGTATGATCATTCTAAGTGACAGAATTCAAAAAGAAGAAGACACATATCATAAGATATCACTTAAAGGTGGAATCCAAAATGGCTACACATGAAATAAATTACAAAACAAAAACATAGTCAAATATGTAGAAAACACGCATAAGGCTGCTAAACGGGAAAGGTGGGGAGGGGTGAGGCATCATCCAGGAGGTTGAAATTAGCAAAGATACCATTCCAAATACCAAACTGATAATCAACAAGGCCTACACGGTAGCTAAAAGAACTGCACTCAGCACACTCAAGTCACCGGAAAAGAATATATACGACTGGTAAGAATCTGAAAAAGAATTTATTGATGTCTCTCTGTACGTGAATCAAGTGGATGTACAGCAGCAAGAAACAGAGCTTTGAAAATCAGCTGTAACCAATATAGTAATAAATTGAAAAAAATAAACGACAGAGAGACAGAGAAAACCTCTTACAACTTTTCCTCAGGGACTGTGATGCAACATGGATTGAACACATCTAGACCCACAGCAAGATGAGACATAAGGCTGGAAACTGTTTGCGCTAAGAGAAATGTGAGGTTGGGTGAGGAAATGCACACCCTTTAAAGTAATACTACCTGGTACCCATTCAATGGGTCCCAAATCTGCAGGTTCAAGGGATCTTCCTACAGCTAAAACATGCATGGAAAACCCAGAGGACTGTACACCATGTGATCGGGAGATGTGTCTAAAATGCACCTCATTTATCCTCTCCTGGTGCTCCTGTTCACCATTCCAGCCACGTTACTTAGAAGCTCCCCACTTGGAGAATCAGCACATTTAAACTTCTGTTTCACACATTTTGCAAATTGTGAGGAGGATGAACGGGAAGAGGGGGAACCAATGAGAGAAGAGTTGTAGGGGTTTGGACGGGCACATATCACTCTAATTTCCCATTAAGAATAAGAATTAAAAAAAGGCTCAGCCTGCCTCGCCGGAGCCAAAATAGGGCCTGAAGCAATCCTGCAGGTTTGAGGCCAGCTCACAAAAGAGCAACTTAAAACATGGAGCTCAGGGTCACTGCAATTCACAAACCTGCAGAGTTATAAATGAAAACTAACGTCCAAAAATATGTTGAGGTAAGGCAAAGAAGAGGATCTGAATGCAAGACAGAATTGCAAGAAACAGATTTCAAGAGATAGATTGGACTCGTCTTTAACGCACATGAAAAGCGGCAGAATTTCGACAATGATGCAGTTGGCCCAAAAGGGCGTATGCGATTTTTCCTGATTATATCCAGGAAAAAACGCATACGCACTTTATGGGCAACGAAGCAAGCAAGCAATGCAAATGTGCACAACAAAGAAGTCTCATTTCCCACCGGTCAAAAGGGCCATCCTAAAAAATTGTAAAAACCAGAAATGCAGGACAGGCCATGGAGAACAGGGAGCCTTTATACGCTGATGGGCAGTGTGTGAACTGCCGAGAGCCACTCTGGAGAAGTGTATGGTGGTTCCTAAATCATCTAAAAACAGAGCTACAGAGCATAGGACACTTCCAATCATGGGAGTATATCTAGGGAAGTCTAAAAATCAACAAGACACAAGCACACCACAGTTTAGGGCTACTCTGTTTACAAGAACCTCAACTTCAGTACACCTTAAATATCCCAGGAAAGAGAACAATGGATAAAGAAGATGTGGTACTTATGTACAATGGAATATCTCTTCACCATGAAATCAATGTAATAAGGCTAGTAGAAGGATAAAGAGTGGATTTAGGTCCGATAATACTACTTGAAATAAGTCAAACAGAAAAAGAAACATATCATAAGATATCACTTATAGAGGGAGGGTAAATATGGCTGCACAAGAAATGAATTACAGAACAGAACAGTGTCTCACATTTAGAAAACACACTTATGTCAGCTTAAGGGGAAAGGAGAGGTGGGGTGATGCATAAAACCAGAGTTTGAAATTAGCACAGATACCGTTCAAGAAACCAAATAGGTATTAGACATGATCTACACCTTGCTCAATGAACTGGCCTCAACACACCCTATACACCGCAGAGAAATATATCTGAGTAATAAGAATCTTAAAACCCATGTATTGATATATCTCCATAAGGGAATCAAGTGTGTGCAGAGCGGCACAAACACAGCAGTGAAAATGAGCTAAACCCCATTATAGAAATAAATTTTAAAAACAAAACGCAGAAACAATGAAAGAGAGAAAAATTCTTACAAAATTCGCTCAGGGGCTGTGATGCAACCTGGATTGACCACATATAAACCCACAGCTGGATAAGACATAAGGCTGGACACTTGGGGCTGAGAGGATTGGTGAGCTTCGGTGAGCAACTGCCGAAAGTTTAATGCAATACTTCATGCTACTCATTCCAAGGGTCCCAACACTCCAGGTTGAAGGGAATCTTCCTACAGCTAAACCATGCTTGGGAAACCCAGCGACTGGTATACCATATGATCGGGAAAGGTTTCTAAAACGCACCACATTTTTCCTCTCCTGGGGCTCCGGATCGACATTCCAGCCGCTTTACTAACAACATCCCCACATGGAGAGTCAATGCCTTTAAGTTCTGGTATCGCACAGTCTTCAGTTAGTGCGGAGGATGAATGGGAATAGGGGGAACCAGTGAGAAACTAGCTGTAGCGGTTTCAATGGGCACATGTCACTCTAATTTCACATCAGTAAGAAGAATGAAGCAAAGGCACAGCAAGGTGTCCCAGAAGAAGAATAGGGCTTCAAGGAATCCTGTGGTTATGGGGCAAGATCACAAAACTAAGAGCTGAAAAATGGAGCTAAGGGCCACTGCAATTCAAAAACCTGACTTGCCCAAAAAGGGCGTATGCGTTTTTTCCTGAATATATTCAGGAAAAAACGCATACGCCCTTTTTGGCCAACCAAGCAAGCTTGCAAAGGAAATCTGCACTACAATGAAGTCTCAATTCCCCCTGGTCAAAAGGGCCATCTGAAAAAAGTGTAAAATCCATAAAGGCATGACAGGCCATGGAGAACTGGGAGCCATCTTATGCTGATGGGCAGGATGTAAATTGCCAACAGCCACTCTGGAGAAGTGTTTGGTGTTACCTGAAACATCTAAAAAACAAAGCAACAGAGCCTAGGGCACTTCCACGTATGGTACTATAGTTTAGGGCAATTAAAATCAAAAAGACACAGCCACCCCAAAGTTTGGGATGGCTCTGTTTACAAGAACCTGGTTTACGGTACAAGTTCAATATCGCAGAAAGTGAAAAATGGATAAAGAAGTTGTGGTACTTACGTACAATGCAATATCACTCAGCAATGAAATCTATGTCATCAGGCCCGTAGCAGCATAATGAGTGGACTAAGTACGATGAATCTAACTGAAATAAGTCACACAGAAAAAGAAACATCATAAGGTATCACTAATACACGGAATGTAAACTTGGCTACACAGGAACTGAATTCCAAAACAGAACAGGGTCTCAAATTTAGAAACCCAACTTATGCTTGCTTAAGGGGAAAGGTGAGTTGGGGTGCTGCATAAAACCAGAGATTGAAATGAGCACAGATAAAGTTCCTTAAGCCAAATATGGAATAGACAAGAGCTACTCCTTGCTCAACGAAATGGACTCAACACCCCATATTCAACGCCTAGGAATATACCTGACTAGTAAGAATCATAAAACCTATGGATTTATATATCTCTGTAAGAGAATCAAGAGTGTGTACAGCTGCATTAAAGCAGTGAAAATCAGGTAAATACCATAATAAAAATAAATTTCTTAAACAAAACACAATGACAGTGAAATAGAGAGAAATACTTAAGTAATCATTCAAGGCTTCTGATGCAACCTGCATTTACCACATCTACACCCAGAGCTGGGTGACACATAAGGCTGGACACTTGGGGCTCATAAGATTGGTGAGGTTCGGTGAGCAAATGAAGACCTTTGAAGTCATATTGCATGGTACCCATTCCATGGGTCTCAACTCTCCAGGATTAAGGGATACTTCCTTCAGCAAAAACATGCATGTGGAACCCAGAGAATGATCAACCGTGTGGCGGGAGACGTGTTCCAATATGTCTCAGTTTTCGTCCCCTGGTACTCGGGTGCAACATTCCAGACGCTTTACTAACACTCTCCCGACTTGGAGAGTCAGTGCCTTTAACCTCCTGTTTGGCCCAGTTTGCAATTTCTGCGGAAGATGAACAGGAATAGGGAGAACCAATGACAGACTAGCTGGAGGTGTCTGGACGGGCAAATTTAACTCTCATTTCCCACCAGGAAGAGGAATTAACCAAAGGCTCAGCGTGCCGTGCCGGAACCAGATTAGGGCCTGAAGCCATCCTGCGGTGTTGCGGCCAGCTCACGAGAAAGCGAGTTGAAGAAAGGAGCTCAGGGGCACTGTAATTCACAAACCTGCAGAGTTATAAATGACAGCTATCGTCCAAAAATATACTGAAGTAAGGCTGCCAAGAGGACTTGAAAGCGGGGCAGAATTGCAGGAAACCGATTTCAGGAGGTAGACTGGAATTGCATTTAAAGCATAGGAAAAGAGGCAGAACGTCCACAATGATGCACTTGGCCAAAAAGGGCGTATGCGTTTTTTCCTGAATATATTCAGGAAAAAACGCATACGCCCTTTTTGGCCAACCAAGCAAGCTTGCAAAGGAAATCTGCACTACAATGAAGTCTCACTTCCCCCCGGTCAAAAGGGCCATCTGAAAAAAGTGTAAAATCCAGAAAGGCAGGACAGGCCATGGAGAACTGGGAGCCTTGTTATGCTGATGGGCGGGATGTAAATTGCCAACAGCCACTCGGGAGAAGTGTATGGTGTTTCCTGAAACATCTAAAAAACAAAGCGACAGAGCCTAGGGCACTTCCACTTATGGTCCTATAGCTTAGGGAAATTAAAATCAAAAGACACAGCCACCCCAAAAGTTGGGATGGCTCTGTTTACAAGAACCTGGTTTACGGTACAAGTTCAATATCGCAGAAAGTGAAAAATGGATAAAGAAGTTGTGGTACTTACGTACAATGCAGTATCACTCAGCAATGAAATCTATGTCATCAGGCCCATAGCAGCATAATGAGTGGATTCAGGTATGATGATTCTAACTGAAATAAGTCACACAGAAAAAGAAACATCGTAAGATATCACTAATACACGGAATGTAAACTTGGCTACACAGGAACTGAATTACAAAACAGAACAGGGTCTCAAATTTAGAAAACTAACTTATGCTTGCTTAAGGGGAAAGGTGAGTTGGGGTGCTGCATAAAACCAGAGATTGAAATGAGCACAGATAAAGTTCCTTAAGCCAAATATGGAATAGACAAGAGCTACTCCTTGCTCAACGAAATGGATTCAACACCCCATATTAAACACCTAAGAATATACCTGACTAGGAAGTATCTTAAAACCCTTGGATTGCTATGTCTCCGAAAGAGAATCAAGCGTGTGTGCAGGGGCATAAACGCAGCAGTGATAGGATTGGAGAGGTTCGGTGAGCAAATGAAAACCCTTTGAAGTCATATTGCATGGTACCCATTCCACGGGTCTCAACTCTCCAGGTTTAAGGTATTCTTCCTTCAGCTAAAACATGCATGTGGAACCCAGAGTATGATCAACTGTGTGATCGGGAGACGTGTTCCAATATGTGTCAGTTTTCGTCCCCTGGTACTCGGGTGCAACATTCCAGACGCTTTACTAACACTCTCCCGACTTGGAGAGTCAGTGCCTTTAACCTCCTGTTTGGCCCAGTTTGCAATTTCTGTGGAAGATGAACAGGAATAGGGAGAACCAATGACAGACTAGCTGGAGGTGTCTGGACGGGCAAATTTAACTCTCATTTCCCACCAGGAAGAGGAATTAACCAAAGGCTCAGCGTGCCGTGCCGGAACCAGATTAGGGCCTGAAGCCATCCTGCGGTGTTGCGGCCAGCTCACGAGAAAGCGACTTGAAGAAAGGAGCTCGGGGCACTGTAATTCACAAACCTGCAGAGTTATAAATGACAGCTATCGTCCAAAAATATACTGAAGTAAGGCTGCCAAGAGGACTTGAAAGCGGGGCAGAATTGCAGGAAACCGATTTCAGGAGGTAGACTGGAATTGCATTTAAAGCATAGGAAAAGAGGCAGAACGTCCACAATGATGCACTTGGCCAAAAAGGGCGTATGCGTTTTTTCCTGAATATATTCAGGAAAAAACGCATACGCCCTTTTTGGCCAACCAAGCAAGCTTGCAAAGGAAATCTGCACTACAATGAAGTCTCACTTCCCCCCGGTCAAAAGGGCCATCTGAAAAAAGTGTAAAATCCAGAAAGGCAGGACAGGCCATGGAGAACTGGGAGCCTTGTTATGCTGATGGGCGGGATGTAAATTGCCAACAGCCACTCGGGAGAAGTGTATGGTGTTTCCTGAAACATCTAAAAAACAAAGCAACAGAGCCTAGGGCACTTCCACTTATGGTCCTATAGCTTAGGGAAATTAAAATCAAAAGACACAGCCACCCCAAAGGTTGGGACGGCTCTGTTTACAAGAACCTGGTTTACGGTACAAGTTCAATATCGCAGAAAGTGAAAAATGGATAAAGAAGTTGTGGTACTTACGTACAATGCAATATCACTCAGCAATGAAATCTATGTCATCAGGCCCGTAGCAGCATAATGAGTGGATTCAGGTACGATGATTCTAACTGAAATAAGTCACACAGAAAAAGAAACATCATAAGATATCACTAATACACGGAATGTAACCTTGGCTACACAGGAACTGAATTACAAAACAGAACAGGGTCTCAAATTTAGAAACCCAACTTATGCTTGCTTAAGGGGAAAGGTGAGTTGGGGTGCTGCATAAAACCAGAGATTGAAATGAGCACAGATAAAGTTCCTTAAGCCAAATATGGAATAGACAAGAGCTACTCCTTGCTCAACGAAATGGACTCAACACCCCATATTAAATGCCTAAGAGTGTACCTGACTAGGAAGTATCTTAAAACCTATGGATTGCTATGTCTCTGAAAGAGAATCAAGTGTGTGTACAGGGGCATAAACGCAGCAGTGATAGGATTGGAGAGGTTCGGTGAGCAAATGAAGACCCTTTGAAGTCATATTGCATGGTACCCATTCCACGGGTCTCAACTCTCCAGGTTTAAGGTATTCTTCCTTCAGCTAAAACATGCATGTGGAACCCAGAGTATGATCAACCGTGTGATCGGGAGACGTGTTCCAATATGTCTCAGTTTTCATCCCCTGGTACTCGGGTGCAACATTCCAGACGCTTTACTAACACTCTCCCGACTTGGAGAGTCAGTGCCTTTAACCTCCTGTTTGGCCCAGTTTGCAATTTCTGCGGAAGATGAACAGGAATAGGGAGAACCAATGACAGACTAGCTGGAGGTGTCTGGACGGGCAAATTTAACTCTCATTTCCCACCAGGAAGAGGAATTAACCAAAGGCTCAGCGTGCCGTGCCGGAACCAGATTAGGGCCTGAAGCCATCCTGCGGTGTTGCGGCCAGCTCACGAGAAAGCGACTTGAAGAGAGGAGCTCGGGGCACTGTAATTCACAAACCTGCAGAGTTATAAATGACAGCTATCGTCCAAAAATATACTGAAGTAAGGCTGCCAAGAGGACTTGAAAGCGGGGCAGAATTGCAGGAAACCGATTTCAGGAGGTAGACTGGAATTGCATTTAAAGCATAGGAAAAGAGGCAGAACGTCCACAATGATGCACTTGGCCAAAAAGGGCGTATGCGTTTTTTCCTGAATATATTCAGGAAAAAACGCATACGCCCTTTTTGGCCAACCAAGCAAGCTTGCAAAGGAAATCTGCACTACAATGAAGTCTCACTTCCCCCCGGTCAAAAGGGCCATCTGAAAAAAGTGTAAAATCCAGAAAGGCAGGACAGGCCATGGAGAACTGGGAGCCTTGTTATGCTGATGGGCGGGATGTAAATTGCCAACAGCCACTTGGGAGAAGTGTATGGTGTTTCCTGAAACATCTAAAAAACAAAGCAACAGAGCCTAGGGCACTTCCACTTATGGTCCTATTGCTTAGTTAATTTAAAATCTAAAAGACACAGCCACCCCAAAGGTTGGGACGGTTCTTTTTACTGGAATCTCTTCTACGGCACAAGTTAAATATCCCAGCGAGCAAATAATGGATAAAGAAGTTGCGGTACTTATGTACAACAGAATACCACTCAGCAATGAAATGTATGTCATCAGGCCCGTACCAGCATAATGATTGGATTGAGGCACGATGATTCTAAGTGAAATAAGTCACACAGAAAAAGAAACATCATAAGGTATCACTAATACACGGAATGTGAACTTGGCTACACATGAACTGAATTACAAAACAGAACAGGGTCTCAAGTTTAGAAAACTAACTTATGCTTGCTTAAGGGGGAAGGTGAGTTGGGGTGCTGCATTAAACCAGAGTTTGAAATTAGCACAGATACCGTTCCATAAGCCAAATATGGAATAGACAAGACCTACCCCTTGCTCAACGAAATGGATTCAACAATGAGGTATCACCTCACACCTGGTAGAATAGGCATCATAGAAAATCTACAAGCAAAAAATGCTGGAAAGGGTGTGGAGAAAAGGAACCCTCTTCCACTATTGTTGGGAATATAAATTGATACAGTCACTATGGAGAACAATATGGAATTTCTTAAGAAACTAACAATAGAATTACCATATGATACAGCAATCCCACTACTGGACATATACCCAGACAAAACCATAAATCAAAAAGAGACATTCACCGCAATGTTCATTGCATCACTATTTACAATATCGAGGTAATGGAAGCAACCTAAATGCCCACAGACAGACGAATGCATAAAGCTGTGGTACATATATAAAATGGAATATTACTAAGCCATGAAAAGGAATGAAATTGGGTCATTTGTAGAGACGTCGATGCATCTAGAGACTGTCATACAGAGTGAAGTAAGTCAGAAAGAGAAAAACAAATCTTGTATATTCATGCATATATGTGGAACCTAGAAAACCTGTACAGATTAACCATTTTGCAAGGCATAAATAGAGCAACAGATGTAGACAACAAACGTATGGACAACAAGGGGGGAAAGCTGTTGGGGGGGGTGGTGGGAGGAGTTGAGAGACTGGGATTGGCATGTATACATTTATATGTATAAAATAGATAACCAATAAGAACCTGCTGTATAAAAATATAAAATAAAATTCAAAATTAAAAAGAAATAAAATTTAAAAAATAGAAAAAACAATTATTCCCTTCACATACATGTATTTATATGAATAAATTATTTCCATGCTTATATCTGTAAATACAAAAAAGAGGAATAAAATCTACCTTGAACCCAAAACGAAAAAGAGAAAAAAAACACAGAACCCACCAGTTCCACAGAGGAAAACCGTATCAGGGCACTTGCTCCAGTTGTAAACAATTCTGAAGTTGGTCAGTGGTGGGGAATCGTCTCCCATTCAGCCAGCAGCCCCCACGCAACAAGCGTCCTCATTGCAAAGCTGGGGCACCATGCCGAGGCATCTGTGAGTAAACGTGAGCTGAGCCCCAGGCCAGTTGCTGCTGAACTATTCCCACCCATCCCAGGTAAAACACCTGAATATATACAAGGACTTGAAAGCCTAGAGGGAGGGCCATAGAGCCACACGAGTGACAGCATGCCGGCCGACTTGGTGCCTGCAGGCCAGCCAGGATGGTCCTGGCCCTGGGTGCTCTTCTGGAAGATTTCCATTTCCCTGCCTGAGATACCCGTCCTGTCCCTGCCCCCACTGCTTTTTTCCTTCCTCACCTCTGCCCAGGGAGAAATTCCAGCAGCAGGTATGGGTGACACATCTTCTTCTTTAGCAGGTGGCAGCCTGGCAACTGCTGCAGAAAGTCCAGCAGAGCCCCACTCACACTGGGCCACCCACAAAGCCGTGGCCTCTCACTCCCTCCCACCAGCCCAGCCCCGAGACTGCTGACAGGGCAGAGAAAATGGCGTCAGGCACGGCTGCAGGGGCTCTTGCTGCCTGGAGTGGTATTTATAGTGATCTCAACCCAGGCACACCTGGGGAGGGCTGGCCGGCACGGTAAGGCTGCCCAGGTCAGCCAATCATCACCCCTCAGGGGCTCACAGTTGCAGAAAATGGAACTTGCTGAACCGGCCAGGTCCAAGGAACAGGTGTGGGCTCCTGAGAGTCAGGATAGACAAGGGGCTGCAGCTTTGGCTTGTTTTCTAATCATTTTATCTGGCCCATGAGTGGGAGACAACTTCAAGAAAACCCTCTCCTAATGAGAGGAACCCAGGAGTCAGGGAGAGGAGGGGTGGGTGGTGGTTGGAGACAGAGGCCTGGTGCCCCGGGTGCAGTGGAAGTCTCTGGAAGACCAGGTGGAGGGAGGCCTCACGGAGTGATGCCCAGGGTCACAGACCTGTCGCAGCTGCTGTTTGTTAGTTCAAGTCCTGCTCTGAGGTGCTCTGTGTCAGCTCTGAGCGACAGGTGAGCTGGGGGTGCTCTGCAATGAGGGCTATGTGCACGGTTCCTGTGTGCCCAGCCCTGCCACGGTACCTGCAAGGGTAGCTCTGTATCCTGGGAGGGGCCTGACCACGAGAGCCCTGTGGGCTGGGGTGGGGGTGGGGTACCTGCCCAGGTGAGCTCCATATTCTGGGATTGGTCTGACCACGAGAGCCCCATGGGCTGCTGGGGACCTGGTAAAGGATGTCAGGACAGTCAGTGAAGCCACCGAGGATATACCTCCAGTTGCTCCTAATTCCTACACCCTGCTGGTCATTCTACCAACCACCAGGACATGGTATTCTGTATTAGTCTTCAATGATGCCTTCTTTTGTATTCCATTAGTCCCAGAGTCACAAGAAATTTTGGCTTGTGAGTGGCAGGACTCAACATACAACTAAAACAATACTTCCGGGCCGTCTGGCCCCAAGGGTGCAAAAATTCCCACACCATCTTTGGGGAAAGCTTAGCTAAAGACCTAAAAGTTCTACCTCTGGAAAAGGAAACCCTCCTTCAATATGCAGACGACATTCTGATCGCCAGCCCTACTAAGGAGGCCTCTGAACTACCAAGCCAATAAAGGATAGAAGTTGTCCAAGAAAAAGCTCAAATATCACAGACTGCCGTGACCTGCCTGGGCTTCATTCTCACAGAAGGTTGGAGAAGTCCATCCCAGGAAAGGGAAGAAACCATTTTCAGCCTTACCCCTTTCTAAAACTAGAAGACAGCTTAGGGGTTCCTGGGGAGGCCAGGGTTTGCTGCTTCTGGATCCCTAACTACAGTCTACTAGCTGGGCCTCTATATGAAACACTGAAAGGAAAAGATGATGATCCTTTTGAATAGAATCCAGAAGTGGCCTTTCAAGAATGGAAAGAGCAGTCAATTCAGACCCTTGCCCTGGAACTCCCTAATTTAGCTAAACCCTTTGACCTTTACATTCCCAGTGAAAGGTGAATCGCCATTGGAGAATTAGTGCAAAACCTGGGACCACTTGAAATGGAACAATGCAAGAATGCCATCCAGGTAGGATAAACTATGGTCACCAAGGGGCTTGGCCCACTGCCACATCTGGCCAAGATACTGGCGGTATCTAAAACCCTGGAAATCAGCAGCCCAAAAGGCCACCTCCCTCCTAAGGGAAAAGGACCCCACGTGGTGATCCTAACCACCAACCATGCCCTGAAGTTGCAGGGTTCGCTCCGTGGGCACACCGACCTCGAGTGAGGAGGCCCTCCAACTCCAACATCCAGAGAGATAACCGGGGGCAACAGGGCACCATGACGACTCGTGTGAACATCACTTGACCTGGAGTTTCTCTCATAAAACAACAAGAGTGTGTCCCAAAAGAGTAGACTACTGCTTGCCGGACTTACTGCACCCAGAGGGGAGCTAATAATCTTGGCGGGGGAACCGTATATCACACTGTCACCATAGAAAAGCCTACAGACACCGTGATGATGGTGGCCAGTAAGACCGGCTGGACTCTTGTTTACTTCAAAAGGCTGTTGGCTCAGTGGCCATCATGGTCCTTGATCACCACTGACCCTGGACTGTCTGGGAGTTGAGCGGGCAGGGCTCTGACACCTGGTGCTGTTTGTACGTTAATTCAGGGGCCTAATTGAAGAAAGCGCAGACTACTGGTCAGAGCATCTAGGCTGGCAGAAACGGTCGGCCTAAGGTGGCCGAACAAATGTGGGGCGGGGTGAAACCGGCCCCCACAGCGTCTCTGCACATCTCTTTCCTGGACCCTTGAAGGTCATTAGAATCTATAACACTTCCAATGCTGGTGCTCAGGTGGACGAGCAGGGAGGCAGGGGGCCTGGGGACAATCAACGTCACCTGGAGGCTGCTGGGGAGAAGCTCTGACCCTCGCCCCAGGGTATGAGGGCTCCCAACTCAGCACTCAGCAGTTACAGAAGAAGGGTCTGCACCCTCAGCACTCCAAGAATGAGGAACGGGACAAAAGGCAGAGGGGGGGTTTGTCCCCAGCAAAGCCCATTAAAAATCCCTGGGAGATAAAAATAGAATCTGGGCAATAAAGTCAAGTCTAACCTTTTTTATCCTTTGTGCTTTGTCTAATTTCACGTGCTCCTAGGGTCCCGCATGCAGAGGTTCCACACCCGGCACTTCAGACCAGATTTCCTAGTGCAGAATGGCTGGGTCGACACCTCAGCTCCTGGGGCCCAGTGCAGACTCCGCGATATAGAGCCTGAGCTACAGCCAACCCGGCCCTCGAGAGCTCCGCCCCCTCCCTCCCACTGACTCTGACAGGATCTCTACACAGCAGCCCAGCCCACAGCCCACGGGGTAGTACATGCTCTCACCTCTCCATTCTCTGATCAAAATATAAAGTTTCCTTTGCTTGTGAACCAAACTCAGTCTCGATCTGTTGGCCCCAATGACACTGGGCAGGGGGACACTTGTTGGGGTCCACTCTGGAGGATCAGTAACAGAAATTGAGACTATTGTAACCTCAATGAACAGATGTGTGAGCCAAAGTGTAGTTAACATAGAACAGTGTATAAGGCTCGGGTAAAATAAGATGTTTCTAAAACTTCCATTGGATATTTCCATCACTTTATTATAAGCAAGTTCAGTGAAAAGGTTTGTCTTATTTGTCAGCTCAATATTAGAGAAATGAAGTGATTTCTTTCCAAGGATGTACATCTAATAATCTTGGTTAAACCTTCAATCTTGTTTTAAATGCTTTTCCATTGAAAATGATACCTCTCTTTCAGCTCCCCCATTTCTGAGAAGTATAAAATCTTATAATTTATTATTACCAAAGGGGAAAGGTGGGAGGAGGGATAAATTAACAGTTTGGGATTAACACATACACACTGCTATGTATAAAATAGATCATCAACAAGGAACTACTGTATAGCACAGGGAACTACACTCAACATTTTGCAATAACCTATAAGGGGAAATAATCTGAAAAAGAATAGATATTTTTATTGACATCATCTATCAATGACAGTTAAAGTGTAACCTAAGGGAAGCTGGTGGTGAGTGCTTCTGACCCTGAAGACTTCAATCATCTAAAGTTTGGACTCTGCCTACTTCCCAAGGCCCTTAATGAACATATGTGTAGCCGTAGCTTAAAAAATTCCCCAGTTTGGGTTTCGGGGAGACACTGATTTTGAAAAAGCCCTGGTGTTCTCCTTACATGAATGGGACTCTTCCTACTGCTAAAACATGTCTGTCACACCCAGAGGATGGTATACCGTCTGATCGGGAAGAGTTTGGAAAAGGCATCTCATCTCCTCATCTCCTGGTGCTCGGGTTCACCCCTCCAGCGTCTTTACTAACAGTCTCCCCACTTGGAGATGTCAGCACTGTCAACATCCTGTTGCGTACAGTTTGGAATTTGTCCAGAGGATGAAGCGGAAGGATGAGGAACAATGAGAGACAAGTCCTACGTGTTCAGACAGGCACATGTCACTCTAATTTCCAATCAGGAAGACGAATTGACCAAAGGCTAGGGTTGCCCATGGAAACAGTATAGGGCTTGAGGAAATCCCGCTGCTTTGTGGCCAGTTCCCATAAACACAAGTTGAACAATAGAACTCAGGGGCAGTAAAATTCACAAAACTGCAGAGTTGAAAATATCCATCACTGAAAAATGTCTTGAGGAAAGTCAGAGAAAAGGACTTGTAAGCAAGGGAGAATGGCAGGAAAGGGATTTGAGGAGGTAGAAAGGACTCGCCATTAAGCACAAGAAAAGGAGCTGAACATTGCCAACATTGCAGTTGGCCAAAAAGGGTGTATGCGTTTTTTTGTGTATATATTCAAGAAAAGAGCGTACACCTTTTTAGCCAACCAAACAGGTGGGCACTGGAAGTCAATACTACAAAAGACATCACTTCGCATCAGTCAGAAGAGCCATCCTCATAAAGCGTAAACAACAGAAATGCAGGACAGGGCAAGGAGAAGAGGGAGCCCTGTGAGACTTATAGTGGAAATGTATATTGCCAACGGCCATTCTGGAGAAGTGTATTGTGTTTACTAAAGCATCTAAACAATGAGCTACAGAGCATAGGGCACTTGCACCCATGGGCGTATATCTTGGGAAAAACAAAAATCGAGAGGACACAGGCACCCCAATGTTTACCCCCTCTCTGTTTAAAAGATCCTCGACTAGGATATAACTTAAATGTCTCTGGAGGGAAAAAATGGATAGAGATGTGGTACTTAGGTAGAGTGGAATATTATTCAGCCTGGAAATCAATGAAATATGGCCAGCTGTAACAACTCCGGAGGAGTTACGTATGATCATTCTAAGTGACAGAATTCAAAAAGAAGAAGACACATATCATAAGATATCACTTAAAGGTGGAATCCAAAATGGCTACACATGAAATAAATTACAAAACAAAAACATAGTCAAATATGTAGAAAACACGCATAAGGCTGCTAAACGGGAAAGGTGGGGAGGGGTGAGGCATCATCCAGGAGGTTGAAATTAGCAAAGATACCATTCCAAATACCAAACTGATAATCAACAAGGCCTACACGGTAGCTAAAAGAACTGCACTCAGCACACTCAAGTCACCGGAAAAGAATATATACGACTGGTAAGAATCTGAAAAAGAATTTATTGATGTCTCTCTGTACGTGAATCAAGTGGATGTACAGCAGCAAGAAACAGAGCTTTGAAAATCAGCTGTAACCAATATAGTAATAAATTGAAAAAAATAAACGACAGAGAGACAGAGAAAACCTCTTACAACTTTTCCTCAGGGACTGTGATGCAACATGGATTGAACACATCTAGACCCACAGCAGGATGAGACATAAGGCTGGAAACTGTTTGCGCTAAGAGAAATGTGAGGTTGGGTGAGGAAATGCACACCCTTTAAAGTAATACTACCTGGTACCCATTCAATGGGTCCCAAATCTGCAGGTTCAAGGGATCTTCCTACAGCTAAAACATGCATGGAAAACCCAGAGGACTGTACACCATGTGATCGGGAGATGTGTCTAAAATGCACCTCATTTATCCTCTCCTGGTGCTCCTGTTCACCATTCCAGCCACGTTACTTAGAAGCTCCCCACTTGGAGAATCAGCACATTTAAACTTCTGTTTCACACATTTTGCAAATTGTGAGGAGGATGAACGGGAAGAGGGGGAACCAATGAGAGAAGAGTTGTAGGGGTTTGGACGGGCACATATCACTCTAATTTCCCATTAAGAATAAGAATTAAAAAAAGGCTCAGCCTGCCTCGCCGGAGCCAAAATAGGGCCTGAAGCAATCCTGCAGGTTTGAGGCCAGCTCACAAAAGAGCAACTTAAAACATGGAGCTCAGGGTCACTGCAATTCACAAACCTGCAGAGTTATAAATGAAAACTAACGTCCAAAAATATGTTGAGGTAAGGCAAAGAAGAGGATCTGAATGCAAGACAGAATTGCAAGAAACAGATTTCAAGAGATAGATTGGACTCGTCTTTAACGCACATGAAAAGCGGCAGAATTTCGACAATGATGCAGTTGGCCCAAAAGGGCGTATGCGATTTTTCCTGATTATATCCAGGAAAAAACGCATACGCACTTTATGGGCAACGAAGCAAGCAAGCAATGCAAATATGCACAACAAAGAAGTCTCATTTCCCACCGGTCAAAAGGGCCATCCTAAAAAATTGTAAAAACCAGAAATGCAGGACAGGCCATGGAGAACAGGGAGCCTTTATACGCTGATGGGCAGTGTGTGAACTGCCGAGAGCCACTCTGGAGAAGTGTATGGTGGTTCCTAAATCATCTAAAAACAGAGCTACAGAGCATAGGACACTTCCAATCATGGGAGTATATCTAGGGAAGTCTAAAAATCAACAAGACACAAGCACACCACAGTTTAGGGCTACTCTGTTTACAAGAACCTCAACTTCAGTACACCTTAAATATCCCAGGAAAGAGAACAATGGATAAAGAAGATGTGGTACTTATGTACAATGGAATATCTCTTCACCATGAAATCAATGTAATAAGGCTAGTAGAAGGATAAAGAGTGGATTTAGGTCCGATAATACTACTTGAAATAAGTCAAACAGAAAAAGAAACATATCATAAGATATCACTTATAGAGGGAGGGTAAATATGGCTGCACAAGAAATGAATTACAGAACAGAACAGTGTCTCACATTTAGAAAACACACTTATGTCAGCTTAAGGGGAAAGGAGAGGTGGGGTGATGCATAAAACCAGAGTTTGAAATTAGCACAGATACCGTTCAAGAAACCAAATAGGTATTAGACATGATCTACACCTTGCTCAATGAACTGGCCTCAACACACCCTATACACCGCAGAGAAATATATCTGAGTAATAAGAATCTTAAAACCCATGTATTGATATATCTCCATAAGGGAATCAAGTGTGTGCAGAGCGGCACAAACACAGCAGTGAAAAGGAGCTAAACCCCATTATAGAAATAAATTTTAAAAACAAAACGCAGAAACAATGAAAGAGAGAAAAATTCTTACAAAATTCGCTCAGGGGCTGTGATGCAACCTGGATTGACCACATATAAACCCACAGCTGGATAAGACATAAGGCTGGACACTTGGGGCTGAGAGGATTGGTGAGCTTCGGTGAGCAACTGCCGAAAGTTTAATGCAATACTTCATGCTACTCATTCCAAGGGTCCCAACACTCCAGGTTGAAGGGAATCTTCCTACAGCTAAACCATGCTTGGGAAACCCAGCGACTGGTATACCATATGATCGGGAAAGGTTTCTAAAACGCACCACATTTTTCCTCTCCTGGGGCTCCGGATCGACATTCCAGCCGCTTTACTAACAACATCCCCACATGGAGAGTCAATGCCTTTAAGTTCTGGTATCGCACAGTCTTCAGTTAGTGCGGAGGATGAATGGGAATAGGGGGAACCAGTGAGAAACTAGCTGTAGCGGTTTCAATGGGCACATGTCACTCTAATTTCACATCAGTAAGAAGAATGAAGCAAAGGCACAGCAAGGTGTCCCAGAAGAAGAATAGGGCTTCAAGGAATCCTGTGGTTATGGGGCAAGATCACAAAACTAAGAGCTGAAAAATGGAGCTAAGGGCCACTGCAATTCAAAAACCTGACTTGCCCAAAAAGGGCGTATGCGTTTTTTCCTGAATATATTCAGGAAAAAACGCATACGCCCTTTTTGGCCAACCAAGCAAGCTTGCAAAGGAAATCTGCACTACAATGAAGTCTCAATTCCCCCTGGTCAAAAGGGCCATCTGAAAAAAGTGTAAAATCCATAAAGGCATGACAGGCCATGGAGAACTGGGAGCCATCTTATGCTGATGGGCAGGATGTAAATTGCCAACAGCCACTCTGGAGAAGTGTTTGGTGTTACCTGAAACATCTAAAAAACAAAGCAACAGAGCCTAGGGCACTTCCACTTATGGTACTATAGTTTAGGGCAATTAAAATCAAAAAGACACAGCCACCCCAAAGTTTGGGATGGCTCTGTTTACAAGAACCTGGTTTACGGTACAAGTTCAATATCGCAGAAAGTGAAAAATGGATAAAGAAGTTGTGGTACTTACGTACAATGCAATATCACTCAGCAATGAAATCTATGTCATCAGGCCCGTAGCAGCATAATGAGTGGACTAAGTACGATGAATCTAACTGAAATAAGTCACACAGAAAAAGAAACATCATAAGGTATCACTAATACACGGAATGTAAACTTGGCTACACAGGAACTGAATTCCAAAACAGAACAGGGTCTCAAATTTAGAAACCCAACTTATGCTTGCTTAAGGGGAAAGGTGAGTTGGGGTGCTGCATAAAACCAGAGATTGAAATGAGCACAGATAAAGTTCCTTAAGCCAAATATGGAATAGACAAGAGCTACTCCTTGCTCAACGAAATGGACTCAACACCCCATATTCAACGCCTAGGAATATACCTGACTAGTAAGAATCATAAAACCTATGGATTTATATATCTCTGTAAGAGAATCAAGAGTGTGTACAGCTGCATTAAAGCAGTGAAAATCAGGTAAATACCATAATAAAAATAAATTTCTTAAACAAAACACAATGACAGTGAAATAGAGAGAAATACTTAAGTAATCATTCAAGGCTTCTGATGCAACCTGCATTTACCACATCTACACCCAGAGCTGGGTGACACATAAGGCTGGACACTTGGGGCTCATAAGATTGGTGAGGTTCGGTGAGCAAATGAAGACCTTTGAAGTCATATTGCATGGTACCCATTCCATGGGTCTCAACTCTCCAGGATTAAGGGATACTTCCTTCAGCTAAAACATGCATGTGGAACCCAGAGAATGATCAACCGTGTGGCGGGAGACGTGTTCCAATATGTCTCAGTTTTCGTCCCCTGGTACTCGGGTGCAACATGCCAGACGCTTTACTAACACTCTCCCGACTTGGAGAGTCAGTGCCTTTAACCTCCTGTTTGGCCCAGTTTGCAATTTCTGCGGAAGATGAACAGGAATAGGGAGAACCAATGACAGACTAGCTGGAGGTGTCTGGACGGGCAAATTTAACTCTCATTTCCCACCAGGAAGAGGAATTAACCAAAGGCTCAGCGTGCCGTGCCGCAACCAGATTAGGGCCTGAAGCCATCCTGCGGTGTTGCGGCCAGCTCACGAGAAAGCGAGTTGAAGAAAGGAGCTCAGGGGCACTGTAATTCACAAACCTGCAGAGTTATAAATGACAGCTATCGTCCAAAAATATACTGAAGTAAGGCTGCCAAGAGGACTTGAAAGCGGGGCAGAATTGCAGGAAACCGATTTCAGGAGGTAGACTGGAATTGCATTTAAAGCATAGGAAAAGAGGCAGAACGTCCACAATGATGCACTTGGCCAAAAAGGGCGTATGCGTTTTTTCCTGAATATATTCAGGAAAAAACGCATACGCCCTTTTTGGCCAACCAAGCAAGCTTGCAAAGGAAATCTGCACTACAATGAAGTCTCACTTCCCCCCGGTCAAAAGGGCCATCTGAAAAAAGTGTAAAATCCAGAAAGGCAGGACAGGCCATGGAGAACTGGGAGCCTTGTTATGCTGATGGGCGGGATGTAAATTGCCAACAGCCACTCGGGAGAAGTGTATGGTGTTTCCTGAAACATCTAAAAAACAAAGCAACAGAGCCTAGGGCACTTCCACTTATGGTCCTATAGCTTAGGGAAATTAAAATCAAAAGACACAGCCACCCCAAAAGTTGGGATGGCTCTGTTTACAAGAACCTGGTTTACGGTACAAGTTCAATATCGCAGAAAGTGAAAAACGGATAAAGAAGTTGTGGTACTTACGTACAATGCAGTATCACTCAGCAATGAAGTCTATGTCATCAGGCCCGTAGCACCATAATGAGTGGATTCAGGTACGATGATTCTAACTGAAATAAGTCACACAGGAAAAGAAACATCATAAGATATCACTAATACACGGAATGTAAACTTGGCTACACAGGAACTGAATTACAAAACAGAACAGGGTCTCAAATTAAGAAACCCAACTTATGCTTGCTTAAGGGGAAAGGTGAGTTGGGGTGCTGCATAAAACCAGAGATTGAAATGAGCACAGATAAAGTTCCTTAAGCCAAATATGGAATAGACAAGAGCTACTCCTTGCTCAACGAAATGGACTCAACACCCCATATTAAATGCCTAAGAGTGTACCTGACTAGGAAGTATCTTAAAACCTATGGATTGCTATGTCTCTGAAAGAGAATCAAGTGTGTGTACAGGGGCATAAACGCAGCAGTGATAGGATTGGAGAGGTTCGGTGAGCAAATGAAGACCCTTTGAAGTCATATTGCATGGTACCCATTCCACGGGTCTCAACTCTCCAGGTTTAAGGTATTCTTCCTTCAGCTAAAACATGCATGTGGAACCCAGAGTATGATCAACCGTGTGATCGGGAGACGTGTTCCAATATGTGTCAGTTTTCGTCCCCTGGTACTCGGGTGCAACATTCCAGACGCTTTACTAACACTCTCCCGACTTGGAGAGTCAGTGCCTTTAACCTCCTGTTTGGCCCAGTTTGCAATTTCTGCGGAAGATGAACAGGAATAGGGAGAACCAATGACAGACTAGCTGGAGGTGTCTGGACGGGCAAATTTAACTCTCATTTCCCACCAGGAAGAGGAATTAACCAAAGGCTCAGCGTGCCGTGCCGGAACCAGATTAGGGCCTGAAGCCATCCTGCGGTGTTGCGGCCAGCTCACGAGAAAGCGAGTTGAAGAAAGGAGCTCAGGGGCACTGTAATTCACAAACCTGCAGAGTTATAAATGACAGCTATGGTCCAAAAATATACTGAAGTAAGGCTGCCAAGAGGACTTGAAAGCGGGGCAGAATTGCAGGAAACCGATTTCAGGAGGTAGACTGGAATTGCATTTAAAGCATAGGAAAAGAGGCAGAACGTCCACAATGATGCACTTGGCCAAAAAGGGCGTATGCGTTTTTTCCTGAATATATTCAGGAAAAAACGCATACGCCCTTTTTGGCCAACCAAGCAAGCTTGCAAAGGAAATCTGCACTACAATGAAGTCTCACTTCCCCCCGGTCAAAAGGGCCATCTGAAAAAAGTGTAAAATCCAGAAAGGCAGGACAGGCCATGGAGAACTGGGAGCCTTGTTATGCTGATGGGCGGGATGTAAATTGCCAACAGCCACTCGGGAGAAGTGTATGGTGTTTCCTGAAACATCTAAAAAACAAAGCAACAGAGCCTAGGGCACTTCCACTTATGGTCCTATAGCTTAGGGAAATTAAAATCAAAAAGACACAGCCACCTCAAAGGTTGGGACGGCTCTGTTTACAAGAACCTGGTTTACGGTACAAGTTCAATATCGCAGAAAGTGAAAAATGGATAAAGAAGTTGTGGTACTTACGTACAATGCAGTATCACTCAGCAATGAAATCTATGTCATCAGGCCCGTAGCAGCATAATGAGTGGATTCAGGTACGATGATTCTAACTGAAATAAGTCACACAGAAAAAGAAACATCATAAGATATCACTAATACACGGAATGTAACCTTGGCTACACAGGAACTGAATTACAAAACAGAACAGGGTCTCAAATTTAGAAACCCAACTTATGCTTGCTTAAGGGGAAAGGTGAGTTGGGGTGCTGCATAAAACCAGAGATTGAAATGAGCACAGATAAAGTTCCTTAAGCCAAATATGGAATAGACAAGAGCTACTCCTTGCTCAACGAAATGGACTCAACACCCCATATTAAATGCCTAAGAGTGTACCTGACTAGGAAGTATCTTAAAACCTATGGATTGCTATGTCTCTGAAAGAGAAGCAAGTGTGTGTACAGGGGCATAAACGCAGCAGTGATAGGATTGGAGAGGTTCGGTGAGCAAATGAAGACCCTTTGAAGTCATATTGCATGGTACCCATTCCACGGGTCTCAACTCTCCAGGTTTAAGGTATTCTTCCTTCAGCTAAAACATGCATGTGGAACCCAGAGTATGATCAACCGTGTGATCGGGAGACGTGTTCCAATATGTCTCAGTTTTCGTCCCCTGGTACTCGGGTGCAACATGCCAGACGCTTTACTAACACTCTCCCGACTTGGAGAGTCAGTGCCTTTAACCTCCTGTTTGGCCCAGTTTGCAATTTCTGCGGAAGATGAACAGGAATAGGGAGAACCAATGACAGACTAGCTGGAGGTGTCTGGACGGGCAAATTTAACTCTCATTTCCCACCAGGAAGAGGAATTAACCAAAGGCTCAGCGTGCCGTGCCGGAACCAGATTAGGGCCTGAAGCCATCCTGCGGTGTTGCGGCCAGCTCACGAGAAAGCGAGTTGAAGAAAGGAGCTCAGGGGCACTGTAATTCACAAACCTGCAGAGTTATAAATGACAGCTATGGTCCAAAAATATACTGAAGTAAGGCTGCCAAGAGGACTTGAAAGCGGGGCAGAATTGCAGGAAACCGATTTCAGGAGGTAGACTGGAATTGCATTTAAAGCATAGGAAAAGAGGCAGAACGTCCACAATGATGCACTTGGCCAAAAAGGGCGTATGCGTTTTTTCCTGAATATATTCAGGAAAAAACGCATACGCCCTTTTTGGCCAACCAAGCAAGCTTGCAAAGGAAATCTGCACTACAATGAAGTCTCACTTCCCCCCGGTCAAAAGGGCCATCTGAAAAAAGTGTAAAATCCAGAAAGGCAGGACAGGCCATGGAGAACTGGGAGCCTTGTTATGCTGATGGGCGGGATGTAAATTGCCAACAGCCACTCGGGAGAAGTGTATGGTGTTTCCTGAAACATCTAAAAAACAAAGCAACAGAGCCTAGGGCACTTCCACTTATGGTCCTATAGCTTAGGGAAATTAAAATCAAAAAGACACAGCCACCTCAAAGGTTGGGACGGCTCTGTTTACAAGAACCTGGTTTACGGTACAAGTTCAATATCGCAGAAAGTGAAAAATGGATAAAGAAGTTGTGGTACTTACGTACAATGCAGTATCACTCAGCAATGAAATCTATGTCATCAGGCCCGTAGCAGCATAATGAGTGGATTCAGGTACGATGATTCTAACTGAAATAAGTCACACAGAAAAAGAAACATCATAAGATATCACTAATACACGGAATGTAACCTTGGCTACACAGGAACTGAATTACAAAACAGAACAGGGTCTCAAATTTAGAAACCCAACTTATGCTTGCTTAAGGGGAAAGGTGAGTTGGGGTGCTGCATAAAACCAGAGATTGAAATGAGCACAGATAAAGTTCCTTAAGCCAAATATGGAATAGACAAGAGCTACTCCTTGCTCAACGAAATGGACTCAACACCCCATATTAAATGCCTAAGAGTGTACCTGACTAGGAAGTATCTTAAAACCTATGGATTGCTATGTCTCTGAAAGAGAAGCAAGTGTGTGTACAGGGGCATAAACGCAGCAGTGATAGGATTGGAGAGGTTCGGTGAGCAAATGAAGACCCTTTGAAGTCATATTGCATGGTACCCATTCCACGGGTCTCAACTCTCCAGGTTTAAGGTATTCTTCCTTCAGCTAAAACATGCATGTGGAACCCAGAGTATGATCAACCGTGTGATCGGGAGACGTGTTCCAATATGTCTCAGTTTTCGTCCCCTGGTACTCGGGTGCAACATGCCAGACGCTTTACTAACACTCTCCCGACTTGGAGAGTCAGTGCCTTTAACCTCCTGTTTGGCCCAGTTTGCAATTTCTGCGGAAGATGAACAGGAATAGGGAGAACCAATGACAGACTAGCTGGAGGTGTCTGGACGGGCAAATTTAACTCTCATTTCCCACCAGGAAGAGGAATTAACCAAAGGCTCAGCGTGCCGTGCCGGAACCAGATTAGGGCCTGAAGCCATCATGCGGTGTTGCGGCCAGCTCACGAGAAAGCGAGTTGAAGAAAGGAGCTCAGGGGCACTGTAATTCACAAACCTGCAGAGTTATAAATGACAGCTATCGTCCAAAAATATACTGAAGTAAGGCTGCCAAGAGGACTTGAAAGCGGGGCAGAATTGCAGGAAACCGATTTCAGGAGGTAGACTGGAATTGCATTTAAAGCATAGGAAAAGAGGCAGAACGTCCACAATGATGCACTTGGCCAAAAAGGGCGTATGCGTTTTTTCCTGAATATATTCAGGAAAAAACGCATACGCCCTTTTTGGCCAACCAAGCAAGCTTGCAAAGGAAATCTGCACTACAATGAAGTCTCACTTCCCCCCGGTCAAAAGGGCCATCTGAAATAAGTGTAAAATCCAGAAAGGCAGGACAGGCCATGGAGAACTGGGAGCCTTGTTATGCTGATGGGCGCGATGTAAATTGCCAACAGCCACTCGGGAGAAGTGTATGGTGTTTCCTGAAACATCTAAAAAACAAAGCAACAGAGCCTAGGGCACTTCCACTTATGGTCCTATAGCTTAGGGAAATTAAAATCAAAAAGACACTGCCACCCCAAAAGTTGGCACGGCTCTGTTTACAAGAACCTGGTTTACGGTACAAGTTCAATATCGCAGAAAGTGAAAAATGGATAAAGAAGTTGTGGTACTTACGTACAATGCAGTATCACTCAGCAATGAAATCTATGTCATCAGGCCCGTAGCAGCATAATGAGTGGATTCAGGTACGATGATTCTAACTGAAATAAGTCACACAGGAAAAGAAACATCATAAGATATCACTAATACACGGAATGTAACCTTGGCTACACAGGAACTGAATTACAAAACAGAACAGGGTCTCAAATTTAGAAACCCAACTTATGCTTGCTTAAGGGGAAAGGTGAGTTGGGGTGCTGCATAAAACCAGAGATTGAAATGAGCACAGATAAAGTTCCTTAAGCCAAATATGGAATAGACAAGAGCTACTCCTTGCTCAACGAAATGGACTCAACACCCCATATTAAATGCCTAAGAGTGTACCTGACTAGGAAGTATCTTAAAACCTATGGATTGCTATGTCTCTGAAAGAGAATCAAGCGTGTGTACAGGGGCATAAACGCAGCAGTGATAGGATTGGAGAGGTTCGGTGAGCAAATGAAGACCCTTTGAAGTCATATTGCATGGTACCCATTCCACGGGTCTCAACTCTCCAGGTTTAAGGTATTCTTCCTTCAGCTAAAACATGCATGTGGAACCCAGAGTATGATCAACCGTGTGATCGGGAGACGTGTTCCAATATGTGTCAGTTTTCGTCCCCTGGTACTCGGGTGCAACATTCCAGACGCTTTACTAACACTCTCCCGACTTGGAGAGTCAGTGCCTTTAACCTCCTGTTTGGCCCAGTTTGCAATTTCTGCGGAAGATGAACAGGAATAGGGAGAACCAATGACAGACTAGCTGGAGGTGTCTGGACGGGCAAATTTAACTCTCATTTCCCACCAGGAAGAGGAATTAACCAAAGGCTCAGCGTGCCGTGCCGGAACAAGTTTAGGGCCTGAAGCCATCCTGCGGTGTTGCGGCCAGCTCACGAGAAAGCGAGTTGAAGAAAGGAGCTCAGGGGCACTGTAATTCACAAACCTGCAGAGTTATAAATGACAGCTATCGTCCAAAAATATACTGAAGTAAGGCTGCCAAGAGGACTTGAAAGCGGGGCAGAATTGCAGGAAACCGATTTCAGGAGGTAGACTGGAATTGCATTTAAAGCATAGGAAAAGAGGCAGAACGTCCACAATGATGCACTTGGCCAAAAAGGGCGTATGCGTTTTTTCCTGAATATATTCAGGAAAAAACGCATACGCCCTTTTTGGCCAACCAAGCAAGCTTGCAAAGGAAATCTGCACTACAATGAAGTCTCACTTCCCCCCGGTCAAAAGGGCCATCTGAAAAAAGTGTAAAATCCAGAAAGGCAGGACAGGCCATGGAGAACTGGGAGCCTTGTTATGCTGATGGGCGGGATGTAAATTGCCAACAGCCACTCGGGAGAAGTGTATGGTGTTTCCTGAAACATCTAAAAAACAAAGCAACAGAGCCTAGGGCACTTCCACGTATGGTCCTATAGCTTAGGGAAATTAAAATCAAAAGACACAGCCACCCCAAAAGTTGGGATGGCTCTGTTTACAAGAACCTGGTTTACGGTACAAGTTCAATATCGCAGAAAGTGAAAAACGGATAAAGAAGTTGTGGTACTTACGTACAATGCAGTATCACTCAGCAATGAAGTCTATGTCATCAGGCCCGTAGCACCATAATGAGTGGATTCAGGTACGATGATTCTAACTGAAATAAGTCACACAGGAAAAGAAACATCATAAGATATCACTAATACACGGAATGTAAACTTGGCTACACAGGAACTGAATTACAAAACAGAACAGGGTCTCAAATTAAGAAACCCAACTTATGCTTGCTTAAGGGGAAAGGTGAGTTGGGGTGCTGCATAAAACCAGAGATTGAAATGAGCACAGATAAAGTTCCTTAAGCCAAATATGGAATAGACAAGAGCTACTCCTTGCTCAACGAAATGGACTCAACACCCCATATTAAATGCCTAAGAGTGTACCTGACTAGGAAGTATCTTAAAACCTATGGATTGCTATGTCTCTGAAAGAGAATCAAGTGTGTGTACAGGGGCATAAACGCAGCAGTGATAGGATTGGAGAGGTTCGGTGAGCAAATGAAGACCCTTTGAAGTCATATTGCATGGTACCCATTCCACGGGTCTCAACTCTCCAGGTTTAAGGTATTCTTCCTTCAGCTAAAACATGCATGTGGAACCCAGAGTATGATCAACCGTGTGATCGGGAGACGTGTTCCAATATGTCTCAGTTTTCGTCCCCTGGTACTCGGGTGCAACATTCCAGACGCTTTACTAACACTCTCCCGACTTGGAGAGTCAGTGCCTTTAACCTCCTGTTTGGCCCAGTTTGCAATTTCTGCGGAAGATGAACAGGAATAGGGAGAACCAATGACAGACTAGCTGGAGGTGTCTGGACGGGCAAATTTAACTCTCATTTCCCACCAGGAAGAGGAATTAACCAAAGGCTCAGCGTGCCGTGGCGGAACCAGATTAGGGCCTGAAGCCATCATGCGGTGTTGCGGCCAGCTCACGAGAAAGCGAGTTGAAGAAAGGAGCTCAGGGGCACTGTAATTCACAAACCTGCAGAGTTATAAATGACAGCTATCGTCCAAAAATATACTGAAGTAAGGCTGCCAAGAGGACTTGAAAGCGGGGCAGAATTGCAGGAAACCGATTTCAGGAGGTAGACTGGAATTGCATTTAAAGCATAGGAAAAGAGGCAGAACGTCCACAATGATGCACTTGGCCAAAAAGGGCGTATGCGTTTTTTCCTGAATATATTCAGGAAAAAACGCATACGCCCTTTTTGGCCAACCAAGCAAGCTTGCAAAGGAAATCTGCACTACAATGAAGTCTCACTTCCCCCCGGTCAAAAGGGCCATCTGAAAAAAGTGTAAAATCCAGAAAGGCAGGACAGGCCATGGAGAACTGGGAGCCTTGTTATGCTGATGGGCGGGATGTAAATTGCCAACAGCCACTCGGGAGAAGTGTATGGTGTTTCCTGAAACATCTGAAAAACAAAGCAACAGAGCCTAGGGCACTTCCACTTATGGTCCTATAGCTTAGGGAAATTAAAATCAAAAAGACACTGCCACCCCAAAAGTTGGCACGGCTCTGTTTACAAGAACCTGGTTTACGGTACAAGTTCAATATCGCAGAAAGTGAAAAATGGATAAAGAAGTTGTGGTACTTACGTACAATGCAGTATCACTCAGCAATGAAATCTATGTCATCAGGCCCGTAGCAGCATAATGAGTGGATTCAGGTACGATGATTCTAACTGAAATAAGTCACACAGGAAAAGAAACATCATAAGATATCACTAATACACGGAATGTAACCTTGGCTACACAGGAACTGAATTACAAAACAGAACAGGGTCTCAAATTTAGAAACCCAACTTATGCTTGCTTAAGGGGAAAGGTGAGTTGGGGTGCTGCATAAAACCAGAGATTGAAATGAGCACAGATAAAGTTCCTTAAGCCAAATATGGAATAGACAAGAGCTACTCCTTGCTCAACGAAATGGACTCAACACCCCATATTAAATGCCTAAGAGTGTACCTGACTAGGAAGTATCTTAAAACCTATGGATTGCTATGTCTCTGAAAGAGAATCAAGCGTGTGTACAGGGGCATAAACGCAGCAGTGATAGGATTGGAGAGGTTCGGTGAGCAAATGAAGACCCTTTGAAGTCATATTGCATGGTACCCATTCCACGGGTCTCAACTCTCCAGGTTTAAGGTATTCTTCCTTCAGCTAAAACATGCATGTGGAACCCAGAGTATGATCAACCGTGTGATCGGGAGACGTGTTCCAATATGTCTCAGTTTTCGTCCCCTGGTACTCGGGTGCAACATTCCAGACGCTTTACTAACACTCTCCCGACTTGGAGAGTCAGTGCCTTTAACCTCCTGTTTGGCCCAGTTTGCAATTTCTGCGGAAGATGAACAGGAATAGGGAGAACCAATGACAGACTAGCTGGAGGTGTCTGGACGGGCAAATTTAACTCTCATTTCCCACCAGGAAGAGGAATTAACCAAAGGCTCAGCGTGCCGTGCCGGAACAAGTTTAGGGCCTGAAGCCATCCTGCGGTGTTGCGGCCAGCTCACGAGAAAGCGAGTTGAAGAAAGGAGCTCAGGGGCACTGTAAGTCACAAACCTGCAGAGTTATAAATGACAGCTATCGTCCAAAAATATACTGAAGTAAGGCTGCCAAGAGGACTTGAAAGCGGGGCAGAATTGCAGGAAACCGATTTCAGGAGGTAGACTGGAATTGCATTTAAAGCATAGGAAAAGAGGCAGAACGTCTACAATGATGCACTTGGCCAAAAAGGGCGTATGCGTTTTTTCCTGAATATATTCAGGAAAAAACGCATACGCCCTTTTTGGCCAACCAAGCAAGCTTGCAAAGGAAATCTGCACTACAATGAAGTCTCACTTCCCCCCGGTCAAAAGGGCCATCTGAAAAAAGTGTAAAATCCAGAAAGGCAGGACAGGCCATGGAGAACTGGGAGCCTTGTTATGCTGATGGGCGGGATGTAAATTGCCAACAGCCACTCGGGAGAAGTGTATGGTGTTTCCTGAAACATCTAAAAAACAAAGCAACAGAGCCTAGGGCACTTCCACTTATGGTCCTATAGCTTAGGGAAATTAAAATCAAAAAGACACAGCCACCCCAAAGGTTGGGACGGCTCTGTTTACAAGAACCTGGTTTACGGTACAAGTTCAATATCGCAGAAAGTGAAAAATGGATAAAGAAGTTGTGGTACTTACGTACAATGCAGTATCACTCAGCAATGAAATCTATGTCATCAGGCCCGTAGCAGCATAATGAGTGGATTCAGGTACGATGATTCTAACTGAAATAAGTCACACAGGAAAAGAAACATCATAAGATATCACTAATACACGGAATGTAACCTTGGCTACACAGGAACTGAATTACAAAACAGAACAGGGTCTCAAATTTAGAAACCCAACTTATGCTTGCTTAAGGGGAAAGGTGAGTTGGGGTGCTGCATAAAACCAGAGATTGAAATGAGCACAGATAAAGTTCCTTAAGCCAAATATGGAATAGACAAGAGCTACTCCTTGCTCAACGAAATGGACTCAACACCTCATATTAAATGCCTAAGAGTGTACCTGACTAGGAAGTATCTTAAAACCTATGGATTGCTATGTCTCTGAAAGAGAATCAAGTGTGTGTACAGGGGCATAAACGCAGCAGTGATAGGATTGGAGAGGTTCGGTGAGCAAATGAAGACCCTTTGAAGTCATATTGCATGGTACCCATTCCACGGGTCTCAACTCTCCAGGTTTAAGGTATTCTTCCTTCAGCTAAAACATGCATGTGGAACCCAGAGTATGATCAACCGTGTGATCGGGAGACGTGTTCCAATATGTCTCAGTTTTCGTCCCCTGGTACTCGGGTGCAACATTCCAGACGCTTTACTAACACTCTCCCGACTTGGAGATTCAGTGCCTTTAACCTCCTGTTTGGCCCAGTTTGCAATTTCTGCGGAAGATGAACAGGAATAGGGAGAACCAATGACAGACTAGCTGGAGGTGTCTGGACGGGCAAATTTAACTCTCATTTCCCACCAGGAAGAGGAATTAACCAAAGGCTCAGTGTGCCGTGGCGGAACCAGATTAGGGCCTGAAGCCATCATGCGGTGTTGCGGCCAGCTCACGAGAAAGCGAGTTGAAGAAAGGAGCTCAGGGGCACTGTAATTCACAAACCTGCAGAGTTATAAATGACAGCTATCGTCCAAAAATATACTGAAGTAAGGCTGCCAAGAGGACTTGAAAGCGGGGCAGAATTGCAGGAAACCGATTTCAGGAGGTAGACTGGAATTGCATTTAAAGCATAGGAAAAGAGGCAGAACGTCCACAATGATGCACTTGGCCAAAAAGGGCGTATGCGTTTTTTCCTGAATATATTCAGGAAAAAACGCATACGCCCTTTTTGGCCAACCAAGCAAGCTTGCAAAGGAAATCTGCACTACAATGAAGTCTCACTTCCCCCTGGTCAAAAGGGCCATCTGAAAAAAGTGTAAAATCCAGAAAGGCAGGACAGGCCATGGAGAACTGGGAGCCTTGTTATGCTGATGGGCGGGATGTAAATTGCCAACAGCCACTCGGGAGAAGTGTATGGTGTTTCCTGAAACATCTAAAAAACAAAGCAACAGAGCCCAGGGCACTTCCACTTATGGTCCTATAGCTTAGGGAAATTAAAATCAAAAACACACTGCCACCCCAAAAGTTGGCACGGCTCTGTTTACAAGAACCTGGTTTACGGTACAAGTTCAATATCGCAGAAAGTGAAAAATGGATAAAGAAGTTGTGGTACTTACGTACAATGCAGTATCACTCAGCAATGAAATCTATGTCATCAGGCCCGTAGCAGCATAATGAGTGGATTCAGGTACGATGATTCTAACTGAAATAAGTCACACAGGAAAAGAAACATCATAAGATATCACTAATACACGGAATGTAACCTTGGCTACACAGGAACTGAATTACAAAACAGAACAGGGTCTCAAATTTAGAAACCCAACTTATGCTTGCTTAAGGGGAAAGGTGAGTTGGGGTGCTGCATAAAACCAGAGATTGAAATGAGCACAGATAAAGTTCCTTAAGCCAAATATGGAATAGACAAGAGCTACTCCTTGCTCAACGAAATGGACTCAACACCCCATATTAAATGCCTAAGAGTGTACCTGACTAGGAAGTATCTTAAAACCTATGGATTGCTATGTCTCTGAAAGAGAATCAAGTGTGTGTACAGGGGCATAAACGCAGCAGTGATAGGATTGGAGAGGTTCGGTGAGCAAATGAAGACCCTTTGAAGTCATATTGCATGGTACCCATTCCACAGGTCTCAACTCTCCAGGTTTAAGGTATTCTTCCTTCAGCTAAAACATGCATGTGGAACCCAGAGTATGATCAACCGTGTGATCGGGAGACGTGTTCCAATATGTGTCAGTTTTCGTCCCCTGGTACTCGGGTGCAACATTCCAGACGCTTTACTAACACTCTCCCGACTTGGAGAGTCAGTGCCTTTAACCTCCTGTTTGGCCCAGTTTGCAATTTCTGCGGAAGATGAACAGGAATAGGGAGAACCAATGACAGACTAGCTGGAGGTGTCTGGACGGGCAAATTTAACTCTCATTTCCCACCAGGAAGAGGAATTAACCAAAGGCTCAGCGTGCCGTGCCGGAACAAGTTTAGGGCCTGAAGCCATCCTGCGGTGTTGCGGCCAGCTCACGAGAAAGCGAGTTGAAGAAAGGAGCTCAGGGGCACTGTAATTCACAAACCTGCAGAGTTATAAATGACAGCTATGGTCCAAAAATATACTGAAGTAAGGCTGCCAAGAGGACTTGAAAGCGGGGCAGAATTGCAGGAAACCGATTTCAGGAGGTAGACTGGAATTGCATTTAAAGCATAGGAAAAGAGGCAGAACGTCCACAATGATGCACTTGGCCAAAAAGGGCGTATGCGTTTTTTCCTGAATATATTCAGGAAAAAACGCATACGCCCTTTTTGGCCAACCAAGCAAGCTTGCAAAGGAAATCTGCTCTACAATGAAGTCTCACTTCCCCCCGGTCAAAAGGGCCATCTGAAAAAAGTGTAAAATCCAGAAAGGCAGGACAGGCCATGGAGAACTGGGAGCCTTGTTATGCTGATGGGCGGGATGTAAATTGCCAACAGCCACTCGGGAGAAGTGTATGGTGTTTCCTGAAACATCTAAAAAACAAAGCAACAGAGCCTAGGGCACTTCCACTTATGGTCCTATAGCTTAGGGAAATTAAAATCAAAAAGACACAGCCACCCCAAAGGTTGGGACGGCTCTGTTTACAAGAACCTGGTTTACGGTACAAGTTCAATATCGCAGAAAGTGAAAAATGGATAAAGAAGTTGTGGTACTTACGTACAATGCAGTATCACTCAGCAATGAAATCTATGTCATCAGGCCCGTAGCAGCATAATGAGTGGATTCAGGTACGATGATTCTAACTGAAATAAGTCACACAGGAAAAGAAACATCATAAGATATCACTAATACACGGAATGTAAACTTGGCTACACAGGAACTGAATTACAAAACAGAACAGGGTCTCAAATTTAGAAACCCAACATATGCTTGCTTAAGGGGAAAGGTGAGTTGGGGTGCTGCATAAAACCAGAGATTGAAATGAGCACAGATAAAGTTCCTTAAGCCAAATATGGAATAGACAAGAGCTACTCCTTGCTCAACGAAATGGACTCAACACCCCATATTAAATGCCTAAGAGTGTACCTGACTAGGAAGTATCTTAAAACCTATGGATTGCTATGTCTCTGAAAGAGAATCAAGCGTGTGTACAGGGGCATAAACGCAGCAGTGATAGGATTGGAGAGGTTCGGTGAGCAAATGAAGACCCTTTGAAGTCATATTGCATGGTACCCATTCCACAGGTCTCAACTCTCCAGGTTTAAGGTATTCTTCCTTCAGCTAAAACATGCATGTGGAACCCAGAGTATGATCAACCGTGTGATCGGGAGACGTGTTCCAATATGTCTCAGTTTTCGTCCCCTGGTACTCGGGTGCAACATTCCAGACGCTTTACTAACACTCTCCCGACTTGGAGAGTCAGTGCCTTTAACCTCCTGTTTGGCCCAGTTTGCAATTTCTGTGGAAGATGAACAGGAATAGGGAGAACCAATGACAGACTAGATGGAGGTGTCTGGACGGGCAAATTTAACTCTCATTTCCCACCAGGAAGAGGAATTAACCAAAGGCTCAGCGTGCCGTGCCGGAACCAGATTAGGGCCTGAAGCCATCCTGCGGTGTTGCGGCCAGCTCACGAGAAAGCGAGTTGAAGAAAGGAGCTCAGGGGCACTGTAATTCACAAACCTGCAGAGTTATAAATGACAGCTATCGTCCAAAAATATACTGAAGTAAGGCTGCCAAGAGGACTTGAAAGCGGGGCAGAATTGCAGGAAACCGATTTCAGGAGGTAGACTGGAATTGCATTGAAAGCATAGGAAAAGAGGCAGAACGTCCACAATGATGCACTTGGCCAAAAAGGGCGTATGCGTTTTTTCCTGAATATATTCAGGAAAAAACGCATACGCCCTTTTTGGCCAACCAAGCAAGCTTGCAAAGGAAATCTGCACTACAATGAAGTCTCACTTCCCCCCGGTCAAAAGGGCCATCTGAAAAAAGTGTAAAATCCAGAAAGGCAGGACAGGCCATGGAGAACTGGGAGCCTTGTTATGCTGATGGGCGGGATGTAAATTGCCAACAGCCACTCGGGAGAAGTGTATGGTGTTTCCTGAAACATCTAAAAAACAAAGCAACAGAGCCTAGGGCACTTCCACTTATGGTCCTATAGCTTAGGGAAATTAAAATCAAAAGACACAGCCACCCCAAAGGTTGGGACGGCTCTGTTTACAAGAACCTGGTTTACGGTACAAGTTCAATATCGCAGAAAGTGAAAAATGGATAAAGAAGTTGTGGTACTTACGTACAATGCAGTATCACTCAGCAATGAAATCTATGTCATCAGGCCCGTAGCACCATAATGAGTGGATTCAGGTATGATGATTCTAACTGAAATAAGTCACACAGAAAAAGAAACATCGTAAGATATCACTAATACACGGAATGTAAACTTGGCTACACAGGAACTGAATTACAAAACAGCACAGGGTCTCAAATTTAGAAACCCAACTTATGCTTGCTTAAGGGGAAAGGTGAGTTGGGGTGCTGCATAAAACCAGAGATTGAAATGAGCACAGATAAAGTTCCTTAAGCCAAATATGGAATAGACAAGAGCTACTCCTTGCTCAACGAAATGGATTCAACACCCCATATTAAACACCTAAGAATATACCTGACTAGGAAGTATCTTAAAACCCTTGGATTGCTATGTCTCCGAAAGAGAATCAAGCGTGTGTGCAGGGGCATAAACGCAGCAGTGATAGGATTGGAGAGGTTCGGTGAGCAAATGAAAACCCTTTGAAGTCATATTGCATGGTACCCATTCCACGGGTCTCAACTCTCCAGGTTTAAGGTATTCTTCCTTCAGCTAAAACATGCATGTGGAACCCAGAGTATGATCAACTGTGTGATCGGGAGACGTGTTCCAATATGTGTCAGTTTTCGTCCCCTGGTACTCGGGTGCAACATTCCAGACGCTTTACTAACACTCTCCCGACTTGGAGAGTCAGTGCCTTTAACCTCCTGTTTGGCCCAGTTTGCAATTTCTGTGGAAGATGAACAGGAATAGGGAGAACCAATGACAGACTAGATGGAGGTGTCTGGACGGGCAAATTTAACTCTCATTTCCCACCAGGAAGAGGAATTAACCAAAGGCTCAGCGTGCCGTGCCGGAACCAGATTAGGGCCTGAAGCCATCCTGCGGTGTTGCGGCCAGCTCACGAGAAAGCGAGTTGAAGAAAGGAGCTCAGGGGCACTGTAATTCACAAACCTGCAGAGTTATAAATGACAGCTATCGTCCAAAAATATACTGAAGTAAGGCTGCCAAGAGGACTTGAAAGCGGGGCAGAATTGCAGGAAACCGATTTCAGGAGGTAGACTGGAATTGCATTTAAAGCATAGGAAAAGAGGCAGAACGTCCACAATGATGCACTTGGCCAAAAAGGGCATATGCGTTTTTTCCAGAATATATTCAGGAAAAAACGCATACGCCCTTTTTGGCCAACCAAGCAAGCTTGCAAAGGAAATCTGCACTACAATGAAGTCTCACTTCCCCCCGGTCAAAAGGGCCATCTGAAAAAAGTGTAAAATCCAGAAAGGCAGGACAGGCCATGGAGAACTGGGAGCCTTGTTATGCTGATGGGCGGGATGTAAATTGCCAACAGCCACTCGGGAGAAGTGTATGGTGTTTCCTGAAACATCTAAAAAACAAAGCAACAGAGCCCAGGGCACTTCCACTTATGGTCCTATAGCTTAGGGAAATTAAAATCAAAAAGACACAGCCACCCCAAAAGTTGGCACGGCTCTGTTTACAAGAACCTGGTTTACGGTACAAGTTCAATATCGCAGAAAGTGAAAAATGGATAAAGAAGTTGTGGTACTTACGTACAATGCAGTATCACTCAGCAATGAAATCTATGACATCAGGCCCGTAGCAGCATAATGAGTGGATTCAGGTACGATGATTCTAACTGAAATAAGTCACACAGGAAAAGAAACATCATAAGATATCACTAATACACGGAATGTAACCTTGGCTACACAGGAACTGAATTACAAAACAGAACAGGGTCTCAAATTTAGAAACCCAACTTATGCTTGCTTAAGGGGAAAGGTGAGTTGGGGTGCTGCATAAAACCAGAGATTGAAATGAGCACAGATAAAGTTCCTTAAGCCAAATATGGAATAGACAAGAGCTACTCCTTGCTCAACGAAATGGACTCAACACCCCATATTAAATGCCTAAGAGTGTACCTGACTAGGAAGTATCTTAAAACCTATGGATTGCTATGTCTCTGAAAGAGAATCAAGCGTGTGTACAGGGGCATAAACGCAGCAGTGATAGGATTGGAGAGGTTCGGTGAGCAAATGAAGACCCTTTGAAGTCATATTGCATGGTACCCATTCCACGGGTCTCAACTCTCCAGGTTTAAGGTATTCTTCCTTCAGCTAAAACATGCATGTGGAACCCAGAGTATGATCAACCGTGTGATCGGGAGACGTGTTCCAATATGTGTCAGTTTTCGTCCCCTGGTACTCGGGTGCAACATGCCAGACGCTTTACTAACACTCTCCCGACTTGGAGAGTCAGTGCCTTTAACCTCCTGTTTGGCCCAGTTTGCAATTTCTGCGGAAGATGAACAGGAATAGGGAGAACCAATGACAGACTAGCTGGAGGTGTCTGGACGGGCAAATTTAACTCTCATTTCCCACCAGGAAGAGGAATTAACCAAAGGCTCAGTGTGCCGTGGCGGAACCAGATTAGGGCCTGAAGCCATCCTGCGGTGTTGCGGCCAGCTCACGAGAAAGCGAGTTGAAGAAAGGAGCTCAGGGGCACTGTAATTCACAAACCTGCAGAGTTATAAATGACAGCTATCGTCCAAAAATATACTGAAGTAAGGCTGCCAAGAGGACTTGAAAGCGGGGCAGAATTGCAGGAAACCGATTTCAGGAGGTAGACTGGAATTGCATTTAAAGCATAGGAAAAGAGGCAGAACGTCCACAATGATGCACTTGGCCAAAAAGGGCGTATGCGTTTTTTCCTGAATATATTCAGGAAAAAACGCATACGCCCTTTTTGGCCAACCAAGCAAGCTTGCAAAGGAAATCTGCACTACAATGAAGTCTCACTTCCCCCCGGTCAAAAGGGCCATCTGAAAAAAGTGTAAAATCCAGAAAGGCAGGACAGGCCATGGAGAACTGGGAGCCTTGTTATGCTGATGGGCGGGATGTAAATTGCCAACAGCCACTCGGGAGAAGTGTATGGTGTTTCCTGAAACATCTAAAAAACAAAGCAACAGAGCCTAGGGCACTTCCACTTATGGTCCTATAGCTTAGGGAAATTAAAATCAAAAAGACACAGCCACCCCAAAGGTTGGGACGGCTCTGTTTACAAGAACCTGGTTTACGGTACAAGTTCAATATCGCAGAAAGTGAAAAATGGATAAAGAAGTTGTGGTACTTACGTACAATGCAGTATCACTCAGCAATGAAATCTATGTCATCAGGCCCGTAGCAGCATAATGAGTGGATTCAGGTACGATGATTCTAACTGAAATAAGTCACACAGAAAAAGAAACATCATAAGATATCACTAATACACGGAATGTAACCTTGGCTACACAGGAACTGAATTACAAAACAGAACAGGGTCTCAAATTTAGAAAACTAACTTATGCTTGCTTAAGGGGAAAGGTGAGTTGGGGTGCTGCATAAAACCAGAGATTGAAATGAGCACAGATAAAGTTCCTTAAGCCAAATATGGAATAGACAAGAGCTACTCCTTGCTCAACGAAATGGACTCAACACCCCATATTAAATGCCTAAGAGTGTACCTGACTAGGAAGTATCTTAAAACCTATGGATTGCTATGTCTCTGAAAGAGAATCAAGTGTGTGTACAGGGGCATAAACGCAGCAGTGATAGGATTGGAGAGGTTCGGTGAGCAAATGAAGACCCTTTGAAGTCATATTGCATGGTACCCATTCCACGGGTCTCAACTCTCCAGGTTTAAGGTATTCTTCCTTCAGCTAAAACATGCATGTGGAACCCAGAGTATGATCAACCGTGTGATCGGGAGACGTGTTCCAATATGTCTCAGTTTTCGTCCCCTGGTACTCGGGTGCAACATTCCAGACGCTTTACTAACACTCTCCCGACTTGGAGAGTCAGTGCCTTTAACCTCCTGTTTGGCCCAGTTTGCAATTTCTGCGGAAGATGAACAGGAATAGGGAGAACCAATGACAGACTAGCTGGAGGTGTCTGGACGGGCAAATTTAACTCTCATTTCCCACCAGGAAGAGGAATTAACCAAAGGCTCAGCGTGCCGTGCCGGAACCAGATTAGGGCCTGAAGCCATCCTGCGGTGTTGCGGCCAGCTCACGAGAAAGCGAGTTGAAGAAAGGAGCTCAGGGGCACTGTAATTCACAAACCTGCAGAGTTATAAATGACAGCTATGGTCCAAAAATATACTGAAGTAAGGCTGCCAAGAGGACTTGAAAGCGGGGCAGAATTGCAGGAAACCGATTTCAGGAGGTAGACTGGAATTGCATTTAAAGCATAGGAAAAGAGGCAGAACGTCCACAATGATGCACTTGGCCAAAAAGGGCGTATGCGTTTTTTCCTGAATATATTCAGGAAAAAACGCATACGCCCTTTTTGGCCAACCAAGCAAGCTTGCAAAGGAAATCTGCACTACAATGAAGTCTCACTTCCCCCCGGTCAAAAGGGCCATCTGAAAAAAGTGTAAAATCCAGAAAGGCAGGACAGGCCATGGAGAACTGGGAGCCTTGTTATGCTGATGGGCGGGATGTCAATTGCCAACAGCCACTTGGGAGAAGTGTATGGTGTTTCCTGAAACATCTAAAAAACAAAGCAACAGAGCCTAGGGCACTTCCACTTATGGTCCTATAGCTTAGGGAAATTAAAATCAAAAGACACAGCCACCCCAAAGGTTGGGACGGCTCTGTTTACAAGAACCTGGTTTACGGTACAAGTTCAATATCGCAGAAAGTGAAAAATGGATAAAGAAGTTGTGGTACTTACGTACAATGCAGTATCACTCAGCAATGAAATCTATGTCATCAGGCCCATAGCAGCATAATGAGTGGATTCAGGTATGATGATTCTAACTGAAATAAGTCACACAGAAAAAGAAACATCGTAAGATATCACTAATACACGGAATGTAAACGTGGCTACACAGGAACTGAATTACAAAACAGAACAGGGTCTCAAATTTAGAAAACTAACTTATGCTTGCTTAAGGGGAAAGGTGAGTTGGGGTGCTGCATAAAACCAGAGATTGAAATGAGCACAGATAAAGTTCCTTAAGCCAAATATGGAATAGACAAGAGCTACTCCTTGCTCAACGAAATGGATTCAACACCCCATATTAAACACCTAAGAATATACCTGACTAGGAAGTATCTTAAAACCCTTGGATTGCTATGTCTCCGAAAGAGAATCAAGCGTGTGTGCAGGGGCATAAACGCAGCAGTGATAGGATTGGAGAGGTTCGGTGAGCAAATGAAAACCCTTTGAAGTCATATTGCATGGTACCCATTCCACGGGTCTCAACTCTCCAGGTTTAAGGTATTCTTCCTTCAGCTAAAACATGCATGTGGAACCCAGAGTATGATCAACTGTGTGATCGGGAGACGTGTTCCAATATGTGTCAGTTTTCGTCCCCTGGTACTCGGGTGCAACATTCCAGACGCTTTACTAACACTCTCCCGACTTGGAGAGTCAGTGCCTTTAACCTCCTGTTTGGCCCAGTTTGCAATTTCTGTGGAAGATGAACAGGAATAGGGAGAACCAATGACAGACTAGCTGGAGGTGTCTGGACGGGCAAATTTAACTCTCATTTCCCACCAGGAAGAGGAATTAACCAAAGGCTCAGCGTGCCGTGCCGGAACCAGATTAGGGCCTGAAGCCATCCTGCGGTGTTGCGGCCAGCTCACGAGAAAGCGAGTTGAAGAAAGGAGCTCAGGGGCACTGTAATTCACAAACCTGCAGAGTTATAAATGACAGCTATCGTCCAAAAATATACTGAAGTAAGGCTGCCAAGAGGACTTGAAAGCGGGGCAGAATTGCAGGAAACCGATTTCAGGAGGTAGACTGGAATTGCATTTAAAGCATAGGAAAAGAGGCAGAACGTCCACAATGATGCACTTGGCCAAAAAGGGCGTATGCGTTTTTTCCTGAATATATTCAGGAAAAAACGCATACGCCCTTTTTGGCCAACCAAGCAAGCTTGCAAAGGAAATCTGCACTACAATGAAGTCTCACTTCCCCCTGGTCAAAAGGGCCATCTGAAAAAAGTGTAAAATCCAGAAAGGCAGGACAGGCCATGGAGAACTGGGAGCCTTGTTATGCTGATGGGCGGGATGTCAATTGCCAACAGCCACTCGGGAGAAGTGTATGGTGTTTCCTGAAACATCTAAAAAACAAAGCAACAGAGCCTAGGGCACTTCCACTTATGGTCCTATAGCTTAGGGAAATTAAAATCAAAAAGACACTGCCACCCCAAAAGTTGGCACGGCTCTGTTTACAAGAACCTGGTTTACGGTACAAGTTCAATATCGCAGAAAGTGAAAAATGGATAAAGAAGTTGTGGTACTTACGTACAATGCAGTATCACTCAGCAATGAAATCTATGTCATCAGGCCCGTAGCAGCATAATGAGTGGATTCAGGTACGATGATTCTAACTGAAATAAGTCACACAGGAAAAGAAACATCATAAGATATCACTAATACACGGAATGTAACCTTGGCTACACAGGAACTGAATTACAAAACAGAACAGGGTCTCAAATTTAGAAACCCAACTTATGCTTGCTTAAGGGGAAAGGTGAGTTGGGGTGCTGCATAAAACCAGAGATTGAAATGAGCACAGATAAAGTTCCTTAAGCCAAATATGGAATAGACAAGAGCTACTCCTTGCTCAACGAAATGGACTCAACACCCCATATTAAATGCCTAAGAGTGTACCTGACTAGGAAGTATCTTAAAACCTATGGATTGCTATGTCTCTGAAAGAGAATCAAGTGTGTGTACAGGGGCATAAACGCAGCAGTGATAGGATTGGAGAGGTTCGGTGAGCAAATGAAGACCCTTTGAAGTCATATTGCATGGTACCCATTCCACGGGTCTCAACTCTCCAGGTTTAAGGTATTCTTCCTTCAGCTAAAACATGCATGTGGAACCCAGAGTATGATCAACCGTGTGATCGGGAGACGTGTTCCAATATGTCTCAGTTTTCGTCCCCTGGTACTCGGGTGCAACATTCCAGACGCTTTACTAACACTCTCCCGACTTGGAGAGTCAGTGCCTTTAACCTCCTGTTTGGCCCAGTTTGCAATTTCTGCGGAAGATGAACAGGAATAGGGAGAACCAATGACAGACTAGCTGGAGGTGTCTGGACGGGCAAATTTAACTCTCATTTCCCACCAGGAAGAGGAATTAACCAAAGGCTCAGCGTGCCGTGCCGGAACCAGATTAGGGCCTGAAGCCATCCTGCGGTGTTGCGGCCAGCTCACGAGAAAGCGAGTTGAAGAAAGGAGCTCAGGGGCACTGTAATTCACAAACCTGCAGAGTTATAAATGACAGCTATGGTCCAAAAATATACTGAAGTAAGGCTGCCAAGAGGACTTGAAAGCGGGGCAGAATTGCAGGAAACCGATTTCAGGAGGTAGACTGGAATTGCATTTAAAGCATAGGAAAAGAGGCAGAACGTCCACAATGATGCACTTGGCCAAAAAGGGCGTATGCGTTTTTTCCTGAATATATTCAGGAAAAAACGCATACGCCCTTTTTGGCCAACCAAGCAAGCTTGCAAAGGAAATCTGCACTACAATGAAGTCTCACTTCCCCCCGGTCAAAAGGGCCATCTGAAAAAAGTGTAAAATCCAGAAAGGCAGGACAGGCCATGGAGAACTGGGAGCCTTGTTATGCTGATGGGCGGGATGTCAATTGCCAACAGCCACTCGGGAGAAGTGTATGGTGTTTCCTGAAACATCTAAAAAACAAAGCAACAGAGCCTAGGGCACTTCCACTTATGGTCCTATAGCTTAGGGAAATTAAAATCAAAAGACACAGCCACCCCAAAGGTTGGGACGGCTCTGTTTACAAGAACCTGGTTTACGGTACAAGTTCAATATCGCAGAAAGTGAAAAATGGATAAAGAAGTTGTGGTACTTACGTACAATGCAGTATCACTCAGCAATGAAATCTATGTCATCAGGCCCATAGCAGCATAATGAGTGGATTCAGGTATGATGATTCTAACTGAAATAAGTCACACAGAAAAAGAAACATCGTAAGATATCACTAATACACGGAATGTAAACTTGGCTACACAGGAACTGAATTACAAAACAGAACAGGGTCTCAAATTTAGAAAACTAACTTATGCTTGCTTAAGGGGAAAGGTGAGTTGGGGTGCTGCATAAAACCAGAGATTGAAATGAGCACAGATAAAGTTCCTTAAGCCAAATATGGAATAGACAAGAGCTACTCCTTGCTCAACGAAATGGATTCAACACCCCATATTAAACACCTAAGAATATACCTGACTAGGAAGTATCTTAAAACCCTTGGATTGCTATGTCTCCGAAAGAGAATCAAGCGTGTGTGCAGGGGCATAAACGCAGCAGTGATAGGATTGGAGAGGTTCGGTGAGCAAATGAAAACCCTTTGAAGTCATATTGCATGGTACCCATTCCACGGGTCTCAACTCTCCAGGTTTAAGGTATTCTTCCTTCAGCTAAAACATGCATGTGGAACCCAGAGTATGATCAACTGTGTGATCGGGAGACGTGTTCCAATATGTGTCAGTTTTCGTCCCCTGGTACTCGGGTGCAACATTCCAGACGCTTTACTAACACTCTCCCGACTTGGAGAGTCAGTGCCTTTAACCTCCTGTTTGGCCCAGTTTGCAATTTCTGTGGAAGATGAACAGGAATAGGGAGAACCAATGACAGACTAGATGGAGGTGTCTGGACGGGCAAATTTAACTCTCATTTCCCACCAGGAAGAGGAATTAACCAAAGGCTCAGCGTGCCGTGCCGGAACCAGATTAGGGCCTGAAGCCATCCTGCGGTGTTGCGGCCAGCTCACGAGAAAGCGAGTTGAAGAAAGGAGCTCAGGGGCACTGTAATTCACAAACCTGCAGAGTTATAAATGACAGCTATCGTCCAAAAATATACTGAAGTAAGGCTGCCAAGAGGACTTGAAAGCGGGGCAGAATTGCAGGAAACCGATTTCAGGAGGTAGACTGGAATTGCATTTAAAGCATAGGAAAAGAGGCAGAACGTCCACAATGATGCACTTGGCCAAAAAGGGCGTATGCGTTTTTTCCTGAATATATTCAGGAAAAAACGCATACGCCCTTTTTGGCCAACCAAGCAAGCTTGCAAAGGAAATCTGCACTACAATGAAGTCTCACTTCCCCCTGGTCAAAAGGGCCATCTGAAAAAAGTGTAAAATCCAGAAAGGCAGGACAGGCCATGGAGAACTGGGAGCCTTGTTATGCTGATGGGCGGGATGTAAATTGCCAACAGCCACTCGGGAGAAGTGTATGGTGTTTCCTGAAACATCTAAAAAACAAAGCAACAGAGCCTAGGGCACTTCCACTTATGGTCCTATAGCTTAGGGAAATTAAAATCAAAAAGACACTGCCACCCCAAAAGTTGGGACGGCTCTGTTTACAAGAACCTGGTTTACGGTACAAGTTCAATATCGCAGAAAGTGAAAAATGGATAAAGAAGTTGTGGTACTTACGTACAATGCAGTATCACTCAGCAATGAAATCTATGTCATCAGGCCCGTAGCAGCATAATGAGTGGATTCAGGTACGATGATTCTAACTGAAATAAGTCACACAGGAAAAGAAACATCATAAGATATCACTAATACACGGAATGTAACCTTGGCTACACAGGAACTGAATTACAAAACAGAACAGGGTCTCAAATTTAGAAACCCAACTTATGCTTGCTTAAGGGGAAAGGTGAGTTGGGGTGCTGCATAAAACCAGAGATTGAAATGAGCACAGATAAAGTTCCTTAAGCCAAATATGGAATAGACAAGAGCTACTCCTTGCTCAACGAAATGGACTCAACACCCCATATTAAATGCCTAAGAGTGTACCTGACTAGGAAGTATCTTAAAACCTATGGATTGCTATGTCTCTGAAAGAGAATCAAGTGTGTGTACAGGGGCATAAACGCAGCAGTGATAGGATTGGAGAGGTTCGGTGAGCAAATGAAGACCCTTTGAAGTCATATTGCATGGTACCCATTCCACGGGTCTCAACTCTCCAGGTTTAAGGTATTCTTCCTTCAGCTAAAACATGCATGTGGAACCCAGAGTATGATCAACCGTGTGATCGGGAGACGTGTTCCAATATGTCTCAGTTTTCGTCCCCTGGTACTCGGGTGCAACATTCCAGACGCTTTACTAACACTCTCCCGACTTGGAGAGTCAGTGCCTTTAACCTCCTGTTTGGCCCACTTTGCAATTTCTGCGGAAGATGAACAGGAATAGGGAGAACCAATGACAGACTAGCTGGAGGTGTCTGGACGGGCAAATTTAACTCTCATTTCCCAACAGGAAGAGGAATTAACCAAAGGCTCAGCGTGCCGTGCCGGAACCAGATTAGGGCCTGAAGCCATCCTGCGGTGTTGCGGCCAGCTCACGAGAAAGCGAGTTGAAGAAAGGAGCTCAGGGGCACTGTAATTCACAAACCTGCAGAGTTATAAATGACAGCTATCGTCCAAAAATATACTGAAGTAAGGCTGCCAAGAGGACTTGAAAGCGGGGCAGAATTGCAGGAAACCGATTTCAGGAGGTAGACTGGAATTGCATTGAAAGCATAGGAAAAGAGGCAGAACGTCCACAATGATGCACTTGGCCAAAAAGGGCGTATGCGTTTTTTCCTGAATATATTCAGGAAAAAACGCATACGCCCTTTTTGGCCAACCAAGCAAGCTTGCAAAGGAAATCTGCACTACAATGAAGTCTCACTTCCCCCCGGTCAAAAGGGCCATCTGAAAAAAGTGTAAAATCCAGAAAGGCAGGACAGGCCATGGAGAACTGGGAGCCTTGTTATGCTGATGGGCGGGATGTCAATTGCCAACAGCCACTCGGGAGAAGTGTATGGTGTTTCCTGAAACATCTAAAAAACAAAGCAACAGAGCCTAGGGCACTTCCACTTATGGTCCTATAGCTTAGGGAAATTAAAATCAAAAAGACACAGCCACCCCAAAGGTTGGGACGGCTCTGTTTACAAGAACCTGGTTTACGGTACAAGTTCAATATCGCAGAAAGTGAAAAATGGATAAAGAAGTTGTGGTACTTACGTACAATGCAGTATCACTCAGCAATGAAATCTATGTCATCAGGCCCATAGCAGCATAATGAGTGGATTCAGGTATGATGATTCTAACTGAAATAAGTCACACAGAAAAAGAAACATCGTAAGATATCACTAATACACGGAATGTAAACTTGGCTACACAGGAACTGAATTACAAAACAGAACAGGGTCTCAAATTTAGAAAACTAACTTATGCTTGCTTAAGGGGAAAGGTGAGTTGGGGTGCTGCATAAAACCAGAGATTGAAATGAGCACAGATAAAGTTCCTTAAGCCAAATATGGAATAGACAAGAGCTACTCCTTGCTCAACGAAATGGATTCAACACCCCATATTAAACACCTAAGAATATACCTGACTAGGAAGTATCTTAAAACCCTTGGATTGCTATGTCTCCGAAAGAGAATCAAGCGTGTGTGCAGGGGCATAAACGCAGCAGTGATAGGATTGGAGAGGTTCGGTGAGCAAATGAAAACCCTTTGAAGTCATATTGCATGGTACCCATTCCACGGGTCTCAACTCTCCAGGTTTAAGGTATTCTTCCTTCAGCTAAAACATGCATGTGGAACCCAGAGTATGATCAACTGTGTGATCGGGAGACGTGTTCCAATATGTGTCAGTTTTCGTCCCCTGGTACTCGGGTGCAACATTCCAGACGCTTTACTAACACTCTCCCGACTTGGAGAGTCAGTGCCTTTAACCTCCTGTTTGGCCCAGTTTGCAATTTCTGTGGAAGATGAACAGGAATAGGGAGAACCAATGACAGACTAGATGGAGGTGTCTGGACGGGCAAATTTAACTCTCATTTCCCACCAGGAAGAGGAATTAACCAAAGGCTCAGCGTGCCGTGCCGGAACCAGATTAGGGCCTGAAGCCATCCTGCGGTGTTGCGGCCAGCTCACGAGAAAGCGAGTTGAAGAAAGGAGCTCAGGGGCACTGTAATTCACAAACCTGCAGAGTTATAAATGACAGCTATCGTCCAAAAATATACTGAAGTAAGGCTGCCAAGAGGACTTGAAAGCGGGGCAGAATTGCAGGAAACCGATTTCAGGAGGTAGACTGGAATTGCATTTAAAGCATAGGAAAAGAGGCAGAACGTCCACAATGATGCACTTGGCCAAAAAGGGCGTATGCGTTTTTTCCTGAATATATTCAGGAAAAAACGCATACGCCCTTTTTGGCCAACCAAGCAAGCTTGCAAAGGAAATCTGCACTACAATGAAGTCTCACTTCCCCCCGGTCAAAAGGGCCATCTGAAAAAAGTGTAAAATCCAGAAAGGCAGGACAGGCCATGGAGAACTGGGAGCCTTGTTATGCTGATGGGCGCGATGTAAATTGCCAACAGCCACTCGGGAGAAGTGTATGGTGTTTCCTGAAACATCTAAAAAACAAAGCAACAGAGCCTAGGGCACTTCCACTTATGGTCCTATAGCTTAGGGAAATTAAAATCAAAAAGACACAGCCACCCCAAAAGTTGGCACGGCTCTGTTTACAAGAACCTGGTTTACGGTACAAGTTCAATATCGCAGAAAGTGAAAAATGGATAAAGAAGTTGTGGTACTTACGTACAATGCAGTATCACTCAGCAATGAAATCTATGTCATCAGGCCCGTAGCAGCATAATGAGTGGATTCAGGTATGATGATTCTAACTGAAATAAGTCACACAGGAAAAGAAACATCATAAGATATCACTAATACACGGAATGTAACCTTGGCTACACAGGAACTGAATTACAAAACAGAACAGGGTCTCAAATTTAGAAACCCAACTTATGCTTGCTTAAGGGGAAAGGTGAGTTGGGGTGCTGCATAAAACCAGAGATTGAAATGAGCACAGATAAAGTTCCTTAAGCCAAATATGGAATAGACAAGAGCTACTCCTTGCTCAACGAAATGGACTCAACACCCCATATTAAATGCCTAAGAGTGTACCTGACTAGGAAGTATCTTAAAACCTATGGATTGCTATGTCTCTGAAAGAGAATCAAGCGTGTGTACAGGGGCATAAACGCAGCAGTGATAGGATTGGAGAGGTTCGGTGAGCAAATGAAGACCCTTTGAAGTCATATTGCATGGTACCCATTCCACGGGTCTCAACTCTCCAGGTTTAAGGTATTCTTCCTTCAGCTAAAACATGCATGTGGAACCCAGAGTATGATCAACCGTGTGATCGGGAGACGTGTTCCAATATGTGTCAGTTTTCGTCCCCTGGTACTCGGGTGCAACATTCCAGACGCTTTACTAACACTCTCCCGACTTGGAGAGTCAGTGCCTTTAACCTCCTGTTTGGCCCAGTTTGCAATTTCTGCGGAAGATGAACAGGAATAGGGAGAACCAATGAGAGACTAGCTGGAGGTGTCTGGACGGGCAAATTTAACTCTCATTTCCCACCAGGAAGAGGAATTAACCAAAGGCTCAGCGTGCCGTGCCGGAACCAGATTAGGGCCTGAAGCCATCCTGCGGTGTTGCGGCCAGCTCACGAGAAAGCGAGTTGAAGAAAGGAGCTCAGGGGCACTGTAATTCACAAACCTGCAGAGTTATAAATGACAGCTATCGTCCAAAAATATACTGAAGTAAGGCTGCCAAGAGGACTTGAAAGCGGGGCAGAATTGCAGGAAACCGATTTCAGGAGGTAGACTGGAATTGCATTTAAAGCATAGGAAAAGAGGCAGAACGTCCACAATGATGCACTTGGCCAAAAAGGGCGTATGCGTTTTTTCCTGAATATATTCAGGAAAAAACGCATACGCCCTTCTTGGCCAACCAAGCAAGCTTGCAAAGGAAATCTGCACTACAATGAAGTCTCACTTCCCCCCGGTCAAAAGGGCCATCTGAAAAAAGTGTAAAATCCAGAAAGGCAGGACAGGCCATGGAGAACTGGGAGCCTTGTTATGCTGATGGGCGGGATGTAAATTGCCAACAGCCACTCGGGAGAAGTGTATGGTGTTTCCTGAAACATCTAAAAAACAAAGCAACAGAGCCTAGGGCACTTCCACTTATGGTCCTATAGCTTAGGGAAATTAAAATCAAAAAGACACAGCCACCTCAAAGGTTGGGACGGCTCTGTTTACAAGAACCTGGTTTACGGTACAAGTTCAATATCGCAGAAAGTGAAAAATGGATAAAGAAGTTGTGGTACTTACGTACAATGCAGTATCACTCAGCAATGAAATCTATGTCATCAGGCCCGTAGCAGCATAATGAGTGGATTCAGGTATGATGATTCTAACTGAAATAAGTCACACAGGAAAAGAAACATCATAAGATATCACTAATACACGGAATGTAACCTTGGCTACACAGGAACTGAATTACAAAACAGAACAGGGTCTCAAATTTAGAAACCCAACTTATGCTTGCTTAAGGGGAAAGGTGAGTTGGGGTGCTGCATAAAACCAGAGATTGAAATGAGCACAGATAAAGTTCCTTAAGCCAAATATGGAATAGACAAGAGCTACTCCTTGCTCAACGAAATGGACTCAACACCCCATATTAAATGCCTAAGAGTGTACCTGACTAGGAAGTATCTTAAAACCTATGGATTGCTATGTCTCTGAAAGAGAATCAAGCGTGTGTACAGGGGCATAAACGCAGCAGTGATAGGATTGGAGAGGTTCGGTGAGCAAATGAAAACCCTTTGAAGTCATATTGCATGGTACCCATTCCACGGGTCTCAACTCTCCAGGTTTAAGGTATTCTTCCTTCAGCTAAAACATGCATGTGGAACCCAGAGTATGATCAACCGTGTGATCGGGAGACGTGTTCCAATATGTGTCAGTTTTCGTCCCCTGGTACTCGGGTGCAACATTCCAGACGCTTTACTAACACTCTCCCGACTTGGAGAGTCAGTGCCTTTAACCTCCTGTTTGGCCCAGTTTGCAATTTCTGCGGAAGATGAACAGGAATAGGGAGAACCAATGACAGACTAGCTGGAGGTGTCTGGACGGGCAAATTTAACTCTCATTTCCCACCAGGAAGAGGAATTAACCAAAGGCTCAGTGTGCCGTGCCGGAACCAGATTAGGGCCTGAAGCCATCCTGCGGTGTTGCGGCCAGCTCACGAGAAAGCGAGTTGAAGAAAGGAGCTCAGGGGCACTGTAATTCACAAACCTGCAGAGTTATAAATGACAGCTATCGTCCAAAAATATACTGAAGTAAGGCTGCCAAGAGGACTTGAAAGCGGGGCAGAATTGCAGGAAACCGATTTCAGGAGGTAGACTGGAATTGCATTTAAAGCATAGGAAAAGAGGCAGAACGTCCACAATGATGCACTTGGCCAAAAAGGGCGTATGCGTTTTTTCCTGAATATATTCAGGAAAAAACGCATACGCCCTTTTTGGCCAACCAAGCAAGCTTGCAAAGGAAATCTGCACTACAATGAAGTCTCACTTCCCCCCGGTCAAAAGGGCCATCTGAAGAAAGTGTAAAATCCAGAAAGGCAGGACAGGCCATGGAGAACTGGGAGCCTTGTTATGCTGATGGGCGGGATGTAAATTGCCAACAGCCACTCGGGAGAAGTGTATGGTGTTTCCTGAAACATCTAAAAAACAAAGCAACAGAGCCTAGGGCACTTCCACTTATGGTCCTATAGCTTAGGGAAATTAAAATCAAAAGACACAGCCACCCCAAAGGTTGGGACGGCTCTGTTTACAAGAACCTGGTTTACGGTACAAGTTCAATATCGCAGAAAGTGAAAAATGGATAAAGAAGTTGTGGTACTTACGTACAATGCAGTATCACTCAGCAATGAAATCTATGTCATCAGGCCCGTAGCAGCATAATGAGTGGATTCAGGTACGATGATTCTAACTGAAATAAGTCACACAGAAAAAGAAACATCATAAGATATCACTAATACACGGAATGTAAACTTGGCTACACAGGAACTGAATTACAAAACAGAACAGGGTCTCAAATTTAGAAACCCAACTTATGCTTGCTTAAGGGGAAAGGTGAGTTGGGGTGCTGCATAAAACCAGAGATTGAAATGAGCACAGATAAAGTTCCTTAAGCCAAATATGGAATAGACAAGAGCTACTCCTTGCTCAACGAAATGGACTCAACACCCCATATTAAATGCCTAAGAGTGTACCTGACTAGGAAGTATCTTAAAACCTATGGATTGCTATGTCTCTGAAAGAGAATCAAGTGTGTGTACAGGGGCATAAACGCAGCAGTGATAGGATTGGAGAGGTTCGGTGAGCAAATGAAGACCCTTTGAAGTCATATTGCATGGTACCCATTCCACGGGTCTCAACTCTCCAGGTTTAAGGTATTCTTCCTTCAGCTAAAACATGCATGTGGAACCCAGAGTATGATCAACCGTGTGATCGGGAGACGTGTTCCAATATGTCTCAGTTTTCGTCCCCTGGTACTCGGGTGCAACATTCCAGACGCTTTACTAACACTCTCCCGACTTGGAGAGTCAGTGCCTTTAACCTCCTGTTTGGCCCAGTTTGCAATTTCTGCGGAAGATGAACAGGAATAGGGAGAACCAATGACAGACTAGCTGGAGGTGTCTGGACGGGCAAATTTAACTCTCATTTCCCACCAGGAAGAGGAATTAACCAAAGGCTCAGCGTGCCGTGCCGGAACCAGATTAGGGCCTGAAGCCATCCTGCGGTGTTGCGGCCAGCTCACGAGAAAGCGAGTTGAAGAAAGGAGCTCAGGGGCACTGTAATTCACAAACCTGCAGAGTTATAAATGACAGCTATGGTCCAAAAATATACTGAAGTAAGGCTGCCAAGAGGACTTGAAAGCGGGGCAGAATTGCAGGAAACCGATTTCAGGAGGTAGACTGGAATTGCATTTAAAGCATAGGAAAAGAGGCAGAACGTCCACAATGATGCACTTGGCCAAAAAGGGCGTATGCGTTTTTTCCTGAATATATTCAGGAAAAAACGCATACGCCCTTTTTGGCCAACCAAGCAAGCTTGCAAAGGAAATCTGCACTACAATGAAGTCTCACTTCCCCCCGGTCAAAAGGGCCATCTGAAAAAAGTGTAAAATCCAGAAAGGCAGGACAGGCCATGGAGAACTGGGAGCCTTGTTATGCTGATGGGCGGGATGTAAATTGCCAACAGCCACTCGGGAGAAGTGTATGGTGTTTCCTGAAACATCTAAAAAACAAAGCAACAGAGCCTAGGGCACTTCCACTTATGGTCCTATAGCTTAGGGAAATTAAAATCAAAAGACACAGCCACCCCAAAGGTTGGGACGGCTCTGTTTACAAGAACCTGGTTTACGGTACAAGTTCAATATCGCAGAAAGTGAAAAATGGATAAAGAAGTTGTGGTACTTACGTACAATGCAGTATCACTCAGCAATGAAATCTATGTCATCAGGCCCGTAGCAGCATAATGAGTGGATTCAGGTACGATGATTCTAACTGAAATAAGTCACACAGAAAAAGAAACATCATAAGATATCACTAATACACGGAATGTAAACTTGGCTACACAGGAACTGAATTACAAAACAGAACAGGGTCTCAAATTTAGAAACCCAACTTATGCTTGCTTAAGGGGAAAGGTGAGTTGGGGTGCTGCATAAAACCAGAGATTGAAATGAGCACAGATAAAGTTCCTTAAGCCAAATATGGAATAGACAAGAGCTACTCCTTGCTCAACGAAATGGACTCAACACCCCATATTAAATGCCTAAGAGTGTACCTGACTAGGAAGTATCTTAAAACCTATGGATTGCTATGTCTCTGAAAGAGAATCAAGTGTGTGTACAGGGGCATAAACGCAGCAGTGATAGGATTGGAGAGGTTCGGTGAGCAAATGAAGACCCTTTGAAGTCATATTGCATGGTACCCATTCCACGGGTCTCAACTCTCCAGGTTTAAGGTATTCTTCCTTCAGCTAAAACATGCATGTGGAACCCAGAGTATGATCAACCGTGTGATCGGGAGACGTGTTCCAATATGTCTCAGTTTTCGTCCCCTGGTACTCGGGTGCAACATTCCAGACGCTTTACTAACACTCTCCCGACTTGGAGAGTCAGTGCCTTTAACCTCCTGTTTGGCCCAGTTTGCAATTTCTGCGGAAGATGAACAGGAATAGGGAGAACCAATGAGAGACTAGCTGGAGGTGTCTGGACGGGCAAATTTAACTCTCATTTCCCACCAGGAAGAGGAATTAACCAAAGGCTCAGCGTGCCGTGCCGGAACCAGATTAGGGCCTGAAGCCATCCTGCGGTGTTGCGGCCAGCTCACGAGAAAGCGAGTTGAAGAAAGGAGCTCAGGGGCACTGTAATTCACAAACCTGCAGAGTTATAAATGACAGCTATGGTCCAAAAATATACTGAAGTAAGGCTGCCAAGAGGACTTGAAAGCGGGGCAGAATTGCAGGAAACCGATTTCAGGAGGTAGACTGGAATTGCATTTAAAGCATAGGAAAAGAGGCAGAACGTCCACAATGATGCACTTGGCCAAAAAGGGCGTATGCGTTTTTTCCTGAATATATTCAGGAAAAAACGCATACGCCCTTTTTGGCCAACCAAGCAAGCTTGCAAAGGAAATCTGCACTACAATGAAGTCTCACTTCCCCCCGGTCAAAAGGGCCATCTGAAAAAAGTGTAAAATCCAGAAAGGCAGGACAGGCCATGGAGAACTGGGAGCCTTGTTATGCTGATGGGCGGGATGTAAATTGCCAACAGCCACTCGGGAGAAGTGTATGGTGTTTCCTGAAACATCTAAAAAACAAAGCAACAGAGCCTAGGGCACTTCCACTTATGGTCCTATAGCTTAGGGAAATTAAAATCAAAAGACACAGCCACCCCAAAGGTTGGGACGGCTCTGTTTACAAGAACCTGGTTTACGGTACAAGTTCAATATCGCAGAAAGTGAAAAATGGATAAAGAAGTTGTGGTACTTACGTACAATGCAGTATCACTCAGCAATGAAATCTATGTCATCAGGCCCGTAGCAGCATAATGAGTGGATTCAGGTACGATGATTCTAACTGAAATAAGTCACACAGAAAAAGAAACATCATAAGATATCACTAATACACGGAATGTAAACTTGGCTACACAGGAACTGAATTACAAAACAGAACAGGGTCTCAAATTTAGAAACCCAACTTATGCTTGCTTAAGGGGAAAGGTGAGTTGGGGTGCTGCATAAAACCAGAGATTGAAATGAGCACAGATAAAGTTCCTTAAGCCAAATATGGAATAGACAAGAGCTACTCCTTGCTCAACGAAATGGACTCAACACCCCATATTAAATGCCTAAGAGTGTACCTGACTAGGAAGTATCTTAAAACCTATGGATTGCTATGTCTCTGAAAGAGAATCAAGTGTGTGTACAGGGGCATAAACGCAGCAGTGATAGGATTGGAGAGGTTCGGTGAGCAAATGAAGACCCTTTGAAGTCATATTGCATGGTACCCATTCCACGGGTCTCAACTCTCCAGGTTTAAGGTATTCTTCCTTCAGCTAAAACATGCATGTGGAACCCAGAGTATGATCAACCGTGTGATCGGGAGACGTGTTCCAATATGTCTCAGTTTTCGTCCCCTGGTACTCGGGTGCAACATTCCAGACGCTTTACTAACACTCTCCCGACTTGGAGAGTCAGTGCCTTTAACCTCCTGTTTGGCCCAGTTTGCAATTTCTGCGGAAGATGAACAGGAATAGGGAGAACCAATGAGAGACTAGCTGGAGGTGTCTGGACGGGCAAATTTAACTCTCATTTCCCACCAGGAAGAGGAATTAACCAAAGGCTCAGCGTGCCGTGCCGGAACCAGATTAGGGCCTGAAGCCATCCTGCGGTGTTGCGGCCAGCTCACGAGAAAGCGAGTTGAAGAAAGGAGCTCAGGGGCACTGTAATTCACAAACCTGCAGAGTTATAAATGACAGCTATGGTCCAAAAATATACTGAAGTAAGGCTGCCAAGAGGACTTGAAAGCGGGGCAGAATTGCAGGAAACCGATTTCAGGAGGTAGACTGGAATTGCATTTAAAGCATAGGAAAAGAGGCAGAACGTCCACAATGATGCACTTGGCCAAAAAGGGCGTATGCGTTTTTTCCTGAATATATTCAGGAAAAAACGCATACGCCCTTTTTGGCCAACCAAGCAAGCTTGCAAAGGAAATCTGCACTACAATGAAGTCTCACTTCCCCCCGGTCAAAAGGGCCATCTGAAAAAAGTGTAAAATCCAGAAAGGCAGGACAGGCCATGGAGAACTGGGAGCCTTGTTATGCTGATGGGCGGGATGTAAATTGCCAACAGCCACTCGGGAGAAGTGTATGGTGTTTCCTGAAACATCTAAAAAACAAAGCAACAGAGCCTAGGGCACTTCCACTTATGGTCCTATAGCTTAGGGAAATTAAAATCAAAAGACACAGCCACCCCAAAGGTTGGGACGGCTCTGTTTACAAGAACCTGGTTTACGGTACAAGTTCAATATCGCAGAAAGTGAAAAATGGATAAAGAAGTTGTGGTACTTACGTACAATGCAGTATCACTCAGCAATGAAATCTATGTCATCAGGCCCGTAGCAGCATAATGAGTGGATTCAGGTACGATGATTCTAACTGAAATAAGTCACACAGAAAAAGAAACATCATAAGATATCACTAATACACGGAATGTAAACTTGGCTACACAGGAACTGAATTACAAAACAGAACAGGGTCTCAAATTTAGAAACCCAACTTATGCTTGCTTAAGGGGAAAGGTGAGTTGGGGTGCTGCATAAAACCAGAGATTGAAATGAGCACAGATAAAGTTCCTTAAGCCAAATATGGAATAGACAAGAGCTACTCCTTGCTCAACGAAATGGACTCAACACCCCATATTAAATGCCTAAGAGTGTACCTGACTAGGAAGTATCTTAAAACCTATGGATTGCTATGTCTCTGAAAGAGAATCAAGTGTGTGTACAGGGGCATAAACGCAGCAGTGATAGGATTGGAGAGGTTCGGTGAGCAAATGAAGACCCTTTGAAGTCATATTGCATGGTACCCATTCCACGGGTCTCAACTCTCCAGGTTTAAGGTATTCTTCCTTCAGCTAAAACATGCATGTGGAACCCAGAGTATGATCAACCGTGTGATCGGGAGACGTGTTCCAATATGTCTCAGTTTTCGTCCCCTGGTACTCGGGTGCAACATTCCAGACGCTTTACTAACACTCTCCCGACTTGGAGAGTCAGTGCCTTTAACCTCCTGTTTGGCCCAGTTTGCAATTTCTGCGGAAGATGAACAGGAATAGGGAGAACCAATGACAGACTAGCTGGAGGTGTCTGGACGGGCAAATTTAACTCTCATTTCCCACCAGGAAGAGGAATTAACCAAAGGCTCAGCGTGCCGTGCCGGAACCAGATTAGGGCCTGAAGCCATCCTGCGGTGTTGCGGCCAGCTCACGAGAAAGCGAGTTGAAGAAAGGAGCTCAGGGGCACTGTAATTCACAAACCTGCAGAGTTATAAATGACAGCTATGGTCCAAAAATATACTGAAGTAAGGCTGCCAAGAGGACTTGAAAGCGGGGCAGAATTGCAGGAAACCGATTTCAGGAGGTAGACTGGAATTGCATTTAAAGCATAGGAAAAGAGGCAGAACGTCCACAATGATGCACTTGGCCAAAAAGGGCGTATGCGTTTTTTCCTGAATATATTCAGGAAAAAACGCATACGCCCTTTTTGGCCAACCAAGCAAGCTTGCAAAGGAAATCTGCACTACAATGAAGTCTCACTTCCCCCCGGTCAAAAGGGCCATCTGAAGAAAGTGTAAAATCCAGAAAGGCAGGACAGGCCATGGAGAACTGGGAGCCTTGTTATGCTGATGGGCGGGATGTAAATTGCCAACAGCCACTCGGGAGAAGTGTATGGTGTTTCCTGAAACATCTAAAAAACAAAGCAACAGAGCCTAGGGCACTTCCACTTATGGTCCTATAGCTTAGGGAAATTAAAATCAAAAGACACAGCCACCCCAAAGGTTGGGACGGCTCTGTTTACAAGAACCTGGTTTACGGTACAAGTTCAATATCGCAGAAAGTGAAAAATGGATAAAGAAGTTGTGGTACTTACGTACAATGCAGTATCACTCAGCAATGAAATCTATGTCATCAGGCCCGTAGCAGCATAATGAGTGGATTCAGGTACGATGATTCTAACTGAAATAAGTCACACAGAAAAAGAAACATCATAAGATATCACTAATACACGGAATGTAAACTTGGCTACACAGGAACTGAATTACAAAACAGAACAGGGTCTCAAATTTAGAAACCCAACTTATGCTTGCTTAAGGGGAAAGGTGAGTTGGGGTGCTGCATAAAACCAGAGATTGAAATGAGCACAGATAAAGTTCCTTAAGCCAAATATGGAATAGACAAGAGCTACTCCTTGCTCAACGAAATGGACTCAACACCCCATATTAAATGCCTAAGAGTGTACCTGACTAGGAAGTATCTTAAAACCTATGGATTGCTATGTCTCTGAAAGAGAATCAAGTGTGTGTACAGGGGCATAAACGCAGCAGTGATAGGATTGGAGAGGTTCGGTGAGCAAATGAAGACCCTTTGAAGTCATATTGCATGGTACCCATTCCACGGGTCTCAACTCTCCAGGTTTAAGGTATTCTTCCTTCAGCTAAAACATGCATGTGGAACCCAGAGTATGATCAACCGTGTGATCGGGAGACGTGTTCCAATATGTCTCAGTTTTCGTCCCCTGGTACTCGGGTGCAACATTCCAGACGCTTTACTAACACTCTCCCGACTTGGAGAGTCAGTGCCTTTAACCTCCTGTTTGGCCCACTTTGCAATTTCTGCGGAAGATGAACAGGAATAGGGAGAACCAATGACAGACTAGCTGGAGGTGTCTGGACGGGCAAATTTAACTCTCATTTCCCACCAGGAAGAGGAATTAACCAAAGGCTCAGCGTGCCGTGCCGGAACCAGATTAGGGCCTGAAGCCATCCTGCGGTGTTGCGGCCAGCTCACGAGAAAGCGAGTTGAAGAAAGGAGCTCAGGGGCACTGTAATTCACAAACCTGCAGAGTTATAAATGACAGCTATGGTCCAAAAATATACTGAAGTAAGGCTGCCAAGAGGACTTGAAAGCGGGGCAGAATTGCAGGAAACCGATTTCAGGAGGTAGACTGGAATTGCATTTAAAGCATAGGAAAAGAGGCAGAACGTCCACAATGATGCACTTGGCCAAAAAGGGCGTATGCGTTTTTTCCTGAATATATTCAGGAAAAAACGCATACGCCCTTTTTGGCCAACCAAGCAAGCTTGCAAAGGAAATCTGCACTACAATGAAGTCTCACTTCCCCCCGGTCAAAAGGGCCATCTGAAAAAAGTGTAAAATCCAGAAAGGCAGGACAGGCCATGGAGAACTGGGAGCCTTGTTATGCTGATGGGCGGGATGTAAATTGCCAACAGCCACTCGGGAGAAGTGTATGGTGTTTCCTGAAACATCTAAAAAACAAAGCAACAGAGCCTAGGGCACTTCCACTTATGGTCCTATAGCTTAGGGAAATTAAAATCAAAAGACACAGCCACCCCAAAGGTTGGGACGGCTCTGTTTACAAGAACCTGGTTTACGGTACAAGTTCAATATCGCAGAAAGTGAAAAATGGATAAAGAAGTTGTGGTACTTACGTACAATGCAGTATCACTCAGCAATGAAATCTATGTCATCAGGCCCGTAGCAGCATAATGAGTGGATTCAGGTACGATGATTCTAACTGAAATAAGTCACACAGAAAAAGAAACATCATAAGATATCACTAATACACGGAATGTAAACTTGGCTACACAGGAACTGAATTACAAAACAGAACAGGGTCTCAAATTTAGAAACCCAACTTATGCTTGCTTAAGGGGAAAGGTGAGTTGGGGTGCTGCATAAAACCAGAGATTGAAATGAGCACAGATAAAGTTCCTTAAGCCAAATATGGAATAGACAAGAGCTACTCCTTGCTCAACGAAATGGACTCAACACCCCATATTAAATGCCTAAGAGTGTACCTGACTAGGAAGTATCTTAAAACCTATGGATTGCTATGTCTCTGAAAGAGAATCAAGTGTGTGTACAGGGGCATAAACGCAGCAGTGATAGGATTGGAGAGGTTCGGTGAGCAAATGAAGACCCTTTGAAGTCATATTGCATGGTACCCATTCCACGGGTCTCAACTCTCCAGGTTTAAGGTATTCTTCCTTCAGCTAAAACATGCATGTGGAACCCAGAGTATGATCAACCGTGTGATCGGGAGACGTGTTCCAATATGTCTCAGTTTTCGTCCCCTGGTACTCGGTGCAACATTCCAGACGCTTTACTAACACTCTCCCGACTTGGAGAGTCAGTGCCTTTAACCTCCTGTTTTGGCCCAGTTTGCAATTTCTGCGGAAGATGAACAGGAATAGGGAGAACCAATGACAGACTAGCTGGAGGTGTCTGGACGGGCAAATTTAACTCTCATTTCCCACCAGGAAGAGGAATTAACCAAAGGCTCAGCGTGCCGTGCCGGAACCAGATTAGGGCCTGAAGCCATCCTGCGGTGTTGCGGCCAGCTCACGAGAAAGCGAGTTGAAGAAAGGAGCTCAGGGGCACTGTAATTCACAAACCTGCAGAGTTATAAATGACAGCTATGGTCCAAAAATATACTGAAGTAAGGCTGCCAAGAGGACTTGAAAGCGGGGCAGAATTGCAGGAAACGATTTCAGGAGGTAGGCTGGAATTGCATTTAAAGCATAGGAAAAGAGGCAGAACGTCCACAATGATGCACTTGGCCAAAAAGGGCGTATGCGTTTTTTCCTGAATATATTCAGGAAAAAACGCATACGCCCTTTTTGGCCCAACCAAGCAAGCTTGCAAAGGAAATCTGCACTACAATGAAGTCTCACTTCCCCCCGGTCAAAAGGGCCATCTGAAGAAAGTGTAAAATCCAGAAAGGCAGGACAGGCCATGGAGAACTGGGAGCCTTGTTATGCTGATGGGGCGGGATGTAAATTGCCAACAGCCACTCGGGAGAAGTGTATGGTGTTTCCTGAAACATCTAAAAAACAAAGCAACAGAGCCTAGGGCACTTCCACTTATGGTCCTATAGCTTAGGGAAATTAAAATCAAAAGACACAGCCACCCCAAAGGTTGGGACGGCTCTGTTTACAAGAACCTGGTTTACGGTACAAGTTCAATATCGCAGAAAGTGAAAAATGGATAAAGAAGTTGTGGTACTTACGTACAATGCAGTATCACTCAGCAATGAAATCTATGTCATCAGGCCCGTAGCAGCATAATGAGTGGATTCAGGTACGATGATTCTAACTGAAATAAGTCACACAGAAAAAGAAACATCATAAGATATCACTAATACACGGAATGTAAACTTGGCTACACAGGAACTGAATTACAAAACAGAACAGGGTCTCAAATTTAGAAACCCAACTTATGCTTGCTTAAGGGGAAAGGTGAGTTGGGGTGCTGCATAAAACCAGAGATTGAAATGAGCACAGATAAAGTTCCTTAAGCCAAATATGGAATAGACAAGAGCTACTCCTTGCTCAACGAAATGGACTCAACACCCCATATTAAATGCCTAAGAGTGTACCTGACTAGGAAGTATCTTAAAACCTATGGATTGCTATGTCTCTGAAAGAGAATCAAGTGTGTGTACAGGGGCATAAACGCAGCAGTGATAGGATTGGAGAGGTTCGGTGAGCAAATGAAGACCCTTTGAAGTCATATTGCATGGTACCCATTCCACGGGTCTCAACTCTCCAGGTTTAAGGTATTCTTCCTTCAGCTAAAACATGCATGTGGAACCCAGAGTATGATCAACCGTGTGATCGGGAGACGTGTTCCAATATGTCTCAGTTTTCGTCCCCTGGTACTCGGGTGCAACATTCCAGACGCTTTACTAACACTCTCCCGACTTGGAGAGTCAGTGCCTTTAACCTCCTGTTTGGCCCAGTTTGCAATTTCTGCGGAAGATGAACAGGAATAGGGAGGAACCAATGACAGACTAGCTGGAGGTGTCTGGACGGGCAAATTTAACTCTCATTTCCACCAGGAAGAGGAATTAACCAAAGGCTCAGCGTGCCGTGCCGGAACCAGATTAGGGCCTGAAGCCATCCTGCGGTGTTGCGGCCAGCTCACGAGAAAGCGAGTTGAAGAAAGGAGCTCAGGGGCACTGTAATTCACAAACCTGCAGAGTTATAAATGACAGCTATCGTCCAAAAATATACTGAAGTAGGCTGCCAAGAGGACTTGAAAGCGGGGCAGAATTGCAGGAAACCGATTTCAGGAGGTAGACTGGAATTGCATTTAAAGCATAGGAAAAGAGGCAGAACGTCCACAATGATGCACTTGGCCAAAAAGGGCGTATGCGTTTTTTCCTGAATATATTCAGGAAAAAACGCATACGCCCTTTTTGGCCAACCAAGCAAGCTTGCAAAGGAAATCTGCACTACAATGAAGTCTCACTTCCCCCCGGTCAAAAGGGCCATCTGAAAAAAGTGTAAAATCCAGAAAGGCAGGACAGGCCATGGAGAACTGGGAGCCTTGTTATGCTGATGGGCGGGATGTAAATTGCCAACAGCCACTCGGGAGAAGTGTATGGTGTTTCCTGAAACATCTAAAAAACAAAGCAACAGAGCCTAGGGCACTTCCACTTATGGTCCTATAGCTTAGGGAAATTAAAATCAAAAGACACAGCCACCCCAAAGGTTGGGACGGCTCTGTTTACAAGAACCTGGTTTACGGTACAAGTTCAATATCGCAGAAAGTGAAAAATGGATAAAGAAGTTGTGGTACTTACGTACAATGCAGTATCACTCAGCAATGAAATCTATGTCATCAGGCCCGTAGCAGCATAATGAGTGGATTCAGGTACGATGATTCTAACTGAAATAAGTCACACAGAAAAAGAAACATCATAAGATATCACTAATACACGGAATGTAAACTTGGCTACACAGGAACTGAATTACAAAACAGAACAGGGTCTCAAATTTAGAAACCCAACTTATGCTTGCTTAAGGGGAAAGGTGAGTTGGGGTGCTGCATAAAACCAGAGATTGAAATGAGCACAGATAACGTTCCTTAAGCCAAATATGGAATAGACAAGAGCTACTCCTTGCTCAACGAAATGGACTCAACACCCCATATTAAATGACTAAGAGTGTACCTGACTAGGAAGTATCTTAAAACCTATGGATTGCTATGTCTCTGAAAGAGAATCAAGCGTGTGTACAGGGGCATAAACGCAGCAGTGATAGGATTGGAGAGGTTCGGTGAGCAAATGAAGACCCTTTGAAGTCATATTGCATGGTACCCATTCCACGGGTCTCAACTCTCCAGGTTTAAGGTATTCTTCCTTCAGCTAAAACATGCATGTGGAACCCAGAGTATGATCAACCGTGTGATCGGGAGACGTGTTCCAATATGTCTCAGTTTTCGTCCCTGGTACTCGGGTGCAACATTCCAGACGCTTTACTAACACTCTCCCGACTTGGAGAGTCAGTGCCTTTAACCTCCTGTTTGGCCCAGTTTGCAATTTCTGCGGAAGATGAACAGGAATAGGGAGAGCAAACCAATGACAGACTAGCTGGAGGTGTCTGGACGGGCAAATTTAACTCTCATTTCCCACCAGGAAGAGGAATTAACCAAAGGCTCAGCGTGCCGTGCCGGAACCAGATTAGGGCCTGAAGCATCCTGCGGTGTTGCGGCAGCTCACGAGAAAGCGAGTTGAAGAAAGGAGCTCAGGGGCACTGTAATTCACAAACCTGCAGAGTTATAAATGACAGCTATCGTCCAAAAATATACTGAAGTAAGGCTGCCAAGAGGACTTGAAAGCGGGGCAGAATTGCAGGAAACCGATTTCAGGAGGTAGACTGGAATTGCATTTAAAGCATAGGAAAAGAGGCAGAACGTCCACAATGATGCACTTGGCCAAAAAGGGCGTATGCGTTTTTTCCTGAATATATTCAGGAAAAAACGCATACGCCCTTTTTGGCCAACCAAGCAAGCTTGCAAAGGAAATCTGCACTACAATGAAGTCTCACTTCCCCCCGGTCAAAAGGGCCATCTGAAAAAAGTGTAAAATCCAGAAAGGCAGGACAGGCCATGGAGAACTGGGAGCCTTGTTATGCTGATGGGCGGGATGTAAATTGCCAACAGCCACTCGGGAGAAGTGTATGGTGGTTTCCTGAAACATCTAAAAAACAAAGCAACAGAGCCTAGGACACTTCCACTTATGGTCCTATAGCTTAGGGAAATTAAAATCAAAAAGACACCGCCACCCAAAAGGTTGGGACGGCTCTGTTTACAAGAACCTGGTTTACGGTACAAGTTCAATATCGCAGAAAGTGAAAAATGGATAAAGAAGTTGTGGCACTTACGTACAATGCAGTATCACTCAGCAATGAAATCTATGTCATCAGGCCCGTAGCAGCATAATGAGTGGATTCAGGTACGATGATTCTAACTGAAATAAGTCACACAGAAAAAGAAACATCATAAGATATCACTAATACACGGAATGTAAACTTGGCTACACAGGAACTGAATTCCAAAACAGAACAGGGTCTCAAATTTAGAAACCCAACTTATGCTTGCTTAAGGGGAAAGGTGAGTTGGGGTGCTGCATAAAACCAGAGATTGAAATGAGCACAGATAAAGTTCCTTAAGCCAAATATGGAATAGACAAGAGCTACTCCTTGCTCAACGAAATGGACTCAACACCCCATATTAAATGCCTAAGAGTGTACCTGACTAGGAAGTATCTTAAAACCTATGGATTGCTATGTCTCTGAAAGAGAATCAAGCGTGTGTACAGGGGCATAAACGCAGCAGTGATAGGATTGGAGAGGTTCGGTGAGCAAATGAAGACCCTTTGAAGTCATATTGCATGGTACCCATTCCACGGGTCTCAACTCTCCAGGTTTAAGGTATTCTTCCTTCAGCTAAAACATGCATGTGGAACCCAGAGTATGATCAACCGTGTGATCGGGAGACGTGTTCCAATATGTGTCAGTTTTCGTCCCCTGGTACTCAGGTTCAACATGCCAGACGCTTTACTAACACTCTCCCGACTTGGAGAGTCAGTGCCTTTAACCTCCTGTTTGGCCCAGTTTGCAATTTCTGCGGAAGATGAACAGGAATAGGGAGAACCAATGACAGACTAGCTGGAGGAGTCTGGACCGGCAAATTTAACTCTCATTTCCCACCAGGAAGAGGAATTAACCAAAGGCTCAGCGTGCCGTGCCGGAACCAGATTAGGGCCTGAAGCCATCCTGCGGTGTTGCGGCCAGCTCACGAGAAAGCGAGTTGAAGAAAGGAGCTCAGGGGCACTGTAATTCACAAACCTGCAGAGTTATAAATGACAGCTATCGTCCAAAAATATACTGAAGTAAGGCTGCCAAGAGGACTTGAAAGCGGGGCAGAATTGCAGGAAACCGATTTCAGGAGGTAGACTGGAATTGCATTTAAAGCATAGGAAAAGAGGCAGAACGTCCACAATGATGCACTTGGCCAAAAAGGGCGTATGCGTTTTTTCCTGAATATATTCAGGAAAAAACGCATACGCCCTTTTTGGCCAACCAAGCAAGCTTGCAAAGGAAATCTGCACTACAATGAAGTCTCACTTCCCCCCGGTCAAAAGGGCCATCTGAAAAAAGTGTAAAATCCAGAAAGGCAGGACAGGCCATGGAGAACTGGGAGCCTTGTTATGCTGATGGGCGGGATGTAAATTGCCAACAGCCACTCGGGAGAAGTGTATGGTGTTTCCTGAAACATCTAAAAAACAAAGCAACAGAGCCTAGGACACTTCCACTTATGGTCCTATAGCTTAGGGAAATTAAAATCAAAAAGACACCGCCACCCAAAAGGTTGGGACGGCTCTGTTTACAAGAACCTGGTTTACGGTACAAGTTCAATATCGCAGAAAGTGAAAAATGGATAAAGAAGTTGTGGCACTTACGTACAATGCAGTATCACTCAGCAATGAAATCTATGTCATCAGGCCCGTAGCAGCATAATGAGTGGATTCAGGTACGATGATTCTAACTGAAATAAGTCACACAGAAAAAGAAACATCATAAGATATCACTAATACACGGAATGTAAACTTGGCTACACAGGAACTGAATTACAAAACAGAACAGGGTCTCAAATTTAGAAACCCAACTTATGCTTGCTTAAGGGGAAAGGTGAGTTGGGGTGCTGCATAAAACCAGAGATTGAAATGAGCACAGATAAAGTTCCTTAAGCCAAATATGGAATAGACAAGAGCTACTCCTTGCTCAACGAAATGGACTCAACACCCCATATTAAATGCCTAAGAGTGTACCTGACTAGGAAGTATCTTAAAACCTATGGATTACTATGTCTCTGAAAGAGAATCAAGTGTGTGTACAGGGGCATAAACGCAGCAGTGATAGGATTGGAGAGGTTCGGTGAGCAAATGAAGACCCTTTGAAGTCATATTGCATGGTACCCATTCCACGGGTCTCAACTCTCCAGGTTTAAGGTATTCTTCCTTCAGCTAAAACATGCATGTGGAACCCAGAGTATGATCAACCGTGTGATCGGGAGACGTGTTCCAATATGTCTCAGTTTTCGTCCCCTGGTACTCAGGTGCAACATGCCAGACGCTTTACTAACACTCTCCCGACTTGGAGAGTCAGTGCCTTTAACCTCCTGTTTGGCCCAGTTTGCAATTTCTGCGGAAGATGAACAGGAATAGGGAGAACCAATGACAGACTAGCTGGAGGAGTCTGGACCGGCAAATTTAACTCTCATTTCCCACCAGGAAGAGGAATTAACCAAAGGCTCAGCGTGCCGTGCCGGAACCAGATTAGGGCCTGAAGCCATCCTGCGGTGTTGCGGCCAGCTCACGAGAAAGCGAGTTGAAGAAAGGAGCTCAGGGGCACTGTAATTCACAAACCTGCAGAGTTATAAATGACAGCTATCGTCCAAAAATATACTGAAGTAAGGCTGCCAAGAGGACTTGAAAGCGGGGCAGAATTGCAGGAAACCGATTTCAGGAGGTAGACTGGAATTGCATTTAAAGCATAGGAAAAGAGGCAGAACGTCCACAATGATGCACTTGGCCAAAAAGGGCGTATGCGTTTTTTCCTGAATATATTCAGGAAAAAACGCATACGCCCTTTTTGGCCAACCAAGCAAGCTTGCAAAGGAAATCTGCACTACAATGAAGTCTCACTTCCCCCCGGTCAAAAGGGCCATCTGAAAAAAGTGTAAAATCCAGAAAGGCAGGACAGGCCATGGAGAACTGGGAGCCTTGTTATGCTGATGGGCGGGATGTAAATTGCCAACAGCCACTCGGGAGAAGTGTATGGTGTTTCCTGAAACATCTAAAAAACAAAGCAACAGAGCCTAGGGCACTTCCACTTATGGTCCTATAGCTTAGGGAAATTAAAATCAAAAGACACAGCCACCCCAAAGGTTGGGACGGCTCTGTTTACAAGAACCTGGTTTACGGTACAAGTTCAATATCGCAGAAAGTGAAAAATGGATAAAGAAGTTGTGGTACTTACGTACAATGCAGTATCACTCAGCAATGAAATCTATGTCATCAGGCCCGTAGCAGCATAATGAGTGGATTCAGGTACGATGATTCCAACTGAAATAAGTCACACAGGAAAAGAAACATCATAAGATATCACTAATACACGGAATGTAACCTTGGCTACACAGGAACTGAATTACAAAACAGAACAGGGTCTCAAATTTAGAAACCCAACTTATGCTTGCTTAAGGGGAAAGGTGAGTTGGGGTGCTGCATAAAACCAGAGATTGAAATGAGCACAGATAAAGTTCCTTAAGCCAAATATGGAATAGACAAGAGCTACTCCTTGCTCAACGAAATGGACTCAACACCCCATATTAAATGCCTAAGAGTGTACCTGACTAGGAAGTATCTTAAAACCTATGGATTGCTATTTCTCTGAAAGAGAATCAAGTGTGTGTACAGGGGCATAAACGCAGCAGTGATAGGATTGGAGAGGTTCGGTGAGCAAATGAAGACCCTTTGAAGTCATATTGCATGGTACCCATTCCACGGGTCTCAACTCTCCAGGTTTAAGGTATTCTTCCTTCAGCTAAAACATGCATGTGGAACCCAGAGTATGATCAACCGTGTGATCAGGAGACGTGTTCCAATATGTCTCAGTTTTCGTCCCCTGGTACTCGGGTGCAACATGCCAGACGCTTTACTAACACTCTCCCGACTTGGAGAGTCAGTGCCTTTAACCTCCTGTTTGGCCCAGTTTGCAATTTCTGCGGAAGATGAACAGGAATAGGGAGAACCAATGACAGACTAGCTGGAGGTGTCTGGACGGGCAAATTTAACTCTCATTTCCCACCAGGAAGAGGAATTAACCAAAGGCTCAGCGTGCCGTGCCGCAACCAGATTAGGGCCTGAAGCCATCCTGCGGTGTTGCGGCCAGCTCACGAGAAAGCGAGTTGAAGAAAGGAGCTCAGGGGCACTGTAATTCACAAACCTGCAGAGTTATAAATGACAGCTATCGTCCAAAAATATACTGAAGTAAGGCTGCCAAGAGGACTTGAAAGCGGGGCAGAATTGCAGGAAACCGATTTCAGGAGGTAGACTGGAATTGCATTTAAAGCATAGGAAAAGAGGCAGAACGTCCACAATGATGCACTTGGCCAAAAAGGGCGTATGCGTTTTTTCCTGAATATATTCAGGAAAAAACGCATACGCCCTTTTTGGCCAACCAAGCAAGCTTGCAAAGGAAATCTGCACTACAATGAAGTCTCACTTCCCCCCGGTCAAAAGGGCCATCTGAAAAAAGTGTAAAATCCAGAAAGGCAGGACAGGCCATGGAGAACTGGGAGCCTTGTTATGCTGATGGGCGGGATGTAAATTGCCAACAGCCACTCGGGAGAAGTGTATGGTGTTTCCTGAAACATCTAAAAAACAAAGCAACAGAGCCTAGGACACTTCCACTTATGGTCCTATAGCTTAGGGAAATTAAAATCAAAAAGACACAGCCACCCAAAAGGTTGGGACGGCTCTGTTTACAAGAACCTGGTTTACGGTACAAGTTCAATATCGCAGAAAGTGAAAAATGGATAAAGAAGTTGTGGCACTTACGTACAATGCAGTATCACTCAGCAATGAAATCTATGTCATCAGGCCCGTAGCAGCATAATGAGTGGATTCAGGTACGATGATTCTAACTGAAATAAGTCACACAGAAAAAGAAACATCATAAGATATCACTAATACACGGAATGTAAACTTGGCTACACAGGAACTGAATTACAAAACAGAACAGGGTCTCAAATTTAGAAACCCAACTTATGCTTGCTTAAGGGGAAAGGTGAGTTGGGCTGCTGCATAAAACCAGAGATTGAAATGAGCACAGATAAAGTTCCTTAAGCCAAATATGGAATAGACAAGAGCTACTCCTTGCTCAACGAAATGGACTCAACACCCCATATTAAATGCCTAAGAGTGTACCTGACTAGGAAGTATCTTAAAACCTATGGATTGCTATGTCTCTGAAAGAGAATCAAGTGTGTGTACAGGGGCATAAACGCAGCAGTGATAGGATTGGAGAGGTTCGGTGAGCAAATGAAGACCCTTTGAAGTCATATTGCATGGTACCCATTCCACGGGTCTCAACTCTCCAGGTTTAAGGTATTCTTCCTTCAGCTAAAACATGCATGTGGAACCCAGAGTATGATCAACCGTGTGATCGGGAGACGTGTTCCAATATGTGTCAGTTTTCGTCCCCTGGTACTCAGGTGCAACATGCCAGACGCTTTACTAACACTCTCCCGACTTGGAGAGTCAGTGCCTTTAACCTCCTGTTTGGCCCAGTTTGCAATTTCTGCGGAAGATGAACAGGAATAGGGAGAACCAATGACAGACTAGCTGGAGGTGTCTGGACCGGCAAATTTAACTCTCATTTCCCACCAGGAAGAGGAATTAACCAAAGGCTCAGCGTGCCGTGCCGGAACCAGATTAGGGCCTGAAGCCATCCTGCGGTGTTGCGGCCAGCTCACGAGAAAGCGAGTTGAAGAAAGGAGCTCAGGGGCACTGTAATTCACAAACCTGCAGAGTTATAAATGACAGCTATGGTCCAAAAATATACTGAAGTAAGGCTGCCAAGAGGACTTGAAAGCGGGGCAGAATTGCAGGAAACCGATTTCAGGAGGTAGACTGGAATTGCATTTAAAGCATAGGAAAAGAGGCAGAACGTCCACAATGATGCACTTGGCCAAAAAGGGCGTATGCGTTTTTTCCTGAATATATTCAGGAAAAAACGCATACGCCCTTTTTGGCCAACCAAGCAAGCTTGCAAAGGAAATCTGCACTACAATGAAGTCTCACTTCCCCCCGGTCAAAAGGGCCATCTGAAAAAAGTGTAAAATCCAGAAAGGCAGGACAGGCCATGGAGAACTGGGAGCCTTGTTATGCTGATGGGCGGGATGTAAATTGCCAACAGCCACTCGGGAGAAGTGTATGGTGTTTCCTGAAACATCTAAAAAACAAAGCAACAGAGCCTAGGGCACTTCCACTTATGGTCCTATAGCTTAGGGAAATTAAAATCAAAAGACACAGCCACCCCAAAGGTTGGGACGGCTCTGTTTACAAGAACCTGGTTTACGGTACAAGTTCAATATCGCAGAAAGTGAAAAATGGATAAAGAAGTTGTGGTACTTACGTACAATGCAGTATCACTCAGCAATGAAATCTATGTCATCAGGCCCGTAGCAGCATAATGAGTGGATTCAGGTACGATGATTCCAACTGAAATAAGTCACACAGGAAAAGAAACATCATAAGATATCACTAATACACGGAATGTAACCTTGGCTACACAGGAACTGAATTACAAAACAGAACAGGGTCTCAAATTTAGAAACCCAACTTATGCTTGCTTAAGGGGAAAGGTGAGTTGGGGTGCTGCATAAAACCAGAGATTGAAATGAGCACAGATAAAGTTCCTTAAGCCAAATATGGAATAGACAAGAGCTACTCCTTGCTCAACGAAATGGACTCAACACCCCATATTAAATGCCTAAGAGTGTACCTGACTAGGAAGTATCTTAAAACCTATGGATTGCTATTTCTCTGAAAGAGAATCAAGTGTGTGTACAGGGGCATAAACGCAGCAGTGATAGGATTGGAGAGGTTCGGTGAGCAAATGAAGACCCTTTGAAGTCATATTGCATGGTACCCATTCCACGGGTCTCAACTCTCCAGGTTTAAGGTATTCTTCCTTCAGCTAAAACATGCATGTGGAACCCAGAGTATGATCAACCGTGTGAGCGGGAGACGTGTTCCAATATGTCTCAGTTTTCGTCCCCTGGTACTCGGGTGCAACATGCCAGACGCTTTACTAACACTCTCCCGACTTGGAGAGTCAGTGCCTTTAACCTCCTGTTTGGCCCAGTTTGCAATTTCTGCGGAAGATGAACAGGAATAGGGAGAACCAATGACAGACTAGCTGGAGGTGTCTGGACGGGCAAATTTAACTCTCATTTCCCACCAGGAAGAGGAATTAACCAAAGGCTCAGCGTGCCGTGCCGGAACCAGATTAGGGCCTGAAGCCATCCTGCGGTGTTGCGGCCAGCTCACGAGAAAGCGAGTTGAAGAAAGGAGCTCAGGGGCACTGTAATTCACAAACCTGCAGAGTTATAAATGACAGCTATCGTCCAAAAATATACTGAAGTAAGGCTGCCAAGAGGACTTGAAAGCGGGGCAGAATTGCAGGAAACCGATTTCAGGAGGTAGACTGGAATTGCATTTAAAGCATAGGAAAAGAGGCAGAACGTCCACAATGATGCACTTGGCCAAAAAGGGCGTATGCGTTTTTTCCTGAATATATTCAGGAAAAAACGCATACGCCCTTTTTGGCCAACCAAGCAAGCTTGCAAAGGAAATCTGCACTACAATGAAGTCTCACTTCCCCCCGGTCAAAAGGGCCATCTGAAAAAAGTGTAAAATCCAGAAAGGCAGGACAGGCCATGGAGAACTGGGAGCCTTGTTATGCTGATGGGCGGGATGTAAATTGCCAACAGCCACTCGGGAGAAGTGTATGGTGTTTCCTGAAACATCTAAAAAACAAAGCAACAGAGCCTAGGACACTTCCACTTATGGTCCTATAGCTTAGGGAAATTAAAATCAAAAAGACACCGCCACCCAAAAGGTTGGGACGGCTCTGTTTACAAGAACCTGGTTTACGGTACAAGTTCAATATCGCAGAAAGTGAAAAATGGATAAAGAAGTTGTGGCACTTACGTACAATGCAGTATCACTCAGCAATGAAATCTATGTCATCAGGCCCGTAGCAGCATAATGAGTGGATTCAGGTACGATGATTCTAACTGAAATAAGTCACACAGAAAAAGAAACATCATAAGATATCACTAATACACGGAATGTAAACTTGGCTACACAGGAACTGAATTACAAAACAGAACAGGGTCTCAAATTTAGAAACCCAACTTATGCTTGCTTAAGGGGAAAGGTGAGTTGGGGTGCTGCATAAAACCAGAGATTGAAATGAGCACAGATAAAGTTCCTTAAGCCAAATATGGAATAGACAAGAGCTACTCCTTGCTCAACGAAATGGACTCAACACCCCATATTAAATGCCTAAGAGTGTACCTGACTAGGAAGTATCTTAAAACCTATGGATTGCTATGTCTCTGAAAGAGAATCAAGTGTGTGTACAGGGGCATAAACGCAGCAGTGATAGGATTGGAGAGGTTCGGTGAGCAAATGAAGACCCTTTGAAGTCATATTGCATGGTACCCATTCCACGGGTCTCAACTCTCCAGGTTTAAGGTATTCTTCCTTCAGCTAAAACATGCATGTGGAACCCAGAGTATGATCAACCGTGTGATCGGGAGACGTGTTCCAATATGTGTCAGTTTTCGTCCCCTGGTACTCAGGTGCAACATGCCAGACGCTTTACTAACACTCTCCCGACTTGGAGAGTCAGTGTCTTTAACCTCCTGTTTGGCCCAGTTTGCAATTTCTGCGGAAGATGAACAGGAATAGGGAGAACCAATGACAGACTAGCTGGAGGAGTCTGGACCGGCAAATTTAACTCTCATTTCCCACCAGGAAGAGGAATTAACCAAAGGCTCAGCGTGCCGTGCCGGAACCAGATTAGGGCCTGAAGCCATCCTGCGGTGTTGCGGCCAGCTCACGAGAAAGCGAGTTGAAGAAAGGAGCTCAGGGGCACTGTAATTCACAAACCTGCAGAGTTATAAATGACAGCTATGGTCCAAAAATATACTGAAGTAAGGCTGCCAAGAGGACTTGAAAGCGGGGCAGAATTGCAGGAAACCGATTTCAGGAGGTAGACTGGAATTGCATTTAAAGCATAGGAAAAGAGGCAGAACGTCCACAATGATGCACTTGGCCAAAAAGGGCGTATGCGTTTTTTCCTGAATATATTCAGGAAAAAACGCATACGCCCTTTTTGGCCAACCAAGCAAGCTTGCAAAGGAAATCTGCACTACAATGAAGTCTCACTTCCCCCCGGTCAAAAGGGCCATCTGAAAAAAGTGTAAAATCCAGAAAGGCAGGACAGGCCATGGAGAACTGGGAGCCTTGTTATGCTGATGGGCGGGATGTAAATTGCCAACAGCCACTCGGGAGAAGTGTATGGTGTTTCCTGAAACATCTAAAAAACAAAGCAACAGAGCCTAGGGCACTTCCACTTATGGTCCTATAGCTTAGGGAAATTAAAATCAAAAGACACAGCCACCCCAAAGGTTGGGACGGCTCTGTTTACAAGAACCTGGTTTACGGTACAAGTTCAATATCGCAGAAAGTGAAAAATGGATAAAGAAGTTGTGGTACTTACGTACAATGCAGTATCACTCAGCAATGAAATCTATGTCATCAGGCCCGTAGCAGCATAATGAGTGGATTCAGGTACGATGATTCCAACTGAAATAAGTCACACAGGAAAAGAAACATCATAAGATATCACTAATACACGGAATGTAACCTTGGCTACACAGGAACTGAATTACAAAACAGAACAGGGTCTCAAATTTAGAAACCCAACTTATGCTTGCTTAAGGGGAAAGGTGAGTTGGGGTGCTGCATAAAACCAGAGATTGAAATGAGCACAGATAAAGTTCCTTAAGCCAAATATGGAATAGACAAGAGCTACTCCTTGCTCAACGAAATGGACTCAACACCCCATATTAAATGCCTAAGAGTGTACCTGACTAGGAAGTATCTTAAAACCTATGGATGGCTATTTCTCTGAAAGAGAATCAAGTGTGTGTACAGGGGCATAAACGCAGCAGTGATAGGATTGGAGAGGTTCGGTGAGCAAATGAAGACCCTTTGAAGTCATATTGCATGGTACCCATTCCACGGGTCTCAACTCTCCAGGTTTAAGGTATTCTTCCTTCAGCTAAAACATGCATGTGGAACCCAGAGTATGATCAACCGTGTGAGCGGGAGACGTGTTCCAATATGTCTCAGTTTTCGTCCCCTGGTACTCGGGTGCAACATGCCAGACGCTTTACTAACACTCTCCCGACTTGGAGAGTCAGTGCCTTTAACCTCCTGTTTGGCCCAGTTTGCAATTTCTGCGGAAGATGAACAGGAATAGGGAGAACCAATGACAGACTAGCTGGAGGTGTCTGGACGGGCAAATTTAACTCTCATTTCCCACCAGGAAGAGGAATTAACCAAAGGCTCAGCGTGCCGTGCCGCAACCAGATTAGGGCCTGAAGCCATCCTGCGGTGTTGCGGCCAGCTCACGAGAAAGCGAGTTGAAGAAAGGAGCTCAGGGGCACTGTAATTCACAAACCTGCAGAGTTATAAATGACAGCTATCGTCCAAAAATATACTGAAGTAAGGCTGCCAAGAGGACTTGAAAGCGGGGCAGAATTGCAGGAAACCGATTTCAGGAGGTAGACTGGAATTGCATTTAAAGCATAGGAAAAGAGGCAGAACGTCCACAATGATGCACTTGGCCAAAAAGGGCGTATGCGTTTTTTCCTGAATATATTCAGGAAAAAACGCATACGCCCTTTTTGGCCAACCAAGCAAGCTTGCAAAGGAAATCTGCACTACAATGAAGTCTCACTTCCCCCCGGTCAAAAGGGCCATCTGAAAAAAGTGTAAAATCCAGAAAGGCAGGACAGGCCATGGAGAACTGGGAGCCTTGTTATGCTGATGGGCGGGATGTAAATTGCCAACAGCCACTCGGGAGAAGTGTATGGTGTTTCCTGAAACATCTAAAAAACAAAGCAACAGAGCCTAGGACACTTCCACTTATGGTCCTATAGCTTAGGGAAATTAAAATCAAAAAGACACAGCCACCCAAAAGGTTGGGACGGCTCTGTTTACAAGAACCTGGTTTACGGTACAAGTTCAATATCGCAGAAAGTGAAAAATGGATAAAGAAGTTGTGGCACTTACGTACAATGCAGTATCACTCAGCAATGAAATCTATGTCATCAGGCCCGTAGCAGCATAATGAGTGGATTCAGGTACGATGATTCTAACTGAAATAAGTCACACAGAAAAAGAAACATCATAAGATATCACTAATACACGGAATGTAAACTTGGCTACACAGGAACTGAATTACAAAACAGAACAGGGTCTCAAATTTAGAAACCCAACTTATGCTTGCTTAAGGGGAAAGGTGAGTTGGGGTGCTGCATAAAACCAGAGATTGAAATGAGCACAGATAAAGTTCCTTAAGCCAAATATGGAATAGACAAGAGCTACTCCTTGCTCAACGAAATGGACTCAACACCCCATATTAAATGCCTAAGAGTGTACCTGACTAGGAAGTATCTTAAAACCTATGGATTGCTATGTCTCTGAAAGAGAATCAAGTGTGTGTACAGGGGCATAAACGCAGCAGTGATAGGATTGGAGAGGTTCGGTGAGCAAATGAAGACCCTTTGAAGTCATATTGCATGGTACCCATTCCACGGGTCTCAACTCTCCAGGTTTAAGGTATTCTTCCTTCAGCTAAAACATGCATGTGGAACCCAGAGTATGATCAACCGTGTGATCGGGAGACGTGTTCCAATATGTGTCAGTTTTCGTCCCCTGGTACTCAGGTGCAACATGCCAGACGCTTTACTAACACTCTCCCGACTTGGAGAGTCAGTGCCTTTAACCTCCTGTTTGGCCCAGTTTGCAATTTCTGCGGAAGATGAACAGGAATAGGGAGAACCAATGACAGACTAGCTGGAGGTGTCTGGACCGGCAAATTTAACTCTCATTTCCCACCAGGAAGAGGAATTAACCAAAGGCTCAGCGTGCCGTGCCGGAACCAGATTAGGGCCTGAAGCCATCCTGCGGTGTTGCGGCCAGCTCACGAGAAAGCGAGTTGAAGAAAGGAGCTCAGGGGCACTGTAATTCACAAACCTGCAGAGTTATAAATGACAGCTATCGTCCAAAAATATACTGAAGTAAGGCTGCCAAGAGGACTTGAAAGCGGGGCAGAATTGCAGGAAACCGATTTCAGGAGGTAGACTGGAATTGCATTTAAAGCATAGGAAAAGAGGCAGAACGTCCACAATGATGCACTTGGCCAAAAAGGGCGTATGCGTTTTTTCCTGAATATATTCAGGAAAAAACGCATACGCCCTTTTTGGCCAACCAAGCAAGCTTGCAAAGGAAATCTGCACTACAATGAAGTCTCACTTCCCCCCGGTCAAAAGGGCCATCTGAAAAAAGTGTAAAATCCAGAAAGGCAGGACAGGCCATGGAGAACTGGGAGCCTTGTTATGCTGATGGGCGGGATGTAAATTGCCAACAGCCACTCGGGAGAAGTGTATGGTGTTTCCTGAAACATCTAAAAAACAAAGCAACAGAGCCTAGGGCACTTCCACTTATGGTCCTATAGCTTAGGGAAATTAAAATCAAAAGACACAGCCACCCCAAAGGTTGGGACGGCTCTGTTTACAAGAACCTGGTTTACGGTACAAGTTCAATATCGCAGAAAGTGAAAAATGGATAAAGAAGTTGTGGTACTTACGTACAATGCAGTATCACTCAGCAATGAAATCTATGTCATCAGGCCCGTAGCAGCATAATGAGTGGATTCAGGTACGATGATTCCAACTGAAATAAGTCACACAGGAAAAGAAACATCATAAGATATCACTAATACACGGAATGTAACCTTGGCTACACAGGAACTGAATTACAAAACAGAACAGGGTCTCAAATTTAGAAACCCAACTTATGCTTGCTTAAGGGGAAAGGTGAGTTGGGGTGCTGCATAAAACCAGAGATTGAAATGAGCACAGATAAAGTTCCTTAAGCCAAATATGGAATAGACAAGAGCTACTCCTTGCTCAACGAAATGGACTCAACACCCCATATTAAATGCCTAAGAGTGTACCTGACTAGGAAGTATCTTAAAACCTATGGATTGCTATTTCTCTGAAAGAGAATCAAGTGTGTGTACAGGGGCATAAACGCAGCAGTGATAGGATTGGAGAGGTTCGGTGAGCAAATGAAGACCCTTTGAAGTCATATTGCATGGTACCCATTCCACGGGTCTCAACTCTCCAGGTTTAAGGTATTCTTCCTTCAGCTAAAACATGCATGTGGAACCCAGAGTATGATCAACCGTGTGATCGGGAGACGTGTTCCAATATGTCTCAGTTTTCGTCCCCTGGTACTCGGGTGCAACATGCCAGACGCTTTACTAACACTCTCCCGACTTGGAGAGTCAGTGCCTTTAACCTCCTGTTTGGCCCAGTTTGCAATTTCTGCGGAAGATGAACAGGAATAGGGAGAACCAATGACAGACTAGCTGGAGGTGTCTGGACGGGCAAATTTAACTCTCATTTCCCACCAGGAAGAGGAATTAACCAAAGGCTCAGCGTGCCGTGCCGCAACCAGATTAGGGCCTGAAGCCATCCTGCGGTGTTGCGGCCAGCTCACGAGAAAGCGAGTTGAAGAAAGGAGCTCAGGGGCACTGTAATTCACAAACCTGCAGAGTTATAAATGACAGCTATCGTCCAAAAATATACTGAAGTAAGGCTGCCAAGAGGACTTGAAAGCGGGGCAGAATTGCAGGAAACCGATTTCAGGAGGTAGACTGGAATTGCATTTAAAGCATAGGAAAAGAGGCAGAACGTCCACAATGATGCACTTGGCCAAAAAGGGCGTATGCGTTTTTTCCTGAATATATTCAGGAAAAAACGCATACGCCCTTTTTGGCCAACCAAGCAAGCTTGCAAAGGAAATCTGCACTACAATGAAGTCTCACATCCCCCCGGTCAAAAGGGCCATCTGAAAAAAGTGTAAAATCCAGAAAGGCAGGACAGGCCATGGAGAACTGGGAGCCTTGTTATGCTGATGGGCGGGATGTAAATTGCCAACAGCCACTCGGGAGAAGTGTATGGTGTTTCCTGAAACATCTAAAAAACAAAGCAACAGAGCCTAGGACACTTCCACTTATGGTCCTATAGCTTAGGGAAATTAAAATCAAAAAGACACAGCCACCCAAAAGGTTGGGACGGCTCTGTTTACAAGAACCTGGTTTACGGTACAAGTTCAATATCGCAGAAAGTGAAAAATGGATAAAGAAGTTGTGGCACTTACGTACAATGCAGTATCACTCAGCAATGAAATCTATGTCATCAGGCCCGTAGCAGCATAATGAGTGGATTCAGGTACGATGATTCTAACTGAAATAAGTCACACAGAAAAAGAAACATCATAAGATATCACTAATACACGGAATGTAAACTTGGCTACACAGGAACTGAATTACAAAACAGAACAGGGTCTCAAATTTAGAAACCCAACTTATGCTTGCTTAAGGGGAAAGGTGAGTTGGGCTGCTGCATAAAACCAGAGATTGAAATGAGCACAGATAAAGTTCCTTAAGCCAAATATGGAATAGACAAGAGCTACTCCTTGCTCAACGAAATGGACTCAACACCCCATATTAAATGCCTAAGAGTGTACCTGACTAGGAAGTATCTTAAAACCTATGGATTGCTATGTCTCTGAAAGAGAATCAAGTGTGTGTACAGGGGCATAAACGCAGCAGTGATAGGATTGGAGAGGTTCGGTGAGCAAATGAAGACCCTTTGAAGTCATATTGCATGGTACCCATTCCACGGGTCTCAACTCTCCAGGTTTAAGGTATTCTTCCTTCAGCTAAAACATGCATGTGGAACCCAGAGTATGATCAACCGTGTGATCGGGAGACGTGTTCCAATATGTGTCAGTTTTCGTCCCCTGGTACTCAGGTGCAACATGCCAGACGCTTTACTAACACTCTCCCGACTTGGAGAGTCAGTGCCTTTAACCTCCTGTTTGGCCCAGTTTGCAATTTCTGCGGAAGATGAACAGGAATAGGGAGAACCAATGACAGACTAGCTGGAGGTGTCTGGACCGGCAAATTTAACTCTCATTTCCCACCAGGAAGAGGAATTAACCAAAGGCTCAGCGTGCCGTGCCGGAACCAGATTAGGGCCTGAAGCCATCCTGCGGTGTTGCGGCCAGCTCACGAGAAAGCGAGTTGAAGAAAGGAGCTCAGGGGCACTGTAATTCACAAACCTGCAGAGTTATAAATGACAGCTATCGTCCAAAAATATACTGAAGTAAGGCTGCCAAGAGGACTTGAAAGCGGGGCAGAATTGCAGGAAACCGATTTCAGGAGGTAGACTGGAATTGCATTTAAAGCATAGGAAAAGAGGCAGAACGTCCACAATGATGCACTTGGCCAAAAAGGGCGTATGCGTTTTTTCCTGAATATATTCAGGAAAAAACGCATACGCCCTTTTTGGCCAACCAAGCAAGCTTGCAAAGGAAATCTGCACTACAATGAAGTCTCACTTCCCCCCGGTCAAAAGGGCCATCTGAAAAAAGTGTAAAATCCAGAAAGGCAGGACAGGCCATGGAGAACTGGGAGCCTTGTTATGCTGATGGGCGGGATGTAAATTGCCAACAGCCACTCGGGAGAAGTGTATGGTGTTTCCTGAAACATCTAAAAAACAAAGCAACAGAGCCTAGGGCACTTCCACTTATGGTCCTATAGCTTAGGGAAATTAAAATCAAAAGACACAGCCACCCCAAAGGTTGGGACGGCTCTGTTTACAAGAACCTGGTTTACGGTACAAGTTCAATATCGCAGAAAGTGAAAAATGGATAAAGAAGTTGTGGTACTTACGTACAATGCAGTATCACTCAGCAATGAAATCTATGTCATCAGGCCCGTAGCAGCATAATGAGTGGATTCAGGTACGATGATTCCAACTGAAATAAGTCACACAGGAAAAGAAACATCATAAGATATCACTAATACACGGAATGTAACCTTGGCTACACAGGAACTGAATTACAAAACAGAACAGGGTCTCAAATTTAGAAACCCAACTTATGCTTGCTTAAGGGGAAAGGTGAGTTGGGGTGCTGCATAAAACCAGAGATTGAAATGAGCACAGATAAAGTTCCTTAAGCCAAATATGGAATAGACAAGAGCTACTCCTTGCTCAACGAAATGGACTCAACACCCCATATTAAATGCCTAAGAGTGTACCTGACTAGGAAGTATCTTAAAACCTATGGATTGCTATTTCTCTGAAAGAGAATCAAGTGTGTGTACAGGGGCATAAACGCAGCAGTGATAGGATTGGAGAGGTTCGGTGAGCAAATGAAGACCCTTTGAAGTCATATTGCATGGTACCCATTCCACGGGTCTCAACTCTCCAGGTTTAAGGTATTCTTCCTTCAGCTAAAACATGCATGTGGAACCCAGAGTATGATCAACCGTGTGATCGGGAGACGTGTTCCAATATGTCTCAGTTTTCGTCCCCTGGTACTCGGGTGCAACATGCCAGACGCTTTACTAACACTCTCCCGACTTGGAGAGTCAGTGCCTTTAACCTCCTGTTTGGCCCAGTTTGCAATTTCTGCGGAAGATGAACAGGAATAGGGAGAACCAATGACAGACTAGCTGGAGGTGTCTGGACGGGCAAATTTAACTCTCATTTCCCACCAGGAAGAGGAATTAACCAAAGGCTCAGCGTGCCGTGCCGCAACCAGATTAGGGCCTGAAGCCATCCTGCGGTGTTGCGGCCAGCTCACGAGAAAGCGAGTTGAAGAAAGGAGCTCAGGGGCACTGTAATTCACAAACCTGCAGAGTTATAAATGACAGCTATCGTCCAAAAATATACTGAAGTAAGGCTGCCAAGAGGACTTGAAAGCGGGGCAGAATTGCAGGAAACCGATTTCAGGAGGTAGACTGGAATTGCATTTAAAGCATAGGAAATGAGGCAGAACGTCCACAATGATGCACTTGGCCAAAAAGGGCGTATGCGTTTTTTCCTGAATATATTCAGGAAAAAACGCATACGCCCTTTTTGGCCAACCAAGCAAGCTTGCAAAGGAAATCTGCACTACAATGAAGTCTCACTTCCCCCCGGTCAAAAGGGCCATCTGAAAAAAGTGTAAAATCCAGAAAGGCAGGACAGGCCATGGAGAACTGGGAGCCTTGTTATGCTGATGGGTGGGATGTAAATTGCCAACAGCCACTCGGGAGAAGTGTATGGTGTTTCCTGAAACATCTAAAAAACAAAGCAACAGAGCCTAGGGCACTTCCACTTATGGTCCTATAGCTTAGGGAAATTAAAATCAAAAAGACACAGCCACCTCAAAGGTTGGGACGGCTCTGTTTACAAGAACCTGGTTTACGGTACCAGTTCAATATCGCAGAAAGTGAAAAATGGATAAAGAAGTTGTGGTACTTACGTACAATGCAGTATCACTCAGCAATGAAATCTATGTCATCAGGCCCGTAGCAGCATAATGAGTGGATTCAGGTACGATGATTCTAACTGAAATAAGTCACACAGGAAAAGAAACATCATAAGATATCACTAATACACGGAATGTAACCTTGGCTACACAGGAACTGAATTACAAAACAGAACAGGGTCTCAAATTTAGAAACCCAACTTATGCTTGCTTAAGGGGAAAGGTGAGTTGGGGTGCTGCATGAAACCAGAGATTGAAATGAGCACAGATAAAGTTCCTTAAGCCAAATATGGAATAGACAAGAGCTACTCCTTGCTCAACGAAATGGACTCAACACCCCATATTAAATGCCTAAGAGTGTACCTGACTAGGAAGTATCTTAAAACCTATGGATTGCTATGTCTCTGAAAGAGAATCAAGTGTGTGTACAGGGGCATAAACGCAGCAGTGATAGGATTGGAGAGGTTCGGTGAGCAAATGAAGACCCTTTGAAGTCATATTGCATGGTACCCATTCCACGGGTCTCAACTCTCCAGGTTTAAGGTATTCTTCCTTCAGCTAAAACATGCATGTGGAACCCAGAGTATGATCAACCGTGTGATCGGGAGACGTGTTCCAATATGTCTCAGTTTTCGTCCCCTGGTACTCGGGTGCAACATGCCAGATGCTTTACTAACACTCTCCCGACTTGGAGAGTCAGTGCCTTTAACCTCCTGTTTGGCCCAGTTTGCAATTTCTGCGGAAGATGAACAGGAATAGGGAGAACCAATGACAGACTAGCTGGAGGTGTCTGGACGGGCATATTTAACTCTCATTTCCCACCAGGAAGAGGAATTAACCAAAGGCTCAGCGTGCCGTGCCGCAACCAGATTAGGGCCTGAAGCCATCCTGCGGTGTTGCGGCCAGCTCACGAGAAAGCGAGTTGAAGAAAGGAGCTCAGGGGCACTGTAATTCACAAACCTGCAGAGTTATAAATGACAGCTATCGTCCAAAAATACACTGAAGTAAGGCTGCCAAGAGCACTTGAAAGCGGGGCAGAATTGCAGGAAACCGATTTCAGGAGGTAGACTGGAATTGCATTTAAAGCATAGGAAAAGAGGCAGAACGTCCACAATGATGCACTTGGCCAAAAAGGGCGTATGCGTTTTTTCCTGAATATATTCAGGAAAAAACGCATACGCCCTTTTTGGCCAACCAAGCAAGCTTGCAAAGGAAATCTGCACTACAATGAAGTCTCACTTCCCCCCGGTCAAAAGGGCCATCTGAAGAAAGTGTAAAATCCAGAAAGGCAGGACAGGCCATGGAGAACTGGGAGCCTTGTTATGCTGATGGGCGGGATGTAAATTGCCAACAGCCACTCGGGAGAAGTGTATGGTGTTTCCTGAAACATCTAAAAAACAAAGCAACAGAGCCTAGGGCACTTCCACTTATGGTCCTATAGCTTAGGGAAATTAAAATCAAAAGACACAGCCACCCCAAAGGTTGGGACGGCTCTGTTTACAAGAACCTGGTTTACGGTACAAGTTCAATATCGCAGAAAGTGAAAAATGGATAAAGAAGTTGTGGTACTTACGTACAATGCAGTATCACTCAGCAATGAAATCTATGTCATCAGGCCCGTAGCAGCATAATGAGTGGATTCAGGTACGATGATTCTAACTGAAATAAGTCACACAGAAAAAGAAACATCATAAGATATCACTAATACACGGAATGTAAACTTGGCTACACAGGAACTGAATTACAAAACAGAACAGGGTCTCAAATTTAGAAACCCAACTTATGCTTGCTTAAGGGGAAAGGTGAGTTGGGCTGCTGCATAAAACCAGAGATTGAAATGAGCACAGATAAAGTTCCTTAAGCCAAATATGGAATAGACAAGAGCTACTCCTTGCTCAACGAAATGGACTCAACACCCCATATTAAATGCCTAAGAGTGTACCTGACTAGGAAGTATCTTAAAACCTATGGATTGCTATGTCTCTGAAAGAGAATCAAGTGTGTGTACAGGGGCATAAACGCAGCAGTGATAGGATTGGAGAGGTTCGGTGAGCAAATGAAGACCCTTTGAAGTCATATTGCATGGTACCCATTCCACGGGTCTCAACTCTCCAGGTTTAAGGTATTCTTCCTTCAGCTAAAACATGCATGTGGAACCCAGAGTATGATCAACCGTGTGATCGGGAGACGTGTTCCAATATGTCTCAGTTTTCGTCCCCTGGTACTCGGGTGCAACATTCCAGACGCTTTACTAACACTCTCCCGACTTGGAGAGTCAGTGCCTTTAACCTCCTGTTTGGCCCAGTTTGCAATTTCTGCGGAAGATGAACAGGAATAGGGAGAACCAATGACAGACTAGCTGGAGGTGTCTGGACGGGCAAATTTAACTCTCATTTCCCACCAGGAAGAGGAATTAACCAAAGGCTCAGCGTGCCGTGCCGCAACCAGATTAGGGCCTGAAGCCATCCTGCGGTGTTGCGGCCAGCTCACGAGAAAGCGAGTTGAAGAAAGGAGCTCAGGGGCACTGTAATTCACAAACCTGCAGAGTTATAAATGACAGCTATCGTCCAAAAATATACTGAAGTAAGGCTGCCAAGAGGACTTGAAAGCGGGGCAGAATTGCAGGAAACCGATTTCAGGAGGTAGACTGGAATTGCATTTAAAGCATAGGAAAAGAGGCAGAACGTCCACAATGATGCACTTGGCCAAAAAGGGCGTATGCGTTTTTTCCTGAATATATTCAGGAAAAAACGCATACGCCCTTTTTGGCCAACCAAGCAAGCTTGCAAAGGAAATCTGCACTACAATGAAGTCTCACTTCCCCCCGGTCAAAAGGGCCATCTGAAAAAAGTGTAAAATCCAGAAAGGCAGGACAGGCCATGGAGAACTGGGAGCCTTGTTATGCTGATGGGCGGGATGTAAATTGCCAACAGCCACTCGGGAGAAGTGTATGGTGTTTCCTGAAACATCTAAAAAACAAAGCAACAGAGCCTAGGGCACTTCCACTTATGGTCCTATAGCTTAGGGAAATTAAAATCAAAAGACACAGCCACCCCAAAGGTTGGGACGGCTCTGTTTACAAGAACCTGGTTTACGGTACAAGTTCAATATCGCAGAAAGTGAAAAATGGATAAAGAAGTTGTGGTACTTACGTACAATGCAATATCACTCAGCAATGAAATCTATGTCATCAGGCCCGTAGCAGCATAATGAGTGGATTCAGGTACGATGATTCTAACTGAAATAAGTCACACAGAAATAGAAACATCATAAGATATCACTAATACACGGAATGTACACTTGGCTACACAGGAACTGAATTACAAAACAGAACAGGGTCTCAAATTTAGAAACCCAACTTATGCTTGCTTAAGGGGAAAGGTGAGTTGGGGTGCTGCATAAAACCAGAGATTGAAATGAGCACAGATAAAGTTCCTTAAGCCAAATATGGAATAGACAAGAGCTACTCCTTGCTCAACGAAATGGACTCAACACCCCATATTAAATGCCTAACAGTGTACCTGACTAGGAAGTATCTTAAAACCTATGGATTGCTATGTCTCTGAAAGAGAATCAAGTGTGTGTACAGGGGCATAAACGCAGCAGTGATAGGATTGGAGAGGTTCGGTGAGCAAATGAAGACCCTTTGAAGTCATATTGCATGGTACCCATTCCACGGGTCTCAACTCTCCAGGTTTAAGGTATTCTTCCTTCAGCTAAAACATGCATGTGGAACCCAGAGTATGATCAACCGTGTGATCGGGAGACGTGTTCCAATATGTCTCAGTTTTCGTCCCCTGGTACTCGGGTGCAACATGCCAGACGCTTTACTAACACTCTCCCGACTTGGAGAGTCAGTGCCTTTAACCTCCTGTTTGGCCCAGTTTGCAATTTCTGCGGAAGATGAACAGGAATAGGGAGAACCAATGACAGACTAGCTGGAGGTGTCTGGACGGGCAAATTTAACTCTCATTTCCCACCAGGAAGAGGAATTAACCAAAGGCTCAGCGTGCCGTGCCGCAACCAGATTAGGGCCTGAAGCCATCCTGCGGTGTTGCGGCCAGCTCACGAGAAAGCGAGTTGAAGAAGGGAGCTCAGGGGCGCTGTAATTCACAAACCTGCAGAGTTATAAATGACAGCTATCGTCCAAAAATACACTGAAGTAAGGCTGCCAAGAGCACTTGAAAGCGGGGCAGAATTGCAGGAAACCGATTTCAGGAGGTAGACTGGAATTGCATTTAAAGCATAGGAAAAGAGGCAGAACGTCCACAATGATGCACTTGGCCAAAAAGGGCGTATGCGTTTTTTCCTGAATATATTCAGGAAAAAACGCATACGCCCTTTTTGGCCAACCAAGCAAGCTTGCAAAGGAAATCTGCACTACAATGAAGTCTCACTTCCCCCCGGTCAAAAGGGCCATCTGAAGAAAGTGTAAAATCCAGAAAGGCAGGACAGGCCATGGAGAACTGGGAGCCTTGTTATGCTGATGGGCGGGATGTAAATTGCCAACAGCCACTCGGGAGAAGTGTATGGTGTTTCCTGAAACATCTAAAAAACAAAGCAACAGAGCCTAGGGCACTTCCACTTATGGTCCTATAGCTTAGGGAAATTAAAATCAAAAGACACAGCCACCCCAAAGGTTGGGACGGCTCTGTTTACAAGAACCTGGTTTACGGTACAAGTTCAATATCGCAGAAAGTGAAAAATGGATAAAGAAGTTGTGGTACTTACGTACAATGCAGTATCACTCAGCAATGAAATCTATGTCATCAGGCCCGTAGCAGCATAATGAGTGGATTCAGGTACGATGATTCTAACTGAAATAAGTCACACAGAAAAAGAAACATCATAAGATATCACTAATACACGGAATGTAAACTTGGCTACACAGGAACTGAATTACAAAACAGAACAGGGTCTCAAATTTAGAAACCCAACTTATGCTTGCTTAAGGGGAAAGGTGAGTTGGGCTGCTGCATAAAACCAGAGATTGAAATGAGCACAGATAAAGTTCCTTAAGCCAAATATGGAATAGACAAGAGCTACTCCTTGCTCAACGAAATGGACTCAACACCCCATATTAAATGCCTAAGAGTGTACCTGACTAGGAAGTATCTTAAAACCTATGGATTGCTATGTCTCTGAAAGAGAATCAAGTGTGTGTACAGGGGCATAAACGCAGCAGTGATAGGATTGGAGAGGTTCGGTGAGCAAATGAAGACCCTTTGAAGTCATATTGCATGGTACCCATTCCACGGGTCTCAACTCTCCAGGTTTAAGGTATTCTTCCTTCAGCTAAAACATGCATGTGGAACCCAGAGTATGATCAACCGTGTGATCGGGAGACGTGTTCCAATATGTCTCAGTTTTCGTCCCCTGGTACTCGGGTGCAACATTCCAGACGCTTTACTAACACTCTCCCGACTTGGAGAGTCAGTGCCTTTAACCTCCTGTTTGGCCCAGTTTGCAATTTCTGCGGAAGATGAACAGGAATAGGGAGAACCAATGACAGACTAGCTGGAGGTGTCTGGACGGGCAAATTTAACTCTCATTTCCCACCAGGAAGAGGAATTAACCAAAGGCTCAGCGTGCCGTGCCGCAACCAGATTAGGGCCTGAAGCCATCCTGCGGTGTTGCGGCCAGCTCACGAGAAAGCGAGTTGAAGAAAGGAGCTCAGGGGCACTGTAATTCACAAACCTGCAGAGTTATAAATGACAGCTATCGTCCAAAAATATACTGAAGTAAGGCTGCCAAGAGGACTTGAAAGCGGGGCAGAATTGCAGGAAACCGATTTCAGGAGGTAGACTGGAATTGCATTTAAAGCATAGGAAAAGAGGCAGAACGTCCACAATGATGCACTTGGCCAAAAAGGGCGTATGCGTTTTTTCCTGAATATATTCAGGAAAAAACGCATACGCCCTTTTTGGCCAACCAAGCAAGCTTGCAAAGGAAATCTGCACTACAATGAAGTCTCACTTCCCCCCGGTCAAAAGGGCCATCTGAAAAAAGTGTAAAATCCAGAAAGGCAGGACAGGCCATGGAGAACTGGGAGCCTTGTTATGCTGATGGGCGGGATGTAAATTGCCAAGAGCCACTCGGGAGAAGTGTATGGTGTTTCCTGAAACATCTAAAAAACAAAGCAACAGAGCCTAGGGCACTTCCACTTATGGTCCTATAGCTTAGGGAAATTAAAATCAAAAGACACAGCCACCCCAAAGGTTGGGACGGCTCTGTTTACAAGAACCTGGTTTACGGTACAAGTTCAATATCGCAGAAAGTGAAAAATGGATAAAGGAGTTGTGGTACTTACGTACAATGCAATATCACTCAGCAATGAAATCTATGTCATCAGGCCCGTAGCAGCATAATGAGTGGATTCAGGTACGATGATTCTAACTGAAATAAGTCACACAGAAATAGAAACATCATAAGATATCACTAATACACGGAATGTACACTTGGCTACACAGGAACTGAATTACAAAACAGAACAGGGTCTCAAATTTAGAAACCCAACTTATGCTTGCTTAAGGGGAAAGGTGAGTTGGGGTGCTGCATAAAACCAGAGATTGAAATGAGCACAGATAAAGTTCCTTAAGCCAAATATGGAATAGACAAGAGCTACTCCTTGCTCAACGAAATGGACTCAACACCCCATATTAAATGCCTAAGAGTGTACCTGACTAGGAAGTATCTTAAAACCTATGGATTGCTATGTCTCTGAAAGAGAATCAAGTGTGTGTACAGGGGCATAAACGCAGCAGTGATAGGATTGGAGAGGTTCGGTGAGCAAATGAAGACCCTTTGAAGTCATATTGCATGGTACCCATTCCACGGGTCTCAACTCTCCAGGTTTAAGGTATTCTTCCTTCAGCTAAAACATGCATGTGGAACCCAGAGTATGATCAACCGTGTGATCGGGAGACGTGTTCCAATATGTCTCAGTTTTCGTCCCCTGGTACTCGGGTGCAACATGCCAGACGCTTTACTAACACTCTCCCGACTTGGAGAGTCAGTGCCTTTAACCTCCTGTTTGGCCCAGTTTGCAATTTCTGCGGAAGATGAACAGGAATAGGGAGAACCAATGACAGACTAGCTGGAGGTGTCTGGACGGGCAAATTTAACTCTCATTTCCCACCAGGAAGAGGAATTAACCAAAGGCTCAGCGTGCCGTGCCGCAACCAGATTAGGGCCTGAAGCCATCCTGCGGTGTTGCGGCCAGCTCACGAGAAAGCGAGTTGAAGAAGGGAGCTCAGGGGCGCTGTAATTCACAAACCTGCAGAGTTATAAATGACAGCTATCGTCCAAAAATACACTGAAGTAAGGCTGCCAAGAGCACTTGAAAGCGGGGCAGAATTGCAGGAAACCGATTTCAGGAGGTAGACTGGAATTGCATTTAAAGCATAGGAAAAGAGGCAGAACGTCCACAATGATGCACTTGGCCAAAAAGGGCGTATGCGTTTTTTCCTGAATATATTCAGGAAAAAACGCATACGCCCTTTTTGGCCAACCAAGCAAGCTTGCAAAGGAAATCTGCACTACAATGAAGTCTCACTTCCCCCCGGTCAAAAGGGCCATCTGAAGAAAGTGTAAAATCCAGAAAGGCAGGACAGGCCATGGAGAACTGGGAGCCTTGTTATGCTGATGGGCGGGATGTAAATTGCCAACAGCCACTCGGGAGAAGTGTATGGTGTTTCCTGAAACATCTAAAAAACAAAGCAACAGAGCCTAGGGCACTTCCACTTATGGTCTTATAGCTTAGGGAAATTAAAATCAAAAAGACACAGCCACCCCAAAGGTTGGGACGGCTCTGTTTACAAGAACCTGGTTTACGGTACCAGTTCAATATCGCAGAAAGTGAAAAATGGATAAAGAAGTTGTGGTACTTACGTACAATGCAGTATCACTCAGCAATGAAATCTATGTCATCAGGCCCGT